>NC_089253.1:118614482-118964482 GCF_963930625.1 Muntiacus reevesi | reverse complement strand
TGATGTGTGCACACGCTGTGTACAGGTCTCCCTCTCTCTCCCTGTGTGATGTGTGCACACGCTGTGTACAGCTCTCCCTCTCTCTCTGTGTGTGATGTATGGACAGGCTGTGTACAGCTCTCCCTCTCTCTGTGTGTGATGTGTGCACACGCTGTGTACAGGTCTCCCTCTCTCTCTGTGTGATGTGTGCACACGCTGTGTACAGGTCTCCCTCTCTCTCTCTGTGTGATGTGTGCACACGCTGTGTACAGGTCTCCCTCTCTCTCTGTGTGATGTGTGCACACGCTGTGTACAGGTCTCCCTCTCTCTCTGTGTGATGTGTGCACACGCTGTGTACAGGTCTCCCTCTCTCTCTCTGTGTGATGTGTGCACACGCTGTGTGCAGCTCTCCCTCTCTCTGTGTGTGATGTGTGCACACGCTGTGTACAGGTCTCCCTCTCTCTCTCTGTGTGATGTGTGCACACGCTGTGTACAGGTCTCCCTCTCTCCCTGTGTGACGTGTGCACACGCTGTGTACAGGTCTCCCTCTCTCTCCCTGTGTGATGTGTGCACACGCTGTGTACAGCTCTCCCTCTCTCTCTGTGTGTGATGTATGGACAGGCTGTGTACAGCTCTCCCTCTCTCTCTGTGTGATGTGTGCACACGCTGTGTACAGGTCTCCCTCTCTCTCTGTGTGATGTGTGCACACGCTGTGTACAGGTCTCCCTCTCTCTCTCTGTGTGATGTGTGCACACGCTGTGTGCAGCTCTCCCTCTCTCTGTGTGTGATGTGTGCACACGCTGTGTACAGGTCTCCCTCTCTCTCTCTGTGTGATGTGTGCACACGCTGTGTACAGGTCTCCCTCTCTCCCTGTGTGACGTGTGCACACGCTGTGTACAGGTCTCCCTCTCTCTCTGTGTGATGTGTGCACACGCTGTGTACAGCTCTCCCTCTCTCTCTCTGTGATGTGTGCACACGCTGTGTACAGCTCTCCCTCTCTCTCTCTCTGTGATGTGTGCACTCGCTGTGTACAGGTCTCCCTCTCTCTCTGTGTGATGTGTGCACACGCTGTGTACAGGTCTCCCTCTTTCTCTG
The DNA here is from genome assembly GCF_963930625.1 of Muntiacus reevesi. Taxonomy (NCBI): domain Eukaryota; kingdom Metazoa; phylum Chordata; class Mammalia; order Artiodactyla; family Cervidae; genus Muntiacus; species Muntiacus reevesi. Next base: position 118,963,408 of record NC_089253.1, on the reverse strand, counting down.
TGTGATGTGTGCACACGCTGTGTACAGGTCTCCCTCTCTCTCTCTGTGTGATGTGTGCACACGCTGTGTACAGGTCTCCCTCTCTCTCTCTGTGTGATGTGTGCACACGCTGTGTACAGGTCTCCCTCTCTCTCTCTGTGTGATGTGTGCACACGCTGTGTACAGGTCTCCCTCTCTCTCTCTGTGATGTGTGCACACGCTGTGTACAGCTCTCCCTCTCTCTCTCTGTGTGATGTGTGCACACGCTGTGTACAGCTCTCCCTCTCTCTCTCTGTGTGATGTGTGCACACGCTGTGTACAGGTCTCCCTCTTTCTCTGTGTGATGTGTGCACACGCTGTGTACAGGTCTCCCTCTCTCTCTGTGTGATGTGTGCACACGCTGTGTACAGCTCTCCCTCTCTCCCTGTGTGATGTGTGCACACGCTGTGTACAGGTCTCCCTCTCTCTTGCTGTGTGATGTGTGCACACGCTGTGTACAGCTCTCCCTCTCTCTGTGTGATGTGTGCACACGCTGTGTACAGGTCTCCCTCTCTCTGTGTGATGTGTGCACACGCTGTGTACAGGTCTCCCTCTCTCTGTGTGATGTGTGCACACGCTGTGTACAGGTCTTCTCCTCTGCTTTTCTTACCCATCAGAAAATATGGTGCCAAGAGCACCCTGATTTTCCACCTTACTACCTGGGAACCCAATGAGAGACTGACTTCTTTTTTTCAATTTCAGTGTCAGAATTCCCACAGAAGGATTGGAACCGGCCCGGTTTACACCAGATGTCCAGGCTTTCCAGGTCGTCCAGTGGTATAGAATCCGCCCGCCAGTGCAGGAGATGCAGGAGACACGAGACCCGGATCAATCTCTGGCTCAGGAGTATCCCCTAGAGAAGGAATTGGCACCCCATTCAGTATTCCTGCCTGGAGAATCCCATGGGCTGAGAAGTCTGGAGGGCTACGGTCAGTCCATGGGATCACCAAGAATGGGACATGCCTGAGCCACTGAGCACCCACGCTGAGCACTCGGTCCATGGAGAGCACCCTGCTGAGGATGGGGCAGTGCGTGTTTGCACCAGCCTGGGTGGGGCTCTGGTGCATAAGGCAAGGTAACGTAACCACATTGGGGCAAACGGGAAGAGGTTAACGGCGCTGCCTCTCCTGGAGCCTGTGGATGAAGGAAGGGGTACATCCTGGGGGCAAAGGGGTCCTAAGTGGTCAGTTCTGTAGGCCCCCACTTCACCATGGGCTCAAATCTTGACAGGGACACGTGACCAGCCACAAGGAGGGATGTCGTGGTCTGACCTCATCTGCTCCCAAGAGACAGGGAACAACTCAGTTTGGAATTCATTACAACTTTATTACTAGGAAGTCCCTCTTTACATTTCACCTGCTGTTGACCGAATTTTCCTTTGAGAACATGAAATATTCACCTTCTGACCATAGACTCAAAGACAGCTCCTAAGTGAGCCTATAATTTGTCCTCTATAATCAGGTGACTGTTGGTAGCAAGCATCCTGCTTAGTGATAGGGTTTTAGCAGAGAAGGAGACCCAGCCTGAGCTGACAAGGAGCATGAAGTCTGGTCTCCAGAACAACAATAAAGAAAAATCAACACCGGGCCAGTTAGCATGAGGGCATCTGGGTATGTCTCTCTGTCCCCTTCCAGAGGCCCCACTTTGTGGGAAGAACTCATACACACCCCACTCCCATTTCCACCCCACCCTCCAGCAACTGATGTGTGGGTCCAGGGATTGAACCACACGTGGTCAGCCTGGACAAAGACCCTGTATGCTTGCTGCTGCTCAGGTCGATGCCCAGGGAAGCCCTCTTTAGCGCCAAGCTTCCTGAATCCTGGAAGTGGGAGCAGATGACAGAGAGTCAAGCAGGCTCCGTGCTAGTGCCTCTGCCCAGCAAGAGACTGAGGCTGCAGTGCCCTTGACTGACCCTCAGCACTTCCTGAAAGGGTGCGCAGCCTGGAAACCAGGACACCCTGGGCCCCAGTCACGGGACCGGAAGGAGGCAGACACACTCCTGGTGATCAGAGGAGCAGGCTTAGAAGGTCCTAAGCCAAACCTTGGGACCATCAGAAGTGTGGCTCCATCAGAAGCCAAACCAGCAGAGCTATGCAGCAGCTGCAACTGTTGAAAACCAGGACCAAGAAAGAAAAGTCCTGAGCATCTGGGGGGACCAGGGCGCATGTGGGTGCCGCAGGCTTGAGGATCTGATGCTCTACTGTGACTCAGGGACTCTGCCAGCGCTGGCAGTGACACAGGTCCAGAGACTCAGTTCCTAGCACCTAACCTAAACCATAACCCTAAACTCTCAGCTGGGTTGAAAACAAAATCTTTACTTTCTGGAGGGATGAGGAATGGAGGTGGGAGGTGGTATTATTTTTTTCACTCTCCTTGGAGTCTGAAACACTCTCCCCGGTGGCTCAGATGGTAAAGAATCTGCCTGCCACACAGGAGACCAGGGTTCGATCCCTGGATTGGAAAGATCCCTTGAAGAAGGGAATGGCAACTCAATCCAGTATTCTTGCCTGGAGAATTCCATGGATACAGGTGCCTGGAGTGCTACAGTCCCTGGGGTCACAAAGAGTCAGACAACTAGGTTTTCAGTTCAGTTCAGTTGCTCAGTCTTGTCCAACTCTTTGCAAACCCATGGACTGCAGCACGCCAGGCCTCCCTGTCCATCACCAACTCCCAGAGTTTACTCAAACTCATGTCTGTTGAATCAGCGATGGCATCCAACCATCTCATCCTCGGTCGTCCCCTTCTCCTCCTGCCTTCAATCTTTTCCAGCATCAGGGTCTTTTCCAATAAGTCAGTTGTTTGCATCAAGTGGGCAAAGTATTGGAGTTTCAGCTTCAGCATCAGTCCTTCCAATGAATATTCAGGATGAATTTCCTTTAGGATGGACTGGTTGACTCTCCTTGCAGTCAAGAGACTCTCAAGAATCTTCTCCAACACCACAGTTCAAAAGCATCAGCTCTTCAGCACTTTCTTTATAGTCCAACTCTCACATCCATAGCAACTACTGGAAAAACCACAGCTTTGACTAGAGGGACCTTTGTTGGCAAAGAAATGTCTCTGCTTTTTAATATGCGGTCTAGGTTGGTCATAACTTTTCTTCCAAGGAGCAAGCGACTTATAATTTCATGGCTGCAGTCACCATCTGCAGTGATTTTAGAGCCCCAAAAATGAAGTCTGCCACTGTTTTCACTGTTTTCCCATTTATTTGCCAGGAAGTGATGGGACCGGATGCCACGATCTTAGTTTTCTGAATGTTGAGTTTTAAGCCAGCCTTTTCACTGCCGTCTTTCACTTTCATCAAGAGGCTCTTTAGTTCTTCTTCGCTTTCTGCTATAGGGTGGTGTCGTCTGCGCGTCTGAGGCTATGTTAGCGGGGACCGATCCCCAGGACCGCGAGCTGGCTGGGTTGGGGGCCGCGCCTGGGCCTTGCTCACAGTGAGCTCGGCGCGCCCCCTGGCGGCCGCTGCGCTCACGGCGGCCCCGGGAAGCCGCTGGCCACTACATACAAATGGACTTCGCGTAGTTAAGCTGTCAGGTCTAATGTATTTATTTGACTCTGCTGTTAAAATGATTTCTCTACAGCACCGCGGTTATTTACGACTATTGTCAGTACAAGGCGATGAGAAGGCAGCCGCAGAGCAAAACAGCAACAGCTGAAGGAACGGTTCCGTCTGGGAGGGCGAGGGGGCTTGGTTCCTGCGGCGGCAGCGGCTGTGTGGGTTTCCTTAATCTGCAGTGCGGGCTCGGGGGGCTCACCCATTCACCATGCAGGACACCCTGCCCGCGGCCCGCAGCAGCCCCGGCGGGCCCAGCGAGGGCTGCCCTCCTGTCCGCCACAGGAGACGCGGTCGTAGAGACCGGCTGAATGGGGGCCAGACCGTCCCAGATTTTCTAGGCTCCTTCTTCAAACGAGGGTGGGTTTTTCGAGGGCTGCTGCGGGGGCCTGGATACCATGGGGTTTAGCATTTCCTACTGTCCAGGACCGTGTTTCTCCAAATGCAGTCCCCGAATCAGCTGCGTCCATGTCACCTGGAAACTTGTGAGCGATGCCAGTTCTCAGGTCCCACCCTTGATCTGTAGAATGGAAATTGTGGAGGAGGAGGCCGCCCTCTGTGCGGCCACGGGCCCTCTGGGTGGCTCTGATGGTGTTCAAGGCTGACCGCCACAGCCTCGGACACCTACCCCCGAGATAACCCTTGCAGTGCGTCCACAGAGGCACCTGGCCATGGCACCCCACCCCAGGGCCTCCTCCTCACCCCGCTTTTAAAGGTCTCTAGCAGCCAGTCGGATACTTTCCTGGTGGCTCAGATGATAAAGCGTCTGCCTACAACGTGGGAGACCTGGGTTCAGTCCCTGGGTCAGGAAGATCTCCTGGAGAAGGAAATGGCAACCCACTCCAGTATTCTTGCCTGGAAAATCCCATGGACAGAGGAGCCCTACAGAGGTGGGCTACAGTCCATGGGGTCACAAAGAGTTGGACACGACTGAGCGACTTCACTCACTCACAGCCAGTTGGGCCCCCTCCTATCCTGGAGTTGATTTGGATAAAAGTCTGCTCCGACCTGCGCTAACCAACCCTACAATGCGTGTGGTCGTAGAATGGCAGGGGAGGGTGTGTGAGTCAGTCTGCACTCAGATTCAGCTTTGTGATCTTAAAGAAATGAGTTATGTATGATAAAATGAGCATCATAATAATAGTCTTATAGGGTTACTATAAGGTTTGAATGAGTTAAGACAGTAATATTCTTAGAAGAGTAGCTGGCCTGTAGAAAGTGTTCATAAAAGCTAACTATTAATAAATATTTTTAATATCATCCTTCAGTTCCATCCATCTAAGCCTCAGACATCATTCAGGGCGAGCTGTGGTTCACAGATAGATCACTTGTTGTCAGAAGCCCTGTGTTTATATATGGCCTTTGCAGCGTATAAGCTGCAGCACTTGGAGCAATGCACTTAGGTTCTCTGTGCCTCAAATTTCTCATCTAAAAATCAATACCTACCTCAAGTTTTCATATAAATTATCCTATTTACTTCTCACACAAGCCTTTGCTCTAGAAAGAACAAATCTGTTACCATGCCAATTGTACAAATGAAACTGACCAGGACTCAGAGAGGTCAAGCCACGTGCCCAAGGTCACACAGGAAGTAGAAGATGAAATCAAGACAGGAATCCGTTTCCTCTGACTCTGAATTTTTATGAGGTAATGCACGTGAGAGTACTATACGCATGAAAGTTATTATTATTGTTTTTTGGAAGCGCAATCAGAAGAAAAGCATCCCATTTTCTGAATATGAATTCAGGAAATTAAAATAACAAACCATAAAGTCCTTCTGGGAAAAAAAAATCAATAATACCAAAAAGAAATAAAACTGAAAAAAAAAAAAAAAACAGAGCACAACATTCTGATATCAAGACTGAGCGTAAGCAGCAGACATAAATGGAGAAGAGACACCAGCATATTTCCCTTCTTGGGGAGATATGTCTGTGTTCATGAAAGGAGAGGGATTGACAGCGGGAACTGAAGGTCTATTTATCCTGGGGACAGGCGGCCGTCTGTTTAGCATTTATATGGCACGTGTCTCTCAGCAGCATCTGGAACGTGGGAGAATGGGTCATTTCTGGGTAGCAGAGGAGCAGCAAGGATGCTGACGGCGGAGCAGGAGGGGTCCTGGGGACGCCAGGAGGGTCTCAGCCCCACTCCTCCTTGGGAGTCCAGACTCCCCGGCTGCTGTGCTCTTAGCGGAGACGCAAATAGCTGCAGCCCTGGAGGAGGCAGCCCTCTAAACTCTCCTGCTGGGAGGAAGGAGCCCTCCCTGGGTGGTGATGGAAAGAGACCTGGGCAGCCCACGCTCAGGCGGACCACCTTACACACTCCTCCTCTCCATCCCTCCTTCCTCTCCTGCCCCGGACCTCCCACCAATTCTGTCTTCTCCCCCATCCTTTCTCAGTTTCTCGGCCTGGTTCCCAGGCCCACTCCTCCTCTCCAGTCTTATTTCCCTGGGTTGTCAACCGCAGTCTCCACTTGGGGTATGCTGGGAGCAGGTAGTGAGCCCAGGAGACGTTCAGCCCTGGCCTTGGATGCTAGCTCTGTTCCAGCTCTGAACTTGCAAAGAGTGTCCAACTCTTTGCGACCCTGTGAACTGTAGCCCGCCAGGCCCCTCTGTCCATGGGATTCTCCAGGCAAGAATACTGGAGCGGGTTGCCATTTCCTCCTCCAGGGGATCTTCCCGACCCAGGGATCGAACCTGGGTCTGCTGTTTTGGCAGGTGGATTCTTCACCGTATGAGCCTCCAGGAAGCAAGTCTCTTAACTTTCCCACACTGGGTTCCATCTGCAGCAGAACAGTGCAGGGCTCCTTGGAAGACAGAAATTTGTGAAATAACACTTCTGATAGATACATCTCCATGTTTTTAACTTTTCCAGAAATTTAAGAAATCTGTCTGTCTGGGGCAAAGACCAGGATTTTTTTTTTAATAGAAAGAATGCAAAGAAAGAAAGAGTGAAGAATCTGCTCTTGTCATCAGAAGCAAGAATTTCCATCCCAACCAGTAAAGTGATTGTCCTGACAAATGAGTTTCAGAGATTTCTCGATGTCAGGTTATAGCTAGAGTTCAGCCCAGGAGTCCCAGCCCTTGGAATTCTCCCCTAGCATGGAGGAAGCAACCCCCTGACCTAAGGCAGCTAAGCCACGAGACTCCCTGCTCTCTGGAAGAAGGAGGTTATTTCCTAGAAGATCCGGGAAGGGATAAGAGAAAGAAGGTGGAGGGAGGACAGATGCGGGAAGGGAGGCAGGCTTGGGGTGCATCTGCCATCACAGTCTTGCCCCCTTATCTGCGGAGGGTTCTGGCCCTGGGAGATGAATCACAGGCTGTCCCCTTGGCTGGTGTTTAGTCGCTAAGTCATGTGTGACTCTTTTGCGACCCCGTGGGCTGTACCTCGCCAGGCTCCTCTGTCCATACAGCCATATAAACGCAGACTTAGTAATGCAAAGGGGTGGGGGGCCACGAGCACCCCCTGCAGCTTAGCTTTCCAGGACTCATTGAGTTGCAGTGATTATAGGAGGGATGCAGAAGCTCCCATAACGCCCCGTCCTCAGTCTCGCCAATGACGCTGAGCTGACACCCAGTGGGCGCCATAGGGCTCACTGTGATGAGCAGGGAGGGGAGCCCGGGGCAGAGGCTGGCTGATGGGGAGATGTAGCTGAGAGAGACCAAGTTCTGCTGTGCTAACCAGAGCTGGCGGGGGGCCGGGGGCGGTCAGCTAGGAAGGTCTACTGGCCGTGATCAAACCCAGGCAATGACCTCATCACCAGAGCCCGGCTCTGAGGTCGCCAGGACCGCGTAAGTGCTTCTGTGCTCTGCCCCCCGATTGCCAAGCAAGCCTCTCCTCCTTACCCTCCAGGCGCCGTCTCAGAGAAGAGCAGCTGAGAATAAGGGACGAGGAACTGCAGCCCCTCCACACACCCCCAGTTCTGAGCATTTTCTTCAGGAAGTATTTCAATTAACAAAACAAAGCACGTTTAACCATGGTAGCTGAAACAGCAATCTCTTTGTCACCACTCAGGGGACAGGAGCTTGTAAGGATACAGACCACATTTTCTGGGTAGATGGGTCACAGCTGGGAGATCAGGATTCATCAGGCCACTCTACCTTTCCCCCATCGAGGCTGACTTCTCTGCTTTCATGGTTTTACGGTGCTGGAGAGCCTTCACCTCATCCCTCTAAGTCCCACCCAGCCTCAGTGTCCCAATCACAGCTCTCCTTCTCCAGGAGGACTCTCTGAGTCCGCCATCCCTCCTAGGGCGCCCCTTTAGTTTTTCCTTCTTTTACCTGCATCTCCATTTGCAAAGCCCAGACCAAATTCTCCTACACATCGGGCACTCAAGGATACCTATATGGCTAAGGCACACGGTGTTTGCTTCAAGGAGAAGTACGCCCAAAGTCTCATGGCACTTAGAGAATGAGAGTTTAGGTTAATACAGTTGCTGAAGCTGTGTGCAAGATCGATCTTTAATAAAATACTGGTTGAATGAAAGAAGGACAGACAGCCTGATCATGGATTCTTGTCCATCTCCTTTCCCTGTTTGTTCTTCCCAGCACGCACACTCAGGGTTTCGGAAGCTCGCGCTCCCAGTGGAAGGGGGATGCCAAGCCTCTAAACTGCTTCTCAGGTTGCAGTGGGCATCCCGAGTGCACACCTGCAAGGCCACCTTTCAGCCGCCCAGGGTCACGTTGGTCGGGGAGGCTGCTGGCCGGGGCGTGACCACAGCATATAATAGGTTCTATGGTTCACAACCTCTGCCTTTCAGCTAAAGATTTTTTTTTTAATTGTTACTAAGCTCAGGATAATGATAAAAAGACTCATTTCACATGACTCCTCCCTGGTCTTTTTAAAATAAGCCCATCAGACCACCACTAAGACCTGTTGGTTATTTGGGAGAAAAAAAATCTCCTGGTTTCCTTCTTCCCCTTTATCCTGTAGTCATCACACAGGCCATCTGTCCACCCTCAGAAGCAGCTGTCAGGGTCCCCCTCAGAAGCAGCCGTCAGGGTCCCCCAGCCTCCTGTTTAGATAAGACTCCCCCAACCCCAACATACGATCCTCCCTTTCAGTTCACTGGGTATTCTTAATCACTTTTATCCCAGTGGGCAGAATGGCGCCTCACCCTGAGTAAGCACATAACAAATAGTTATTGAATAATGGCCTGAATGCTCATTGGAAAGACATGCTGAAACTGAAACTCCAATACTTTGGCCACCTGATGCCAAGAACTGACTCATTAGAAAAGACCCTGTTGCTGGGAAAGATTGAAGGTGGGAGGAGAAGGGGACGACAGAGGATGAGATGGTTGGATGGCATCACCGACTCAATGGACACGAGTTTGAGCCAACTCCGGGAGTTGGTGATGGACAGGGAGGCCTGGCGTGCTGCAGTTCATGGGATCACAAAGAGTCAGACATGACTGAGTGACTGAACTGAACTTAATTTGGCACATTTTACCTAACATGTCAGGTGTAAATTACTCCACTGGAATTCAAGCCCTCTTAACCCATGTCCGTCACCCCATCCCATCCCCAGCCTCCAATCTTCCTGCTCTGGAGCCAAACCCTAATCCAGGGCTCTGGATCTCTCATTGCTGAGAGAGGCAGGGGTTATTCTGAACTTAGGTGGGGGACCCCTTCATCCTGGCATCCTCTATGTTTGTGCCCAGGCTCCCTTTCTTCGACCCTCTTAATTCCGCATGCATGTGTGCTAAGTTGCTTTAGTTCTTTCTGACTCTTTGCAACCCCATGGACTGTAGCCCGCCAGGCTCCTCGGTCTATAGGATTCTGCAGGCAAGAATACTGGAGTGGGTTGCCATTCCCTTCTCCAGGGGATCTTCCCAACCCAGGGATCGAACCCAGGTCTCCTGCATTGCAGACAGATTCTTTATCATCTGAGCCACCGGGGAACCAGAAGAGACACCCAAGGCGGAAGCCCTCTGACTGCCTGTCCCGGGCTGGCTCCTGCCTGCTTACAGCGCTCTCCACTCCACAGGTTTGCTGTGTTCTTCTCTTGCCATTTCGTGTGCTACTCAATCGTGTTATCCTGATGACTGTGAAGGTTTCCTGAAGCCAGCGACTAGTTTGGGCTTTTTACAAATTCTCTTCTAAGATCCCTAATGCCTGTTTCACCCTCGTCACAAGTCACAAGACAGCCGCACTTGCACCCACCCCTGCAACTGGCACACTCCATGCACACAGCAAGCGCTCAATAATTACTGAGGCCTGGGCGGCTTCTCTCTTGCTGTCTCCTGTGGTCAGTCCCCAGTGAATTTTTCCAAAGTTCTTGCTAACTCCTCTCTGTGCCAGACTCAGGGTATTTAGTGAATATGGACAGGCAGAGGGCTAAGTTCAATGACCTTTTAGAAAGAATCTTCTCCATCCACGCTAATCAAATTTCCTTTAAATTTCTAGCAAGAAGACCCGAGGAAGGATGAGGAAAGGAGAGGAGAGCATTCCGGGGAACTCTGGCCTTCCAGCTGATGCCCAAGGACAAATGCCCTTTGCCACTTGCGATGCTCATTTTCTGCCATTGTCACACCAACGTGCTTGGGAGGCAGTGATGTTTATCAGGAAATCTGTCCCTCTGAGAAACACTGAGCCAGCCTGTGGTGTGGAGGGGCCCAGATAGGAAAGAAACTGACTCCATCTGGGCCCTCATTATTAAGCTGGGGAAGCAAAATTTTCCCAGGTGAAAATGACCCAAGAACCTTCCTAACATAAAGCTTAAACTCTATTTAAAGTGTTGGTATCCAGAACTTTTTTTCACTATCCCAGAGAGTTATAGTTAGTGTAAAAGTTGTATTGTGAAGGTAGGGGAGTGAATGTGAGCCTGGATTTTTAAAATTCAGTGGAGTCTGTCTCTGGGATGGACCCCAGCTCTCTGCTTCACTCATCTCTCTCCCCACTTGGCAGCATCTTTGCAGGAATCTTTCTAGTCTCTAAGCTTCAGACTCCTCCTTGTCAAAAGAAAACATAGGATGAGCTTCAAGAAAGTGCCTCCCAGGTCTGACCATGAATCTACGACTCCTTGCCCTCCGAACAACCACAGTTTATTCTCTGGGCAACCTTTCCAGTCACACGCGGGGCAGATGCTTCATCACACATCTCTCCGCGGGGGGATGGTTTTCGTTCACAGAGAACGTGTTTCACACCTCCAGGAAAGGAAGCCGTAAAGGTGGGAACTCAGGCAGCAGCCAGGCAGACTGAAGAGCAATCTTTGGAGGCAGGGAGTCCTCCGAAGGGTCCGAAACCTCTGGTCACCTTCCACCCTGCCCAGTAGGAGGGCTGTCCCCGGACTCGAGGAGCAGGACGACTCCTAGAGCTCAGCTCTGAACCTCATTGGATGCTTTTAGTCCTCACATGTGTAAGTTCATGGTTACCACCTGCAAAGCTGGGCAGGTCAAACAGGGCCTGCATCTGGGGGTAGATCTTGCTATGAAAAAGCACAGCTGTAACACAGACATAGGAGTGATGGTCATAACAGCTGTGGTGGAATCTTTTCTGGTGCCCAACAGCAAAGACTCCACGCTTCCAATGCCAGGGGCCCAAGTTAAATCCCTCGGGCCCAAGTTAAATCAGGAAACTACATCCCACAAGCCGCAAGGAAGATCAAAGAGCCTGTGTATTGCACAGCCAAATAAATAAAATAAATTTTTTAAAAGTACCTATTGCATCTGCAGACAGAGCAACCAGGTTCTCATGTATCAGACTTCAAGCAAATGTTGCTAACTTAATTGCTGTACATCTAGTAGAGAGAGGGATCCTTAGTCTCCATTTAGAGATGAGGAAAGGGAGGCTCAGGAAGGGTAAGGAATTTTCCAAGGTCATTTGGAGGGCGGGGGGGGGGGGGGGCACCAGGATTGTTATTTCTCCGTTGCCTGCAAATCCTGGGTTCCCCCGGAGCTCTCTGGCCAGGGGAGACCCTTGCAGAGGGAGGAGCGGGAGAAGGCTAGAAGTCCGAGGCGGCGGCCAGCGTGTGCAACGTGCGTGTGCAACCTGCGTGTGCAATCTGCAGCTTCTCTGCTCCCGCCGCATGGTCCTCTCTCCGAGCAGGAGTGCTCGGGGCCCCCGAACAGGCTCTTCCCAGCGAGGGAGTGCAGGCTAAGATGATTTTTTTGTTCACGCGCGTGTATATTTTTGGAAATGTTCTGGCGTGTGAGTGTATAAAAGGCTGGGTCAGACAGCGCTCGGGGCTGTGGGGTCGGGAGGAGACCCGGCTCGTCAAAGAAAGCGGAGCAGCAGCTTCAGAGAGGGGTTTGATATGTCTCCCCCTGGTTTTGATCTTAAGAATGTCTGGAGCCCAGACAGCCACCAGCAGCTTGGGCCGACGGGGCTCTAACCCGCAGGGCCTCGCTGCAAAGGCTTCTAGTTAACAGAAGGCTTTTGTGTGATGGGAAGCGAGGGAGCGCGTGGGAGAGGAAAAACACCGGGGTTGCGGGAGACAGCGGGCGCAGTGGCCAGGCTTCGGAGTCCAGCGGAGAGCCCCAGCGGGGCAGCTAGGCCTGTGTGACGCCGGGAAGCTCGCTCCTCCGGCCGGCCCCGCACCGAGAGGGGCCCCGGGCGGCGCCCGGCCGGGTTTCTCCCTCCTGGACTGAGAAAGCAGAGGATGGAGCCACGCACCTCCGATCTCTCAGCCCCCCCATCTTTGACCGGTGACCGGAGGGCCCTGGCGGGCTCCCAAAGGAGCCTGCCTCCCCAGGGCGGTCCTCACCCCCGTTTCCCGCTGGCCCTGTCTGAGCGGTCCTTCATGAGTGCAGACAACAGAAGCAGACATCAGGGTTGTCCAGCCATCACTTGCTCGGGCCTGCACACCGGGGTGAGGGCGGAGGACACAGGGTAAAAGCCCAGAAGAGCGCTCAGTGCCAGCCTCTTGGGGGGAGTGGGCAGAGGCAGGCGGGGGTGGGCGGCCGGGGGGTGGGTTTGGGGGGTTGGAGCTGCAGCAGCCCCACCTGCGTGGGACTTCCAGGGTGCTGAGTTCTGAGGTCTCTGTCCTCCCAGATCTTACCTTCCCTCTGCCTCTCCCACCCCTGCGCACACACACACACACACACACACACATACAACATATAAATGCACAGGGCCAAACACTCATTCAACAGGCCTGAAATTCAGCGCCAAACTCTCCTAGTCAAACATCTTCATAAAAGAAGAACATTAAAAAAAAAAAAGATACATTAAGAAAGGGACTTGAAGGAAACTATCACTAAAATATTAAGAATGGTTGTCTCTGGATGAAAGAAAAAAATGATTTTTCTTCTATTAATTTTGTTGTCATAAAATATTCATCACGAGAATATATTTTTTTTCCAATCAATGGAGACTACTTAGAATTTTTTTAAAATGCAGCACACCTAACAAGGGTAATATGTGAAGAGCTTATCAAGTGTCTTGTATTTGAGAACTGTTTGAGAGAAAGGTCATATCAAATGATAAAGGTCTTATGCTCATAGGGCAGAAGAAATGTCCAAAAAGCTTAGAAGGTGCTGGAAAAGGTTCTAGAAGGACCACAAGGATAATCTGTCTTTTTAAAATAAATATCCTGGAGCCAATCCCTGTGCTTTAATTTCTTGATCTGTAAAATGAAAGCACTGCATTGCAAGAGGGTGAAGAGCCTCTCCAATGTGTGATGTGCCACAACTGTATTTCTTTTCTTTTTTTGCCATAACTGTATTTCATCACCCTTTCATGTCCCTGGAGTTCCTGCCTCCCCTTACCCCCTCTCTTCTCACCTCGCTTCTACTTGGAGCTTGGAGGGCAGGGCTAAGTTCTTTAGATCCAAATCACAGCTCTCCTAGAACCATGGGCATCACAAGGAGAGAAGGGCGTATTTTTAATGATGCTGTGGATCTAGATGAAGTATCCGAAACTCATCCAGGCTACCTGCCTGCCCTGCTCTGATAAGGAGCCGAGACAACGGCAACACCAGTATTTCCTTCCCTTCTGTCATTCAGATACCTACACTAGCAGGCCTCTTACCAAAGGGTCATAATCTTTTTCTGATCTTAGAACCTAAAGAACCAAAACTATATTGATGAAATCCTAGATTTTAATATGGTTCAAAACAGGTTTCCAGCATGTTTTTTTTTCTGAGTTGTGTGATTCAAACCATGTTATTCAATCTCCTTGACCCTCCATTTTCTCTTATTGACAAATATAGATACTGATGACCTCAATGAAAATGTTGAACATGCACTAAGAAGGCTAAAAAGGGTACTTTTTTTTTTTTTTTTTTGCACATGAAAGTTGTGAGATAGTCCCTCTTCCTAGTGACTTAATTCCCTCTTGGTTCCATAAAACCCCCATTTCCTCTTGTCCTGACTTTGGCAGATACTGAAACAGTGCACAGTCTCCCAGGCAAAAATCCTTTTATTTTTCCCAGGTTCAAGTCTCACACATCAACATTAACACTCAGAACTGAGATTCCTGCAACCCCAAGAAACATCACCCTAGAGATCTTTATCCTACCACTTAGTTACTTGCCTCTGTAAACTATCACACACACACACACACAGCCCAGCCCTCAATCAAATCTACTCCTCTGGTGCAAGGTTGACTAAATATCTAAAGATGCGCCCTGACCTTTCACCACCAGCTAAGTGTCTTCCGATGTTGCCACTTTGATTATGATCCCTGCCTTCTCTTCCCATTATCTCAGATGCCAGCCCCATGAGACACATTAAATACATAATGCATTCTGACTTGCATCTGGGCTTCGCTGTCTGGTGTGGGGAGGTTACAGCAGAAGCATATGCCTCCTTCTTAAAATTCAATTATTCAAATTCAATTTCTTCCTCTGCTCCCAGTCCTCACCACACATAGTCTGGGACTTTTCATCAGATCACTCAAACTGCCAGCACCAAAGCCAGGAGTTATTGGCTTCTGTTCAATTTGATTCCACAGCCACGAATTGTTGTTTTTTCACAATGCACCATTCTGGGCACTGCAGGTCCAAAGATGTAGAAAATGTAGTCAAAGAAGTAGATAAAGGGACCTACATGCATGTAACCCCATCAGCGCTTGACAAGGGCAATTATAGCATAAAAGATAAAGCAATGTAAGGGTGCAGAGGAGAAAGCAATTAATTATTTCTGTTTCTACAATGGGAGGAAGGGATCAGTCAGATAAGATCTGTTATCTACAATACGGGTGATGAAACACTATATTCTCATAAGAAAAAGAGATTAGAGTCAACCAAAGCAGAATTAGGGTGCCAAGCGTTGTTCTAAGCTCAAGGATGGGGTGGGGCGTGGGGATGCCCCTAGTGAAAATAGAAAGAGAAACCGCTGCCTGCAAATAGCTGAGTCCTTTCTCAGCTTACGTTGCTTTCCTTGCCCCATGGCCATTGGTCTCACCCATTTTAACTATCTGAAACCCCATTCAGCCTTCAAAGCTCCAATCCCACCTCTTTTGTGGATTCTCACTCCTAGCAATTACTCCTCCAGTGTTATTTTGTTTTTGCATTTGCTATTTGCTCACATTATTTGGGATCCAGCTGTAATCAGTGACTTCCTGACACTGTAGCATGTCTGTCTTGAGAGCTGAAAGTCTATCTTAGTCATAGTTGTATCCTTGTAATAACTCACAAATGCTTAGTGTCATAGATGCTAAATAAACGTTCTTGGTGTTGAAAAGTCAAGTGGCAAATATAAACCCAGTGGAAAATATATAACAAAACATTAAGCATGTGTGTTTTGGGCTGGATTAAAATGGGAAGAATTTACTGTGATAAATACATGACCTGGTCAGGGAACTGAGATCCCAGGAACTGCAGAATGTACGCTTCATTCTTTTCCTTCATAGAACTCATCATAGTTTGTAAACACGTATATAGCAGTGTGTGACTGTTGAGTGTCTGGCTCATTGCTTTGGCTTTAAGTAGCAGGAAGGCAAGTCCCATCTCTCCCATCACTGGCCCTGTACCTTCCTAATACAGACTGAGGTTGCAGTGTTAAGGTGAAAATTGTAAATCACCACTTTCTGAAGAGCAGTGGGTCTCTATAGTGACTCGTAAACATGCACATTGCTTGACTTAGCAACTCTTTCTTGTAATTTACTTAAGGAAAAAACCATTAAGTTTTATGTACAGAGATTTTCACCACCCCATGATAATCAACTAATTGTAAACACATTGTATGCCTCTAAAGATCCTCAGAATAATAAGAGAGAAGTTAAATAAATTCATCAATTGTAACTATTTACTATGCAGCTGTTAGTAATAATCTTTTAAATCATATTTAATGGTTTGAAAAAAATCATAATATATGGTTTAGTCAGGGTTGGATACATAATTTGCACAGCCTAGAAAAATGAAAACGTGCAGCCAATAAGCAGGATAAAAGTACCTTTTCTTTCTACCATGGTCTCTTGCTTGACTTGACATAGCATTTTTTTTTTTTTTTTTTTTTTTGCTATTTAATGGTGTTCTAAAAGAAAAATTAAAAATCTAAATTATTAGCATAAATCTCACCATTCATCTGTCCATTACACAGTGCAAGTTTAAAATGATAATAATAAAACTGTTTAACTCACTTGCAGAATTACCAAAACCATGCAATCTATATTCCGAAGTTTATACACACGTGTGTTTCTTTCTTGCCAGAACTGCGGCAGTGCTGCACAAAATGAGCTCACTTGTGTTTATTTCACTTCTTGGTACACGCACAGCCTACCCACATTCTCTGCTTTCGGCTCACTGGTGAGTCAGGAAGGACTGAAAGGAAGAAGAACAATGGGCTGCCCTGTTCTTGGTTTTCACTCATTCTTGGCACCAGTGATTGGCCAGTGGACGGAAGCTGCACGACTAAGAATGTATAGGGTTTCTAGGTCATTCACCTTTCCTAGAAGGTCGTTGTCTTCCAAGGTAGAGGCGAGTTCTCGTTCAAACAGAAAGCACGACCTTTCTCAACTGTCAATATTCCTACTGACTCAGAGATGCATTGAGCCTAACGGGGTCCACATGTCCCTCTCCGAAAGTTCCGTGAGGTGTGGACCCACTGCACTCCCGTACTCACGGAGCAAGTGAACACTCTCTGCAAAGAGGGCAGCAAGAACAAGAGTCACCCATGCCACCCAGATGCTCTCTGCTCACACGCGCCCCCCAGGACTCCACTCACAAACACAGCTTCAAAGACTAAATGATGGAGAAAGTCACGATGGCAACAGCAGAGCATTAAGCCAAGCACAGGCTGTGTGCTCACGAAGCCTGCCCTGTGTTAAGTGTAAACAACCACAGTTTGGCCTCAGCTTTGCTCTGAACACGCACACTCACATGAGTACACAAAGTTTTAAAAGATTGGAAAGATCTGCACTGAAATATCAGTATTAGCTGTCTCCAGGGCTCATGAATGGCTTTTATGCTTATGTATTTGTGTTTTTGCTTTGGGTCCCGCTGTGTTTCCTCCAGTAAGCCCGCCCTGTATCTGCAGTGTGTTTATAAGACTGCTGCCTAGAAAGGCACTCCTCTGCGCACCCGCAGTGGGCGGGATGTCAGGTGGGGGGACAGCCCCTGCTCGGGGTGCCCTCTCAGGGAGGCAGCCAGTCACCTTTCACCCCTTGGAAGCCCTCTGTCTCCCATTCCCACCAGGATGGACAGCAAGCATGCCAGACGGCAGAATGGCTTTGCAATCCGGAGGAGACAGCTTCATCCATTGTTAGCTCGGTTTAAGTACTCAAAGTGGTGTCACCTCCTCCTCTCTGCCAATAATGTCATCATTTGATATGGAAACGATGCATACTATTAAAACAGTAATTTGATTTTTAAATGAGCTTGGCAGCCAGCTTTCTCTGACAGAAGTATTTATCTTGCTTTTCCAAACCCTTTCTTCTTGAGCCACAGTGACAGAGTGGCAAGGATTAAGTTCAAGTGTGTGTTACATCTCTCTATCCCTTTTTTATTTTTAATTTTTTGATGGATGGAATGGGTTTGGCAAATATCCTAGCCTAGAAGAAGTCAGGAAGTGACCTCTGCTCAGGTTTCACTCCCTAGAAAACTGGTTTATTCATCATTTGTATTCAAGGCACCTCACACAACCTGAAATATAGTAGGTGCTCAGTAAATACCTGTTAAATGAAAAAATCGATTATGTGGACACATAAATGAAGTGAGCAGTTATTCAGGTAGAATTTCTAACTGAAATTCTATGGGATTTTCCAGGTAAGAATACTGGAGTGGATAGCCATTCCCTTCTCCAGGGGATCTTCCTAGCCCAGGGATCAAACTCGGGTCTCCTGCACTACAAACGATTCTTTACCATCTGAGCCACCAGGGAAGCCCTCAGCTTAATGTCTGTGCCTATTGTTCAAACACTACACTACTACTAGTGTATTGTTCAAATACACTAATTTTCTATTTTATCCCCAAGTGAAGTCATTTCCAGCTGGCAGAATGATAAGCTGGATAAGATAGAAAACGATATACTGACTAGTGTTTGAACAGTAGGGATAGACATTAGCTCAAAAATTTTCTACCAAGGTGCCTAGAAGTCCACCAAAAAGATTCATTCCTTTAGGAAATAATTTCTGTCTTTTTTAAGCAAACAAGTAGCACTCTTTTCCAACTTTTTCTATATAATTGACATGTAACAGTATGTAATTCAAAGATGCACAATGTGTTGATTTGATACATTTACATATTGCAAAAAAATGAACACCATGGCATTAGCGAACACTTCCATCACATCATATAATTACCATGTCTTTTTGTGTTGAAAACATTTAAGGTCTACTCCTCCAGCAGCTTTCAAGCACATAATGCAGTGTTACCATCTACAGTCACCATGCTGTGCTTTAGATCCCCAGAACCTCTTTGTCCTACAACTGGAAGTTTGCAACCTTAACATCTCCCCATTTAGCCCGCCCTTCAGCCCTGGCAAACGCCATTCTACTTGCTGTTTCTATGAGTTCATCTCTTTAGATTTCACAGAAAAATTAGATCATATCATATTTTTCTTTCCCTGTCTGAGTTGTTTCACTTAGCACAACACCTTCAAGTTTCATCCATGATTTTGCAAAAGTCAGAATCTTCTTCTTTTCTGCGGCAGAGTTTTATATATATATATATATATATATATATATATATATATACACACCCCACATTTTTATCCATTCATCTGTTGACAGCACCTAGGTTGCTTTCTCTTTTGAGAATAATCTGCCATGAACACAGTGGTGCATCTATCTCTTCAAGATTCCACTTTCATTTCCTTTGGATAAATGCAGAAGTGAGATTACTGAGTCATACCATAGTTTTATTTTTAATTTTTGAAGGTATCTTCACACTGTTGGCTGCATCCATTTACATTGCCGCCGAGAGAACATAAGTGTTCCCTTTTCCCCACATCCTCACCGTTTGGGTTAAGTCATTTCTGAAGTCACCTTTTAGAATTCAGAAATCCACAAAAGAGGATAAAACATAATAACCTTCCATTCTTCAGTACGGTTTTGATTGATTATCAGTTAACTAGTGTTTATCAAACGAAATAGAGAGTTGGGATCTGTGGCTCTATTTGGACGGGAAGGAGCAGTGAGGCATCCCTTGCAGTGCAATAGAGGGGTGTTATCCAGGATAACAGGAAAGTTAACAGGAGTGCCCTGGGGCTAGAAAAGAGAAAGGGAACATTAAAGGAGATGAACGAGGGAAGAAAACATCGAGAGAAAGGGAAACTACATACATTTCACCTGGTCACATTTTCCATTGGACTGACTCCCCTTCTCATTGATTGCTTTTCAAAGATGTTCTGGCACTGTCTGGTCGTTCATCTAGATCCTGGTCTCTTTTTTAAAGAAGAATTCATTGACGTGTAGTTGCTTTGCAATGTTGCATTGGTTTCTGCTGTACAGAAAAGTGCATCGGGGATGGAGGCCCGTACACGTATTCTGCCTGTTTGCGATTTCCTTTCCCTTTAGGTCGCCACAGGGTCCTGAGTACAGTTCCTGGTGCCGTCCAGGAGGTTCTCGCTAGTTATCTGTTTTAACTAATGAGATTGTCAGTCCCAATCTCCCAATTCTCCCCACCCCCTCCCCCCCGCCCGTTGGTGTCTCTATGTTTGCTCTCTACTTCTGTGTCTCTATTTCTGCTTTGCAAATAGGTTCATCTGTTCCATTTTTCTAGATTTCACATATATGTGTTAATATGCAATGCTTGTTTTTCTCTTTCTGACTTACTTCCAGATTCTGGCCTCCTAACTGAACTTAGCCTCCTTGACTCTAGATTCAGTGTCTGGCAGGACTGGGAGAGGGGATTGATAGTGGACTGGTTCAAGGATTCAATTCTTGCAGGGATTTATCCCATAGCATTGAAATGAAGTCTTGCTAATTGATCCAGGCATTCAAAAAGAGGAATGAAGCTTGAGATATGACCCCAGAGATTTCTAGAATGAAACAAGGAGAATGAAACCGTATGGAACAGAACCAAATGAAATGGATTGGAATTGAAAGGGGAGTTGCTGAATTTTTACCCAGAGAACGGATAATGTCAGCCATGTAAGAATTAAGTATCTGAGAATAAATCTTAGAGAAGAATCAAACATTTAAAGAAAAAAGATAAATAAGCTGTCTATAAGATTTAGGTTTAGAGAAATCTAGGTTATTAATGGATATTGGCCATGTGGAAATTAAATTAGGTTCTTCTTATTCGGTTTGTGTTTGTTTAATGCAGAGATTGGCTGGGCAGTATTACTAAGGCTTCATGATAAACAGAAGCTTTAATCCCAAGAAACAAGGCACCCATCTCCTTGAGTCCACGTCCCTGCCAAGCCTAGTTCAGCATCTAAAGTTGTGAGAGATGGGGAAAAAAAATGAGAAGAATATAAACACCACGATGTAATTTTATTTCTTGTTTAATCATGGAAAGGTTGCTTTACTATCCTTCCTTTCACATTGTGAGCCTTCAGGGAAGAGTAAGAAATTTTCAACCTGCTTACCCAAGTCATTATCAGAGTAGATTAGAGCTGGGTGCCTTGCATGCAAATGGGCCAACTTGACAAAAAAAAATAAATTGGAATTTAGATAGCAACAAATAAACTGGATTGAAGGCTCATTTCAGTGCCTTGCCCTTGCACCAACAGAGCTGAAACTAGGACAGAGTTATTGAATTGCTTAGCTGTCCTCCCTGTCCTGCAGAGCTTATTATACAGGACTCTTCTCTCTTCACCTCTCCTATACCACACGCATTCACATGCGCACACACACACACACACATACATGCACACACACACGCACACACACACACACACACATGCACGCACGCACCAGCACACACACTTTGTCTACCTCAAGCTAATGGTTATCATCACCCCACAGATGTCATATTATCAAAGGACTCTGCCTATGTCTTCAGGACACAGCCAATCATCACAGGTTACTTGCGGGAACAAGTCATCTCTTAGTCAATTCTCACCTGTGTGTCTTTCAGAAAATACCCCCCAGCTTTTATTTTTGGGATACATTAGTCCAACCACTCTACTTAGCTCATTCCCTCATCTCCCACCTCTCCCCAACTCGATGTCTATATCTCAGAAGAGAGCTAGCAACAAAATATTAAAGTCAGTGCAATTCATCTTTGAGTTATCTGGTCAGTCTCACCCTCTACCCTTCCTTGGTGTCCTCCGAAGTCATTCAGCAGCCTCACACCTCCCCCTCCAGACTCCTATCAAAACCTACTTCTAGAAAAGACTCACATTTGTCACTTACCCTTTGGTATGATTGTATTCTTATTGAAGACATTTGGGCTTCAAGCCCAACGAGAAGACTTCCCTTGGTGCCCCAACGAGGATCCTTCTAGTGTTAATGAGGAAACGGGGAAGAGACGTTCCCTGCAGCTCTGAAACATCTCTCGAAGCACTGCTTCTCAAAATGTGGTCTGAGGACTCTGGGCATCAGACTCACCTAAGGCAATGATGAGACATGCAGTCTGCTTCAGTGCTTCCTCCCCAGAGACCACCACACACGACCTGCTGGAGTGAGCCCAGAAACCTATGTTTTTAATAAAGCGGCCCCATGATTCTGAAGCCTCACCAAGTTTATGAATTTCTGACGCTGAGACAATCACCGTAAAACACGACGCCTGCCCAGCAACTTAACTTCCTTGGTGATCGCCCAGGGCCACCGCTACTCTCCAGGTGAGAAATCAGCCCAGAGCCACTGTATGCTCACCATAGATCATTCCACTAATAGCAGAAACAAAAATGCTTTAAAACAAGCTTCCCTGGCTCCAAAACCAGGACATGTCCCCTGCACTTCAGAATAGGTTTAGGAAAGAGTGATATAAACCAAGGTCCTGCTCATATAAAGTGACTGTGGAAATTGCCTAAACAGACATCTTTCAGACATTCTTCAAAGTATAGCTCATCACATGTCCAAGTATTCAGTAAAACACTTCTTCGAACTGACATGGAGACTCTTGGAAGAAATTCTAATTTTTCACTCAGTTTTGAGACACTTGGCAAAAACCCTCCAGCTCCTGGTCCTTTTCCTATAGTGACCACATCACATTAGACCTCAGTCTTTGAGCCTCTTGATTTCAGAAATTCATCGCCTTCAACTGCAGAGGCATATTTGGTCAGGCCATTGGAAGGTAGCTGCCAGAATATAATCAGTTCTGAAAAAAAGAAACTGCATGAACTTCCTAGGTACAGAAATGAAGATTACAGGCTTTGAAGGAGGTTCTTTCAAGCCAGAAGAGGCCCAAATGAACTCAACAAGTAGAGGAAGATTTCGGAAGCAAAGATCACGGCAGTGATGCCACCAAGATCATGTCACAACGACAACTAGTGATGGGAGTGAGCTATTTTTTAATACCAAGAGGCTGGTCTCTCATAATAAGAAAGGACATCTTAAAAACACTTGGTTCAAGCCTCCTCCTGAAGCTTGACTCTCCTGACTCAGCTCTTCCAAGAGACCACACAGGAACTCCCACGGACTACGTCTCAAAACGATGGATCTTATGCTTGAATCTTCTAACTTTTGGGTAGTTTATCCTTTTATGGAACTGAAACCAGACCTGATCCACCTGAGGAAAACAGAAAACAAGAACAGAAGAGCAGATACCAAACTGATGTAAGACTCACAGGGGAAGAGTTAAGAAAAGGAAAAGACCTTTCCTTTGCTAATGGGATAACGAATGATGGAGCAGATTTGGGAGATTTTGTTTCCTGTAATATGCAGAGAGAGTTTTCCACCCCTAAAGGTTTTACTCCTTGCTAATTCTAACCATTCCCCAGAGGGCAATTTCCTTTAGCTAAATAAGGTTCCTCAGGTGTAATGAACTGTAAAAGAGATAAATAGGCTCTTGTTTCCTTGTGAAACTATCACAGAGGAAGAGCAGTTGAAGCATCTTGCTTTCTTTAGCCCGGGGAAAGTGGAGCAGAGGCTCTCCAACCGGGGGCAGGCTTTGAAGTCCAACTCCGGGGTACCGGGCTTCACGGCAACAGGAAGGATGTAGGGAGACAGAGGATGAACTCCTCACCGACGTTCCTCCTATGCTCAAGAGATTCTAACACAGTCCAGGAACTCTTGAAAGAGACCGCTCGATCATTAAAGCACCTCTCATTTCAAGGATAAGTGTTCTGTGAGATAATATTAACTCACCAGATCTGTCATTTCAGAGAAACGTGGCCCATTTATAAATGAGTGACGAACTCCATGCAGGATTCAGTGACCTCTGGGAGTTGTCTACCGAAGTGTGGGCTCCATTGATATTTCTTCAAAGATGGAAAAACCTAATTTCTCTTTAAAAAATCTAGCTGATCTCCCATAGCTGGCCTGAGAAGCCTGCACTGAGGCCCTGGGCTTTTCATCTGGGCGAAGCTGGCAGGCGCAGTAGGAACAGTTATCCTTTGTAGGAAGATTATGAGAATAAATTCTCTCTCATGGCCCTAACAAATCTATATGGGGAATAGGTACACAAACACCTGCTTTAGAAAGGATTAAGGTATTTATAGCAGGTCTTCCTGAGCCTGGGAAATAGAACAGTACCTGTGAACAAGTGGAAACCAAAAAACATTATTAAGCTAAAAACATATTCAGATTTGCTTCCCTATGTTTAAATCATTCAATAAAATGAAAAGAGCACAGCTCCCACCCCTCATACCACCACCTTATTTTGATTCTAATACAAAATGAGCTGTGTTTCCACAACACCAAGCCTTTGAAAGAAGGGTGAATAATTCAGTCTAACATCTGGATGCCAGTCAACAAGGTTGCCAAAAATCTGAATATTCTGAATGATCTGGATCACTAGCCATTATTCCCTCTTTATTTCTTCAAACTCCCTAAAATGATACCTAGTGAAATTACATTTAAAATCTAACTCTAAGGCATCCTACACATATAAAGTGCAGCCATTATCGAGGGCTCATTGCTCTAAAAATTTGGTATGAATCCTTTTAGAAACATTTTGAGTAAAGAAACACCTTCTTGACCATAAATCAATACTAAAACTGTGTATTTCCTCACCATCACCTCTCCCACATTGAATGTTATAGGAGAAACTTAGGAAAACAGGAGAGGAAAAACAATAAATGATATTATCATGTTGCTTTGAAACGAGAACTGGTACCATGGGGCAAGAGGGGGAACAGATGGGAAAGAAATGTTCCCGGAGAGGATGATTTTTGTTTAAATAAGTTCATAATACGTGAAATGAACGACGGAAACTGACAGGGGAAGTGGAGGATCATTGTTTGAATAGCATCAATATAAACACAGATGCAAAAGCAATTGGCCTGGGAGACAGAAGAGCCTAGTCTGAATAATGTTGTATACCAATAAAAGCCATAAAAGGGGGAAAAAATATATAGAGTAGGCAATTATTTCTGTGATGCTTGAAGATGTACATTTCTACAGATATCAAGGGGAAAAGTAAATATGCCTCAGCGATTCCTTAGTTGGCTATTTTTGCCACAGTTTGTAATTCTTCCAGGTTTCACCAAATCACGACTTGCCTGTCTGCCTGACTGTATGCTAAGCAGTCCTCTATCTTAGGATGAAAGCAAGCGTGTAGGGGTCAGTCCTGGGAAATATAAAATGTGGAGATGTGAAAGGTGCAAAGGTTCCACCACCTGCCAGCCCTGGCCGACATCCGGTCGGGATAGTGAGGAGCACAAGATGTTCAGGGCGGGCAGAGGACTGGGCCGGGGCCCCTCCTCCACTCACCGGCCCACCCACCCTTCTCATGCTCCAGGAGCCTCTCACTGCCCTGTGCCTTCTAGAACAAAATGTGTTGGTTATGTGGTCATATTTATCAAATATATCAGTAGGAAGGAGCACGACTCCCATTGGCCCCTCTTAGTATTCCAATCGTCCGTGCAAGAATCTTGGATTGTACCCGTACCAGTTTGCACTGAGCACGATATGCCTGGCAGGCACTGTGGAAAGTACATCATCTGCATCATCTCATTTGATCTTCTCAACAACTTATGATGCAGGCTGATTATCCCCCCCCAACCCATTTTACAGATAGGAAAAACAAGGCAAAGAGACATTTAATAAGTTGGCCAAAACAAGGGAGCTATTAAGGAGAGTCAGATGCTGGTTTCCTGAAGTTTATAGCGGGCTGCCTTGACTCAATAGTCATAATTGATCTTACAAGCATGATGTTATTGGGAGGGATGTGGGCAAAGTTCACACTAACCCCAATCTTCCTTTCAGAGGTGCCCAAAATGTCATCATTAATACTTCAGCATCTTGTATTATACATTTCTTTCTTCTTGCAGGGCTCATTTTGCAAGGGACTGATGTCTTTAAAAAGTGCTTTCATCAACTTTCTTCCATGACAATTAAGACTCCGAAAAACCTGGGAGATGTAAACCCCAGAGGGCGCATTACAAGGAAGAAGAAGAAAAGAGAAGGCACCAACTTCATTGTGATCCATGGGCAAGTCTTGTGAGGAGGAAAGAAAGTAAAAAATATAGGAAAGATTTTGATTACACTTTGTCTGGGGACTTCCCTGGTGGTCCAGTGGTGGAGATTCCAAGCTTCCAATGTAAGGGACATGGGTTCGATGCCTGGTTGGAGAACTAAGATCCCCCAGCCAAAACAAAACCAAAAAAGAAAAAAAGAGAGAGTTTATGTCTAATTCCCAAATAAAAGGCACTGGCATGGTTGTAACCAAGCAGGACCCTATGGGGCCTTTCTAGAACAGACTCGTCCCCCATATCCTCTCTGAAGTACCTACATGATAGCGTGTGAGTCCTCACTCACTTCAGTTGTGTCCGACTCTTTGCCACCATGGACTGTAGCCCGCCAGGCTCCTCCGTCCATAGGATTCTCCAGGCGAGAATACTGGAGTGGGTTGCCATGCCCTCCTCCAGGGGATCTTCCCAACTCAGGTATCAAACCCACGTCTCCGGCATTTCCTGCAGTGCAGGCAGCCACGTCTCCGGCATTTCCTGCAGTGCAGGCAGATTCTTAACCCACTGAGCCACCTGGGAAGCCCAGCTACGAGAGTATCTGACACTTATCCCCTGAGCTGTTTTTCAGACACTAAGGCCATCACCAAATGGAAGAAAGTAACTACTTGATGATTATGGGCAGGTAGCCCCCAGATGCTCTGGTCCCTAAGGGTTAATGATGCCAGTTGCCCTGGGATCTCAGCATCGCTCAATCAGAGGTCTGGGCATGAGCGGATCACATGGCCTGGGCTGCCACTCTCTCACCTTGCCTCTAACATTGCGCTGCTGAAACCCTTCAGGGAGCTCAGAGTTTGGGGCGGTGGTGGTGCATGAGCCCCTCCTGGCATGGCCCTGCAATAAACCCTTCTCTGCTCCAGACTCTGATGCTTTGGTTGGTTTGGCTTCACTGTGCATTGCGCACAAACCGCATTTGGTAACATGGTCAGTAGCAAGAAGCTAGGGAATGCCTTTCCTCAGAGACGTTTAAGGTGAATGACCTCTCTTGGATGAGTTGAAGAGCATCTTGCCAGAAGACAGAAGATGGGCAAAAGAGATGGTCTTCAGAAGGGGCTCCTCGTGCCGGTATCCCGCGCGCTATCCTACCGTGATTGGCTGTCCACCTGGAGCTTTATGAGTCAGACCCAGCCCACCTCATCTTATTTCTATTGTGTGGACAGAAGCGCTTTTCTCTGTGAGGAGGGTCGCTGGGGAAAAGCAATTCTCTTGCGAGAAAGAATAAAGGAAAGGAAGGGGTAAAGTGCTTTGTCGTTTACTGAAAGGGGCAGAGGCATCATAGAGATGACAAGCAACCATCTCTTCACTAGGGTGAGAACACGTCTGGTTGATCTGATGTGTGTCTGTCCTGGAAGCCTTGTCTGAAGAGAGCAAACTGCGTTCGCCGGCTCATAAGGTACTCCGGTAACGGAATTGCCTTCTTCCAAATCGAAGTATTATTTTCTCTCACCGATCACAATTTGTAGTTCAATGAACAACGATTGGATTTTATTTGAAATCCTTTTTTTTTTTTTTTTGGTTCTTTGAAACCTCTTAGATGGTGCAGCTCTCAGCCCCAACCCCCCGAGCATATAGACTTATTTGCCAAGTGAAGCCAGAGATTTGCGATACAAAACAAATCAGAGAAGCTTTTTCTTCCCCTGCCTTACAGGAAATGTGCCTGAGACTGCAAGTCCCTCAGGCAAGATGAATTAACTGCGTGGCTGTCTGAATCCCACCTCATGGAGTGCTCAGCCGCTTCTCAGCGCTTCTCTGCCTTTGTGCCATGGGTTCAGGCTGGTCTCTTTGCTTGAACACTAGTGACTCTATATACTCCAAGGTTCCCAGCTTGACATGATAAAGTGTGTGTGATTAACGATTTGAGATGTTACCTCGCATATTGTTTTCTTTTTTGTTATATTTATTATCTTTTATTGAAGCATAGTTGATTTACAATGGGTTGATTTCAGATGTATAGAAAAGTGATTTTATATATGTATATATATGTTCTTTTTCAGATTCTTTTCCATTATAGGTTATAACAAGATGTTGAATATAGTTTACTGAGCTACAGAATAAGTCCTTGCTTTTTCATCTATTTGATATACCATAGCATGCATATGTTAATCCCAAACTCTTAATTTATCTCCCCTTTCCTTTTTTGTAACCATAAGCTTATTTTCTATCTCTGTGAGTTTGTTTCTGTTTTGTAAGTAAGTTCATTTGTATCATTTTTTTCATATTCTACGTATAAGTGATATTATATGGTATTTGTCTTTGTCTAATTTATTTCATATGACAGTCTCTAGGTTCATTCGTGTTGCTGCCAATGACATTATTTCACTCTTTTTTATGGCTGAGTAATATATGCTTATACATAGGGCTCGCCTGGTGATTCAGTGATGAAGAACACGCCAGCCAGTGCAGGAGACGCAGGCCTCTGGGTGGGGAAGGTCCCCAGGAGAAGGAGATGGCAACCCACTCCAGTATTCTTGCCTGAGAAATCCCATGGACAGAGGAGCCTGGTGGGCTATAGTGCATGGGGCCGCAAAGAATCCGACATGATTGATTAAACAACATCAACACACACACACACACACACACATGCATATGACACGTCTTCTTGTCTTCTTTATCCATTCATCTGTTGATGAACACTTAGGTTACTTCCATATCTTGCCTATTATAAATAGAGCTGCTATGAACCCTGGGATGCATGTATCTTTCCAAACTCAATTTTTCATCTTTTCCCGATATATGGCATATTATTTTCTCTATTCCTTTGTAAACACTCCTATTCCTGCTGTTGACAAGGGGTCACATTTAACTCCAGAGCCAGAAAACATGGATGCCACCTTGTCAGCTTCGAAGATGAAGTGCAGAGATTTCTGTGGTAAGACAGAAGACGTAAGAAAAGGATGCTCCTGAGTACCACCGTCTCTACCCCAGCATCCGCCCCCCAAGATGGGGAGAGGGAGAAAAGAGGCGGAGAAGATCCGGGAAGAAAGATGTGGGTCTATCTTGGTGTCAGCCCCTAAATATCACCGGATATTTTGGAAGAGAGGATTGGAGCAAGAGATACAGCCTTCCGCCTCCTTTCCAGAAACCCCTGTGGCTTTGGACAAGTGAACGATAAATCAGAGGCTGCGCAGGGGTGTGTCAGAAGACAGCAAAGACCGACCCCTCACAGCCCCTTGGCCTTTTTGCCATCAAAGAGTGATTCAGATGTAAGTGATCCCAAGCTAGGAAGGACGGATGGAGAACAGGAGCCTGGAGTTCTGAAGGAAAATAAAGAATAGCCCTTAGGAACCCCGATGGTGGAGGCTATAGCAAAACCAAAAATATTTCGGTGAATGAGAATGAATGATTAATGTTTACAGTGGGGTGTGAAGAAG
The DNA here is from genome assembly GCF_963930625.1 of Muntiacus reevesi. Taxonomy (NCBI): domain Eukaryota; kingdom Metazoa; phylum Chordata; class Mammalia; order Artiodactyla; family Cervidae; genus Muntiacus; species Muntiacus reevesi. Next base: position 118,934,569 of record NC_089253.1, on the reverse strand, counting down.
GCTCCCGGAGGACCCGCCGTTCACATTGTACACGAAAGGATAACAGTTTAGAAGAGAGCAGGCTGAATCTGGGAAATGAGTAGCCCCGGCCCAGACTACACCACAGTGGAGACCATTGCAAAACCGCCCTCCTTCCCAGTTAAAAATCAGCGCCAAGGAAGAGGGAGAGGAGAAAGCTGAAAGGGAGGACATTTTTGAACCTAGATCGTAGCCCTGTTTGCCGGAGAAGTTGCTCCACAGGACCATGTGTACTTGAAGATGATGTATTAAGTTTTCACATCAAGTGGACGGAGGGCTCAGATTCAGAACATTAAATTGGTTTTAAGGAAAATGAGGAAATTTATTTTTGTTCACCTGAGCCTGTGTCTCTGCAAACTCATATCCAACAAATAGGTTATGCTCCATGGAGAGGCTTGTATTACACATTGTTAGGAAAGGATGTGACTAAGGATGTATCAGTAAAATCACATGAGCTCCCCATCATTAGCACTTAAACCCAGCACCTCCGTGAGCCCTGAAGGAATCTGAGTTGCTCAAATAAACTCTTCCACTCTGAGCAATGATTGCTATGAGATAAAAGTTTTAGCCTCAGCTCAGCTAACTGCAAGGCATCATCTCATTAGGATTCTTCCCCCCAATTAATTATGCAGATGGGCTATTGATTATTAATTAGAACATTTAGTGATGCTATTAAGAACTTAGAAGATAAATCTTTTTGACTTGTATTTAACTGGTAGATTATATAAGCAATAAAGAATACATGAGCAATAGCTGCATAATTACATTTTATGAATAGCAGAAACCTGTAAGGGATGTGGAGAGACTTAATTGACATTTAACAAGATAACTACAGCAAATTAATTAGGAATTATCTGCTAAAATATGAATTAACTTCTAATAATATTTTAACCAGCTACTCTGTGATGCTAGCATCTTATTGTTGCTAAATAACTAAATAAAATATCCTGCCGGTTAAGATGAGAGTACTAATTTGTCTTCCAAATAATCAATCATGTTTTATTGAGATTTATTGTGTAATCAGAACATATTAGAGAACAAAGGAAGTATAGCTATAGTTCCCACTATCATGAAATGCACAGCAAGTTGAAGGGAAAGAAGTCATCACAGTGAAGTGGTAGGCACAAGAATTTGAGTGGGATCTCTCATCCTGACCCACTTTACCTCTTTAAGCCTCCGTTTTCTCAACTATAAAGTGGGAATGATAATACCTAACTTGAAATTAGTTGTGTAAATGCCTGTTTCAGGGCCCGGTTCTTAGGAATCTTTCAATAAATTTTAACTTCATTCTAATCTGCGTGTGATACTGAGAAGAGAACGCAACCAGGAAAAGCCATTCTTATGGACAAAAGGACATGTGCCCCAGTTATTCAGTGAAGCTGTGTTTGTAAACCCCTAAACACGGAAACAATCTAATAATCCTCATCAAGCAGGTAATAGTCAAACAGTGACAGGTTCTTACCACAGAGCGGTACCCACCAGATAGCTCGTCCAGCTGGGCTAACGTGGAGCGATGCCTAGTGATTTTACAGAACACTTGTGAGTAAAGTGTACACTTGTATGATGCCATTTATATTAAAGTGGCCACACGCAATATAAACATTACAAATCTCTGTGGGTACATATATATGGATATAAAAACACCAGAAATATCTGGAAGTATACACCCCAAATATTAAACCACTTATCTATATAACGGGGAAAGAACCATGATTGGAGTAAGTGATCAAGGGGACCTTAGCCATCTCTACAAATTTTCATTTTTAAAGAATTTATAGAATTAGGAGTGTGAGATTACCATACACACACTACTATTAAAATAGGCAAACAGCAAGGACCCACTATGCAACACAGGGAGCTGTACTCAATATCTTGCAATAATCTAGAATAGAAGAGAATCTGAAAAATAACGCATACATATGTATGTAAAACTGGATCTTTGCTGTATACTTGAAACTAACGCAACATTGTAAATTAACAATATCGCAACAAAAAGAAAGATAGAATCTGTACATCGTACCACTTGTGTAATTAAAATTTAAATTACTTTTTAAATGAGATGAGAACCCACATGAGTTTTAGAGGGCTTTGTGGGCTACAAAGGATGGGGAGATGCAGCAGGAAGGAGGAAGGTGGCGAACATTCACTGTGTTCCCGCCCGGGCTTCTGACATGACGCTCGTTATACACCCTGGGCAACACAGCAGAGGTGGGGGCAGAGAGAGATCAGGCAGACTGCAGCAGGAAATCAAGGGAAATGACCGAGCAGATTACAAGGGACATAATACGGAAACCGGCAGGCGGCTTGGTACCTGGGGAAAGACTGTGAAGTATCTGTGGGGTCTGGAGCAGAGCTGGGGGGGTAAGGCCCAAGGGGCATTTTAACACGTTTATTTGATGAAAGATAATGAGAACCACAAAGCCCCCGCAGATCATTGAAGGCATCTAGGTAGGCAGTGTTAAAACCTGAACAAAAATGGTGAGAACAGGGCAAATTTGAGAGACGTTTGATAGCAAATCATGATAGAAGTTGATGAATTGGAGGGATAAGTTAGAGAGAGTTTCCAGCTGTCCAGCCTAGCAGCCTGGGGGGCCGGGGGATGGTTCCTCAGACAGGAATGTGGTTTGGGGGCAGAGGCAACTTTAATGATGAAAATAAAAGGGTTCAGTTTTCAATGCAGAAATCTAGATGGTAGTGGGACATCCAAGGGGAAAAGCCCTCTCGATGAGTTGCATGCTCATCGAGTGTGATATTCTAGTTTCTTTCTGAGAGCGTCAGCCAAGGCCATGAGTCTGGACAAACTCCCCAGGGATGTGAGTGAAACAACGTGAGGAGGGAAAAAACAGAGAGTCAAGAACTTGGGAGGAGGTAATCACACGAGAAGAGGAAGAGGAACGCTCACTCATTCAGAAGTTCAGGGTCCCTCCTGGGTCTCCCCCACAGATCATATTTACCAGGCGTGTGCACGCCTGCTGCGTCGCTTCAGTCACGCCCAACTCTTTGCGACCCCATGGACTGTAGCCCACCAGGCTCCTCTGTTCATGGGACTCTCCAGGCAAGAACACTGGAGTGGGTTGCCATGCCCTCCTCCAAGGGATATTCCCGACCCAGGGATTGAACACAGGTCTCATGTCTCCTGCAATAGCAGGCAGGTCCTTTATCATTAAGCTGACCTACCAAGCGCAGGCATCTCTAAGCGAACATCATATCCACACCAAGAGACCACTCTCTTAGGACCAGCCCCAACCACTCGTGTTCTAGTCTCTTTTTATAACCTTGGACACTTTGTTGTTCGAAATACAATTAAAAATGGCAGAAACTTCTTTGTTGGGGAAAAAAATCAGAAATTATTTTTTAAGCTAAGGAGGGACAGAAGTGGCCTGTCAGTCAAGAAAGGAACGTGGTCTAAGAGTCCATCCTAAGAAGGTCTCCCCCTGGCAACCAGCATTCCACTCTGCTTCCAGGTTTGAATAACCTGAGCTTCCCTGGAGAAGTAACTGCTGTCCTCACCGGCTGAGCCCCTCCAGGGAGGGCCCCGTCGTCTCCTGCAGAAACGCTGACTGAAGGGCTGAACCTCTGCGCTGGTCTGCGGTCCTGTCGCTCCCATTGACGGGGCCTCATTGGCGAGCTCAGAAACAGCACACTGCCCATGCACGGATGGACATCTCTACATCAAGACCTGCTCTCGCATTCATTCTGACCTCACAACACCTCTTCCCAGAAGGAAAAATGAGGAGAATTATTTGTTTTTCCCTCTCAAGGTGTTTTTTTTTTCTTTGAAAAAAGAACAGACTATTTTACCAAAATTCCTTGGTAATTGCTGAAGAGAAGCAATTAAGGTCTAGCATAACACACACTCATAGACTTAGTGCTAAGAACTGAATCTGCATCATCTCATTTATAACTATGCCCATTATAAAGATGAGGACACAGAGGCTTCCTAGTACAACGAGGTGCAATGCGCATAGCGTTGGCTGACATCCCTCAGAAGAGAACGAGAAAACCCTACTCACTAAGGCTAGCACTGCAGCCCAGCTCATCTGACACCAGGCCTCTCCTGGTTTAACTGGCGCACTGCATGGGCTGGACTTGGGTCATGCTCTTCTTTAATTTAGAGTCTTCCATTTAGTTGATCCGCTGGGTTAGTCAGGGTGCTCCAGAGAAACAGAACCAATAGACGTGCAGATGTAAATGTAGGCAGACATTAAAAGAAACACTTTCAAATTTAAAATGTAGAATTTTATGAGATAATGCCATTTGCAGCAACGTGGATGGACCTAGAGATGATCATACTGAGTGGAGTGAGTGACAAACACCATAAGATATCACTTACATGTGGGAGCCAAAATATGATACAAATGAACTTATTCAGAAAACAGACACAGATTCAGAGACACCGAAAACAAACTTACAGCTCCCAAAGGGGAGGGCGGCCAGGGGAGGGATAAATTAAGAATTTGGGATTAGCAGATACAAACTACAATATATAAAATACATAAACAGCAAGGACCTACTGTATAGCACAAGGGATTATATTCAACATCCTGTAATAGCACAACAGAAAAGAACATGAAAAAGAATATATATGTGTGTATAACGGAATCATTTTACTGTACATCAGAAACTAAAACAAGATTGGATTAATAAATCAACTATACTTCTGTAAAATAAATTTTAAAATAAAGTGTCAAGTTTTAGGTAATGGTTGGGCACCTAAGTGGAAACACCCATATATGCATGGATATGTATGTGTATACATGTTATAAATCTATCTTCCTATTTATATCTATACGTTGCACGGAATTGGCTCACAGGAGGAGGCAACAAGGAGGCTAAGAAGTCCTAAAATCTACCGTTGAGAAGTTGAAGATCCAGGAGAGCTGACAGTCTGTTTCCAGTCTAAAGCCAGCAGGCTTGAGACCTCAGAGGAGACTGTTTGAATTTGAGGCCCAAAGCAATAAGACCCCGATGTCCCAGCTTAAAGGTAGGCAGGCAGGGGAAGTCCCCCCTTGCTCACAGAAAGATCAGCCTTTTTGTTCCAACCAGGTCTTCAAAGAATGGATGAGCCCCACCTGCGCTGTTATGTAGGAAGGGCAATCTGGTTTGCTCAGTTCAAATGTTAATCTCACCCCAGAAATATCCTGGCAGGCACACCCAGAGTACTGTTTGACCAAATGTCTGGGCACCCTCTGGCCCAGCTAAGCTGATACACATAATAAACCATCACACTGGTATTGCTTCTTAGAATTTCTTTGATGGATAGAGGTGCAAAGTTTTTTCCTGATCCCCTCTCTCTGAATGTTTCCTCCTGGAGAGAAAGTGATGATAGGAAGACAGAGAAAGTGACTTGCCCCCTTCCTGGGCACCCTGCTCCCAGAAGTGGTCCAGCGGAGTGTATATGGTCCTCCTTCGTGGGCAGTCCTGTCCTGGATGGGGTGCTGGGCTACATGGTCATCAATCTTCCAGCTCTCGGATTCTGTGTGCCCCTGATTAGTTTGCTCTTTCTGGGCTCCATTTTTCCCTCATCTTATGGAAATGAAGAAAGCTTCAGAGCTCAGTGAGGGTGAGACATTAGTTGTAGCCATTCAACTTCCTCCCCAAATCAGTAGGGTCTTTCCCTAAGTCTACAGAAGGGTTCAGTGTCAGAGAACACAGCCTGGGCAATCAGTCAGAAGAAAGTGAAAGTGTTAGTCACTCAGTTGTGTCCAACTCTTTGCAACCCCATGGGCTGTAGCCCTCCAGGCTCCTCTGTCCATGGGATTCTCCAGGCAAGAATACTGGAGAGGGTTGCCATTCCCTCCTCCAGGGGATCTCCCCGACCCAGGAATCGAGCCCAGGTCTCCTGCACTGTAGGTGGATTTTTTTTTTTTTACCATCTGAGCTACCAGGGAAGCTCTATCAGAGTTGGGGTCAAATTAAAGGTCTGCAACTACTAGTAGGTGACCTTGAGCAAATTAGTAAGATTCACCCTCTGTAAGATTCATAGGAGTATTGCAAAGAGGAACATGTTAAGGTACAAACAGCATTTCTGATGATGCCTGTTCTGTGGTCAGCATCCAAGAGGTTGTTTTTGAGAAGGTGAGAAAACAGGCCCTTTTCACCGGTATCCCTGCCCACATCCAACAGTCAAGCCAGGAGGTCTTTGTCGCCACCAAGTGGCCACCAATCACACTACAGCACACAGGCCAACCTACTCCAAAGAGACCAGGGAAAGGGGTTCCTAAAAAAAGGAGGCAAAGGACGCGGGAAAGATAATGTGCGCTACAGCTACCGCCTCCATCCCCTGAAGCCTGGTTTCCAGGGTCCTGCTGCTCGGATCCTGCTGCTCGGGGAACTGTCCCCTCGGGAATACGTTGACGCCTGTGCACCAGATGATTTTTTTTTTTGGTCCTAAATTGGAAAGTTCATTTTATGAGTTTTCAAGAATCCATTTACAAGATGAGTAAAATAGACGGAAAGGTGGGTAGAGAGATAAGCATGTGTTCAGGCTGGATGGAGTATAGGCCAGTGCAAGCGCTGTGAGTAACTCTGATTGCCTGGAGCCCCACACCGGGGTTTTCAACGAAATCCAGGCCAAAGTGCCTTTGGCACAGTGTGTTGAAGGTTTTAGCAAACCCAAGCAGAGAGCGATCTTCAAATCCACCTCGCCTCCTCTCCTCCCTGTCTCTCAAACTCCACAGAGACATCCTTTAGGAAAAATAGTTAGGCGGGCTCCTTCCATTTCTCCAAATGTCAAAGTGAAGTCCAACAGGAAGCAATTAACAGATGTCTGCCCAGCAGAGAGTGTGGGAGTTCCAGGCTGAAATGAGTGCAGGCAGATCTTAGCATATCACAGGGTGGCCCCATTTACTCCCCATTACCTGGCTAAAAATAGCCTCTCCCTTTCTCAGCTTTCTGTCTTTATTAGCATCAGACCCAACCTGTAAGCTCTTTCCCCTTGAAAGCTTCCTTAAACAAGTGGCAAGTGAGAAAACTAAATTCCGACCCTGCTCAGGTAAAATTTTCTCCGGGGAATTTCTAGCCTCTCCCTAGAATGGGTGGTGCCAGGGTACCACCACCCAATATTCCCGACCATTCATCCTGGGCCCCCACCTGGGCCCCCTCCTGCTCCAGGAGCTGGGAAAATAACCAAACTCTCCCTTAGGGTATGAGATGATATGTGGTTTTACAGCAAGAGCTTATTTGTGGCATTAAATGAGCAAATCATAAAGCATCGAAAATGATTAATTTCTCACTGGGCTGTCAGCGAGCTGTCACCAAGTGACAGGTCTGTCATAAGTGTCATTTATAATGTCACGAGTCTATTCCCCCATCAACGTCATTAAACAATTACACTTGGTTTGGAAAGAAGGAAGGGGGAGGGCAGGGGGCCGCGCGGAGAGCCGTGTGTAAGGCTTAAGCAATTATATTCTTTGCTGTTCCTGGGTGGCAATCCCTGCCAACAACTGAATCTTACTTGATTTGTTCATTTAGGCAAATTATCAATTATTTGGAGGCGTCAGCCTGGGTAATTTTTTCCTCTCCACTGGCAGCAGCCACCGTGCCCTGCCAGGATTGATATCAACAGGATGGAGACAGAGCTTTAATAATTAGCCCTTTCAGCCTGGGATCCGGCAGCTCTCCTGTTTTCTGTGTTCACATTGGTGTGTTTCCTTTGTTAGAGCTTGGCATGTGGGTGAGACCGCTGATTCTGCGCGCTGTTTAAATAAAGATCGCTCTTCCAGTAAGACGGCTCTTCTCGCCTTTCTTTGTAGAAGTTTGGTGGATATAACCTGTGATGCAGCCTCCCATCCTTTCCTCTTTTCCACCTCTTTTTTTTACAGTTTGTTGGGCCACACTGTTAGACTCCCCGTCTGTCCCCGGCCGTCCCCCACGTGTCTGTGAGGGTAGCGTCTGTGCCGATGGCTACGTTCCCCAGGATGGCTGTAAAAATGGTCCTTTCTGCTTACTGCGTAACATCAGCAGAGAAAGATGCTGTCGGTAAGTGGGGAGAAGCCTGGAGTGGGCGAGTCTGTAAGACCAGAGCTTGTGAGGATTAAAAAAAAAAGGACAGCGGGTACTCTGGAACTCTATAAAGGAATTCCCTTCTGGAATGGGGCATCTGGGCTCCGCCTGGAAAGGGCAAGTTTCCTTAAGGAGCAACAAGAAGCAGGCCAGGGAGGCCCTGAGCCAGTGATCAGAGAAGAGAGACTTATACCAAACGTGGTCTGGGCAACTGTCACGTCAGCCTTGAGGCCCCATGTGCCTGCCTGCCTGCTAAGTTGATGCAGTCATCTCCGACTCCCTGAGACCCTGTGGACTGCAGCCCGCCAGGCCCCTCTGTCCATGGGATTCTCCAGGCAAGAGTACTAGACTGGGTTGCCATGCCCTCCTCCAGGGGGTCTTCCTGACCCAGGGATGGAACCTGCCTCTTCTCACTCTCTCTTGCATTGGCAGTTGGGTTCTTTACCTCCAAGCCACTGGGGAAGCCCGAGGCCTCATGTGAATCTGACCTATTCCTGGTGGATTCCAGAACATGGTACATGACTGCCCTTGATTCAGTGTTTTATGCATTTGGCTCCTTTTTGGCACCTCAGGTGGACATCTGCTATTTTTGCCTGCCAGTATTTTTCTCTTATGTAAAGAAGACCTCTATTTTTTCAAGCAGGCCCATTCCTTGCCCACTTTCAGACCATGTGTTTTAGGTGGGGTTAACCCCCTGCTGGCCCTGGAGCTGAGCCTCTGGTGAGGCACGCTCAGTGAGAGCATCCTCTCTCCGAGGTCACAGGCATTAGTCTGGAGCGGAAAGATGGGTCCAACTGATCCAGTGGGAGCCCACGGGGAATGTATTTCCTGGTACTAAAGAGATGGAATTTGAGTCTGGAAATGCTGGGGTACTCCTGCCACCGCAAGAGAAGAATATGCCTGAGAATGAGGCCAGACCAGAGAAGGGCAGAAGCGGGACGGGGCGCCCCAGGTGTCGTTGGAGAATCTCGTCCTGTGGCCTGAAGCCAATGTGCGCTCAGACAGCTTATCTGGATTGACCAATAAACTTTTTCACCGAAGCTTCCTCACGGTGGGCTTCTCATACCTGCCACCAAGAGAACTCTGACTAATCCAAACTTTTCTGTCCTCAGTCCCCCGATTTCCTCTTTTATGTGTACATCCATTCTATCTGTGAGGGATTTCCCCTGATAGCTCAGTTGGTAAAGAAGCTGCCTGCAATGCAGGAGACCCTGGTTCGATTCCTGGGTCAGGAAGATCCCCTGGAGAAGGGAAAGGCTACCCACTCCAGTATTCTAGCCTGGAGAATTTCATGAACCGTATAGTCTATGGGGTCGCAAAGAGTCGGACACGACTGAGCAACTTTCACTTTCATTCTATCTGTAAGCTTCTGTTTCTGTCTCCCAATTACTGATATAAGGGTTTCCATTTGTTTCTATATTGTAGCTTCACTTTGATTTGGTAAAGGGTCCAAACTCACCATCCCTGCCTGTTGACCCCGTGGTGGAGGAAGATTTGGGGTGGGAAGTGACGTCCAGCCAACTGTTTGAAACCCCATCCCAGCATTCAGAAACTTTCTCACTTGCTGGCCGGACTGAAGCCAGCTCTTTGAATTCAACTGAGCATGGCTAAGATGCTGTAAGTAGCATTCAAGTGTCCCTTTCAATCTTAGCAATAGTGAACAAAGGAAGAAAGGAGTGAAGGAAGTAAAGGAAAGAGAGAGAAAAAGAGTAAGGAAGGATGGAAAGAAGAAAGAGAAAAGGAAGGGAGAGAGAAAGAGAAAGGAAGGAAGGAGAGGGATGGTGGAGCAGGGCATGAACCTGTCTCTTGTCCCCACATCCCACATAAGCACGTCATGATGACATGCTGCCCACTCCTGGGACATAAGCACTTAAGAGCCTTCAAATCAGTCTACTGAAAATAGTACGAGAGTCTGACCAATCTATCCTCTTAAGCATTGCTCAGCTTGAATCAACTGTGTTTACAGGTTCTCTTCTGAGATTTTCTTCCCCATCACTGTTGTTATTCAGCCACTAAGTCGTGTCCAACTCTTTGTGACCCCATGGACTGTAACACGCCAGGCTTCTTTGTCCTTCACCATCTCCTGGAGTTTGCTCAAACTCATGTGCATTGAGTCAGTGATGCCTTCCAACCATCTCATCCTCTGTTGCCCCCTTCTCCTCCTGCCTTCAATCTTTCCCAGTATTAGGGTCTTTTTCAATGTCAGTTCTTCGCATCAGGTGGCCAAAGTATTGGAGTTTCAACTTCAGCATTAGTCCTTCCAATGAATTTTCAGAGTTGATTTCCTTTAGGATGGACTGATTTGATCTTGCAGTCCAAGGGACTATCAAAAGTCTTTTCCAGGACCACAGTTGGAAAGCATCAATTCTTTAGCACTCAGCTTTCTTCCCCTGTTTATCCCCATTCACTGAATATCAATTTCCCTTCACCCACACTTCTTTAATTCTCCTGCTCTGTCAGCATCATACCATCTCCAGCATCACAGCATTGCCACCCCACCCTGCCACAGGCTCCAGGGAGTCTCCAGCCCTTGTAAGACGGCATTTATAAAACCATCTGGTGATATTTCACAGAGAGGATGCTGTCCCTACACTGCAGGGGTAAATGTAAAGATACCCACCTGGGGTGGAGAGGGTTATTCGTCACATCTTCCATGGTCTTTGGATAGGGTCTATTGGCTGCCAAAGAGAAGCCTGACAAAAAGTGAAAAATGGAGTCCATCAGGTGCCTGCTGTGTCCACAACACTCCTCGTGCCAGTGATGTGCTGCTGAATTGACAGGCTCTCTGGATGAATCGATTGGGCCTTTTGTCATCTCGTTGACTCAGAAACAGTTCTCCCTTGAGCTCTTTAGTTTGCAAAAGATAAATACACACTGTTCTGAAAGAATAATATGTAGAATAAACATGTGAGACGTCTAGTTGCATTTTGCAAGCAAAATCAGAGCGAAAAAAGGAGAGAGACGGAGAAAGATAGGTGTAGCAAGAGGGAAGGAGAGAGAGAGAGAGAAGGGGCACCTGCGGCAATTCTGCCTGGACCACTCAGCTGCATTGTGCTGGAAGGTGGGTTTGCCCTGCTCCGCCAGCTACAGTTGGGCCCCAGGTGTTTCCGGAACATTGAAGGGGTTCTGTGGTTGATATCAGAACTAATGTCAGGAGAAAAAAATCTAAATTACATTTAAAAGGAATATACCTTTTTATCTTTTAACCTTAGGCCTTCCCCAGTCATGCAGAAAAATCAATCTTGCCTAATCCACTGACCAAGAGAAAGAGAAAAGAACAGACGAGAACCTTGCATTAAACAGTCGCTTGATGCCTAAAGAGGTATCAGAGGGAAGGAGATCCAAGGGCTCACCAGCAGGAGCACCAGTTCAAAGGGCTGAATTTGGAACAGCTTATCCATAGCCCATGGCTGGTCATTAGCCAGAGACAAAGGATGCATTGCATTTTAGCTTATTGATTTTTAAACCAACTGCAAAGCATGGCTTTGCTGAGGGCATGCTTTCTCAATTATCTCTTTGCTGAGAGCTGGAAAAACTGATTTCTCTTCTGTCCTAGATAGAATATAGCCAACTATATGACCATTATGGAAGCCTTAACTGGAGGAATCAGAATTGAGTTATTGCTACGTGTGATATAATAAAGAATATATCTGTTCTTTGTCCCCAGTTTCCTGGCAGAGAACTTCAGATTTCCAGAGTGGTGGAAGTGTTTCTGTGTTTCATAAGGAGTCTCTTTGACCCGAATTTATGCTAAAGCGGTAACTTCTTAATGAGCACTTCAATAGTTTCAAGAGACAGGCTGGCCACTCCAGGAAAACCAAGCACATGATTAGAGAATTGGAACTTACAGGCTCACACCCCCAACTCCAGGGAGAGAGGAGAGACTGGAGATTAAGTTCAATCATGTGATTACTTATTCCATGAATCATGTCTACTTAATGAAACCTCAAACAAAAACTCTGGACACTGAAGCTCAGGGGAGTTTCCTGTTTGGTGAATGTATTCAGGTTGGTGAAGAGGAGGATGTTCACCCCGTCTCCATAGGATCAGATGCTCTTAGGTCTAGTTCTATGTATCTCTTCATCTAGCTTTTCAGTTACATCCTTTATAATAACATGGTAATCATAATCATAGTTCTTTTCTGAGTTCTGTGACATCCTAGAGAAATATTGAAACTCAGGGGGTGTTTTAGGGGGTTTCAGCCTTAGGGAGGCTTTAAATTTGTGGTAAATTTGTAGTCCCACTTAAATTGGCCTCTGAAGTAAAGAAAGTCTTGTCAAGGACCTTGCCCTTTAATTCATGGGATCTGACACTAACTCCATGTGTTTTAGCATCATAACTGCTTTGAATTTTAGGACACTCAGTGTTAGAAAACTGGTGTCAGAAAGCAACATCTGTTGAGTATTCCCAATTTAAAGAATCACAAAAGGGACCATGAGGTATAAAAACACATGGTCTCTGAAGTCTAGAGAGATGGTGATCACCTTATATTTCACAGCAATGGGGAAACTGGTGGCTTATTGCACTTAGCACAATATCCTCAAGGTTCATTCACGTTGTAACATGTCAGAATTGCCTTCTTTTTCAAGGCTGAATAGGATTCCATTGTATGTACATATTACATTTTATTTTCCCATTCATCCACTCATGGACACATAGGTTGCCCCCACTGGTTATCGTGAATAATGCTGTTATGAACATGGGCATACAGACGTTTGTTCAAATATCTGTTTCAGGTCTTTGGCTGTATCATATGGTCACTCTGTTTAGTGTTTTGAGGAACCACGGTGTTGTTTTCTACTGTGGCCCCATAATTTTTCTTCTAAAATTATATATTTTTTTATTTGTATTTAGAACTGGTAATATAGTCATATGCCACAAAGCACAAAATTAATCATGAAATAGCTACTTTTCACTCCTGTCTGCAAGCCATTTACTCCCCCTCCTGAAGGCAGCCCGTGTTACTACTCATCACTGCCCTACAATAGGGCCTCCAAGTACCCCAACATCCAAGCAAATTCAAGATCTAGCCTGAGGCTGGCTCTTCTAACAGGAAGCTTTTAAAACTATCTGCAGTCTGCTCAGAGAAAGAGTTAATGGAAAGCAGAACTTTGAAATGCACTATACATAATGAATAACAAATACCCCTTAAGATGAATATTACTAAAGCACCAACATGTTATTATCCAAAACATATGAAGTGTCTTCTTTCTTTTTTTTCTGGCTCTTAATACTACATTGAAAGCATTACCTAATGCCCACTCTAAAGGATTAGATCCCTCAGAAAGAAAAGAGTCAACATGCATAACACATCTCACCACCATCCTGCATCTCTTCCATTTGGGTTCGCAGTTAGACCTTCTCTGGTTTAAGAGAAAGAGCATTTGCAAAATGGCTCTTGGGGCTTAATTGGTATTTCTTTCTTTTGCCTGCCAGCATAATCCAGGAGAAAAGACTGCAAAGCAATTTAAGAACATTAGCATTGTTCCTAAATACCCACATCCAAGGTTAGTGAAGACAACTGGAAAAAAAACCCAAAGAGCACCTAGGGAGATTAAGGGAGGTTTTGAAGCAGAACGCATGATTCTAATGAACTTGGGCTCTGCCTCACGGAAGAAGAATCTATCTAAATACATTAGGGCCAACGGAGCAGACGGGAGGCAGCTACCTCAATGTGAGAGATGCTGTTCTCAGTAAGTTGTGAAACTGCAGATAGATGTGGGTGGGCTCGCGGAGTCTCTGCAGGGCGCTAATTAGGCTCTGCAAGCTGTTGGCAAGAGCGCCATTCATTGCAGCCGGGCGTTCAGAGCCACAGCACGTGCGGTCCAGCCTTCCTACTTGACGTCCCTTCGGCGCCCTCACGGCAGAGGCCTCTGCTTGGATCCCTCCTCTCAACTGAGCAGATGAATTAATTTGCTTGGAGACTGGAGAAGGGTTTTCAGAAAGAAGAGAACCCCTGATAGGTTAGTACCAGACACGAATAATTTTTCACTTTTTGACTTTGATACAATCATGACCTAAATGCTCAGTTGTACAGGGCCAATGTGATCATATTTTAACACTATGCATGGATAACGAACAACAATAAATAAGAATGTCAATTTTAAACAGATCTGAACTTTGAGACTGCAAAGCGTGTCTCTTATAAAACACTGAACCCTGTTGAGGTTCTGGGTGAAGGGACAGCAAGACTTCTGACGGCGAGTTCTCTTGAGCAGAGCCAGGCGAAAGGTCACAGGTCAAGGGCCAAGTCCTCCACCCGGTTGCACTCACTTCAGACACCAACCACAGATTTCAAGGTCCCCAGCCCGCTCTCACTTCTGACCAACTGGCTACAAATTCAGGGTTTCCCACTGTCCCCTCAAGTTCAATAATATGATAGAACAGCATGCAGAACTCTGGAAAGCGCTCTTCTTATGATTACCGTTGTGTAATAGCAAAAGGATACGAATTAGAAACAGCCAAAGGGCAGACCCATACCGCAGTGTCCGGGAGGGTGCCAAGGCAAAGCTTCCTTTGTCCTCTCCCTGGGAAGTCAGCATATGCCGCTCTCTCCACGTTGACATGCGGCAGTGTGGAGTACTGCCCGCCAAGGAAGCTCGCGGAACATCTGTGTCCCTAGGCTGCATTCGGACCTCACTGCACAGGCGTGACTGATTAAGTCCCTGGCCATGTGACTCCATCTCTGGCCCCCTTCCCCTCTCCGGGGGTTGGTCTGGTACTATGGCAGATCAAAGCCCCAACCCTCTAAATACATCGTTAGTCTTTCTGCCACTGCCAGCTCCCATCCTAAATATTTCCTTTGTGCTGTGCTAAGTCATTCAGTCGTGTCCGACTCTGTGCAACCCCATGGACTGTAGCCCGCCAGGCTCCTCCATCCATGGGACGCTCCAGGCAAGAACACTGGAGTGGGCTGCAGTGCCCTCCTCCAGGGGATCTTCCCGACCCAGAGATCGAACCAGAGTCTCTTACATCTCCTTCCTTGGCAGGTGGGTTATTTATCACTAGCGTCACTTGGAAAGCCTGAAAATATTTTCCTCAGCATAAATGATAACGGAAAATTTAGTATATACAATTAGCATATAACCTATTTCCTTGGCATAAATTACCTAGTAAACATAACCTATCCTAGTAAACATAAGCAAAGATGAGTAACAAAGGCATTCCTATTACCTGGGAAACTCCAAATTTTAGAGGCTACCTCCCAGAAACTGGGGACAAAGGCCAGTGAAACTCGTTATTAGTCAGGCTAAGGTGGGTGGAGGGCAGTTAAAGGGCAGAAGGAGATGATAATGCAATCCAGGAAGCAAAAACTCAGGTTTTAGTTAGATTTCATTATACCGTCTCAAGCAAGTCACTTAATCATCTTGGGTCTTAGGTCTCATTCTCTTCACTCATAACAATAATTACTGATATCATTTAATGATTGCTTACTATGCACCAGATGCGATGCCAAGAACTTTGCCCACTCAATTTCATTTATTCTTTACAATGAGCTGGCAAATTTTGTCATCTTATTATCTCTATTTTGTAAAGGGTGGAGAGGCGACTGAGCTCTCAGGAGGTTAAATAGCTTGTTGCAATAAGGGGAGGGTCTGGCCCCCAAACAGAGATGGGAGTCCAAGTTTCCTCTTCCTGGGTTCCCTTGTTAACACTGTACTGACAACACTTTCCTTGGCTTTCAGGCGTATTGGGGAAATGAACGAGGCTGATATGAATTATTATAACCTGAAACAGAAGAACCTGATAATTCAGGGTTATAAGATTACTGTTATTATGATGTCACTGATTATTACTATTAGCAGTATTACCTTTATAGTTTATATGACTCTGACTACTTACTACAAAAACAGTTTCCACTTCCCATGAGAGTTTCTGTTATAAAGAACTCTTTCAGAGAGAAGGCAGGTCTTTGAATTATATTATGCAAAATTCCATGTCCTTCCCCAAAGATGTCTTAAATATGACACCTACTATGTGCCATTGTGTTTGCAATTGCAAGGAACAGAAAGATACATAAGACCTAGGCTCTGCCAATAAGTCAAGGGTGCAGAGAATAACACCACCTTAGGTAGACTCTGTCATGTGCTCCAGAAAACACAGGACATCCTCTGCTGGTTCAGAGGAGACAGAGAAAGAGCACATAAGCTTCAAGGGATCAAGAAGGATTTTATATCCAAATTCTGAAAGGTTAATGGAATTTTGAGAGACTTGGAAAGGGGCAGAGAGGGGGAGGAGGCAGGGTAAGGGAGGTGGTATTAAAATCAAGAGGCTCAACTCACAATGTTCCCAGGGATTAATGACGACATGATTAGTGGTAACATATTACCATAGGGTGAGCACAAAATTCAAAGTGAAAATTCTGGCTTCATCACATATTAGTTTTGTGATGTTGGGCAGAGCTCTAGCTCCTGCAGTATCACTTTGCCAGTTAAAAAATAAATGAAGGTTAAATAAGACTTCAGATCTTAAGACTTTTGTTGAAATATATTGAAAAACTTACATCCTATGACCTAAATGATATTAAACAAATATTCAATTAAGTTCAAGTTCAGTCTCTCAGTCGTGTCTGACTCTTTCCGACCTCATGGACTGCAGTACACTAGGCTTCTCTGTCCATCATCTACCCCCAGAGTTTGCTCAAACTTATGTCCATTGAGTCGGTGATGCCATCCAACCATCTCATCCTCTGTCATCCCTTTATCCTCCTGTCTTCAATATTTCCCAGCATCAGAGTCTTTTCCAATGAGTCAGTTCTTCACATCAGGTGACCAAAGTATTGGACCTGCAGCCTCAGCATCAGTCCTTCCAATGAATATTCAGGACTGATTTTCTTTAGGATTGACTGGTTTGATTTCCTTGCAGTCCAAGGGACTCTCAAGAGTCTTCTCCAACACCACAGTACAAAAGAATCAACTCTTTGATACTCAGCTTTCTTTATGGTTCAACTCTCAGATCCATACATGACTACTGGAAAAACTTTGCTTTTTCATCCAACCATCTCATCCTCTGTCGTCCCCTTCTCCCCCTGCCTGTTTCAAAAATAGCAAACATTAACTCCAAGAAAAAGTAAAAGCATTCATCTGGAATTTTCAGTGAGTGTAAGCACAGAATGTGGTTAAGAATTTGTCATTGAGAAGTATTTGAGGGAGGTGGAGGGGGGATCGGGATGGGGAACACATGTAAATCCATGGCTGATTCATGTCAATGTACGGCAAAAACCACTACAATATTGTAAAGTAATTAGCCTCCAACTAATATAAAGAAAAAAAAAGAAAAATATTTGAGCAGGTTTACCTTCCCCAGTGTCTCAGATGGTAATGAATCCACCTGCAATGCTGGAGACTGATCCCTGGGTGGGGAAGATCCCCTGCAGGAGGGCATGGCAACCCACTCCAGCCTGGAGAACCCCCAGGGACAGAGGAGCCTGGTGGGCTACAGTTCATGGGGTCACAAAGAGTCGAGCACAACGGAGTGACCAAGCGCAGCACAGCGGCTCAGAGAACAGCTCGGAGGCTAAAGACGGCACCTGGGTCCACGGGCCCCGCCTGGAAGCACGGCGGGGCGAGGGGTTCTGCGCGGTCCCTGTCCTGGGCGCTTGGAGCACGTCTGGCAGTAACCCTACCGTCTGTGTATTTCTCTTCCTTCTTCTCACTTTACCTAATATTGTCCTCAGGAGCAGAGGCAAGAAGAAATGCGATTCCTCATTAGGCCAGAACCAGAGAGTGGGAGGAAACAGCTGTCACTCTCAAGGACCTAAAACTTGCACGTACAATTAATTTTCTATTCAGTAGAGACTCCAAAGAGATTTAGCTTAAGTAAGTCTGACTGTAAAACTTTAATCAAATCATTTTAATTAATTCATATAGGTGTGCTTTGATAGCATGGAGCTAGAACCTAAATATCTTTATTTGTAACACCAGGATTAGCTGTTTTAAATTAGTTTATTACAAAATATTCTGGCATAAAAAAAAAGAAGGGGAGATACTGTAATGAATATTGATGTATTCTTCATCCATATTCAACAACTGTCACCATTTTACCATACTTGCTGGATCTATCATTTTTTCTCATCATTTTTCATGGTACAGCTTTACACTGTTTATATCTACTTTTGTATCTTTTAGATACACATAAAAGCTTTATAGATATAACTTATGGACATTTTGTTAGGTTTATGTCTAGATATTTTTTCGCATTTGTTTTTATAAATGGAGTTGTCTCTTCCATTAAAATTTCTAATTTGTTATTGCTTGTATAATTATTGATTTATATCAGTCGATTTTCTATCCTGCTATTTTACTAAATTCGGTTAATGTTTAAAGTAGTTTGTTTCAATGGCTCTGAGTTTTACAAATATGTAATATCTTCATTATTGTAACTTCTAGAAATTCTACCATTTTGCTTTGTATTTTCCCTTTGACCCAAGAGTCTTTTAGAGAGATTTTTGATAATTTGTTAATTATTTCTGGCTTAATTGCATTTTTTGGTCAAAAAGACTTGCTTATTATTTCCATTTTCTAAAATTAGCTGAAGTTTTTCTCTGTGTTTTTAAAATGGTAAATGTTTGTAAACCACCCAAATGGAAATGAATTATAAGTATATTTTATTGTTGGGATACAGAGCTAAATATACAGTTAGTGGACTACATTAATGATTTTTTTAGGTCTTGCATATTAATGATTTTCCAATCCCTTTTTCTTGAAAGAGATTTGATAAAAAAAAACTCATGTTAATAATTTGACTTATGGTGTTGGTTCACTCCTTTTTTTTTCCTGTTCATTGTTGTTTCATCCTTTATTCTCCATTATTTAGTCTGTGATTTTAGGCTTTATTTTATAACAATATTTTATCATTTATTAATACTATTCTCCTACATTCTTCCCAGGGTTACTATTCAGTAGGTCACATGTGGGTCTTGTGAATCTGCACTTTAGTAAGCAATTCCTAGAGAAAACTAACCAGGACTTTAAAAAAAATGCGTGTTTATTTTATGTGTTTATTTTTGGTTGTGCTGGGTCTTCGTTGCCGCACGGGCTTTCTCCAGCTGCTGTGAAAAGGACTACTCTTCCTCTGTGCACAGCGTCTCATCGCAGGGGCTTCTGGCTGCAGAACACAGGCTCTAGAGCACGTGGTTCAGTAATCCTAGAGCACGGTCTCAGCTGCTCCTCAGCATGTGGAATCTGCTCAGACCCGGACGCAAACCCCTGTTCCCCGCCTTGGCAGATGGATTCTTTTTTTTTTTTTTTTTTTTTTTTCATTTATTTTTATTACTTGGAGGCTAATTACTTTACAATATTGTAGTGGTTTTTGCCATACATTGGCATGAACGGCACTCCTTCTTTTATCTCCTGAATTTTCTATTTATAAAAGGTCCAATTTTACTTTCTGCACAGATATTAGTAATTGTAAACTGTACTCTTTAAATCTATAAATTTATCTCTTTCAGTATTTGTTGCCTTGAAAGCTCTATTTCCTTTTTTTATCTTTTAGTTTCTTTTTGGCTGTGCTGAGTCTTTGTTGCTGCCTGCCAGCTCTCTCTAGTTATGGAGAGTAGGAGGCTACTCTCTGGTTGCAGTGAATGGACTTCTCATTGCTGTGACTTCTCTTGCAGAACACCAGTTCTAGTGCCTCGGGCTCGGTGGTTGAGGTGTGTGGGCTTAGTTGCCCTCTTCCACCCCCCCAGCATGTGGGATCTTCCTGGACCAGGGATTGAATCCACGTCCCCTGCATTGGGAGGTGGATTCTCAACCACTGGACCAGGGGAGTCCTGCAAGTTCTTTTCTGATATACAGACCATGTCCTTCACTTTCTTTTTATTTTCTATTGGCATATCTTCATCTACAGTTTCATCCTTAACTATTCTGATTCACCTTTTTTTTTTTCTTAGTATGTCTCATATAGCAGCATAGATTTTGATTTACTAAGATCAGAAAAAATTTTTCTTTTAATTGGTGAGAAAAGCCCATTTGTGTTTATTAATATAATCAATACTTTTCCTTAGTTTAGTCACATAGTTTATTTGCTTGCTCTTTTTGTTGAATCATGTGAAATTGTTACTAGACTACTGCTTATGACCTACAAAAATGCCAGTTTCATGTTTCAAATATGTACATATTTTGATGTCTATAAATAGACATGATACATACACAAAGTCCTTTGTGATTACTTTTGTTTCTTTTGACATTTAGAAAGTTTCTTATTTCCGTCTCAATGGTTATCATTATTTACTACTTATTCCTTATATGAGGCTTCCCTGGTGGCTCAGTGGTCAAGAATCCACCTGTCAATGCAGGATGTGGGTTCGATATCGTCGGGAAGAGCCCCGGAGAAGGACATGGCAACCCACTCCAGTATTCTTACCTGGGAAATCCTATGGACGGAGAAGTCTAGCAGTCTAGAGTCTCAGTTCAGTTCAGTTCAGTTCATTCACTCGGTCATGTCCAACTTTTTGGACCCCATGAACCACAGCACGCCAGGCCTCCCTGTCCATCACCAACTCCCGGAGTCCACCCAAACCCATGTCCATTGAGTCTATGGGGTCACAAAGGAGTCAGACATGACTTAGCAACCAAACGACAACAACAATTTCTTGTATAATAGACTCATTTCTTCTCTCCTTCCTTTTTCTTTTCCCCATGATCCAACTTAAGTCACTTGTATTAATTTAATGATAATTAAATGGTAAGAAAGCTCAAGATTTAACCACTTGAATTGTCAGCCTGAAGTGACATCCTCTTGCTGTTGTGTGTATTATGTCACTTCGTCGTGTCCAACTCTGCGACCCCGTGGACTGTATGTAGCCTGCCAGGCTCCTCTGTCCATGGAATTCTCCAGGCAAGAATACTGGAGTGGGTTGCCATTTCTTTCTCTTATTCCCACCTAATACATACCAGGCAATCTGTAAAAATTGTTCTTTTCCTCCTTTCTCCTCCCATTTTTGCTAGTTTAGTTCTTTGACACTGTTTAAGAATATGTCCCTAGTATACTATTTTTTCAGCTTACCCTCCAACTGTTAATTGCTGTCCTATAGTTAAATGTATTTCTCACTTTTGCTTGAGAACTTATAATGAATCTTCTAGAACATTTGATTGATTATCTGAAGCTCATTCTGTAGTAAATTTCTGAGGAAATGCCATGAAGGTAGCACCTCATGAAACCTTGCATGTTCATAACTCTAGACTTTACACTCGTACAATCTCTGAATCTTTGTGCCTCTAAACTATTTCTCTTGTTTTCTAGCAAATAAACATTGCTGTGGAGAAGTCTGATTTCAATCTGATTTTCTTTCCCTGAAAATGACTTCTACTTTCTGTTTAGATCCCCAAAGGGTTTTCTTCCTCTCTTTACAGCCCAGTCTTTTTACTAGAATTCCCATGATTTTGATGTTGGTGTTGGTATTCTCTTGGTGGTACAGATTTATTTTTCCAGTTAAAATATACAGACAGATTTTAAGCTTCTTCTATTTCATGACACTTTCCTTTATTGTGTCCATCCTTGCATGGAATGTTGCCTTGATATCTCCAATTTTCTTGACGAGATCTCTAGTCTTTCCCATTCTATTGTTTTCCCCTATTTCTTTGCACTGTTCATTTAAGAAGGCCCTCTTCATGGATCACAACCTTGTCATAGTGAAGGGGTTTGCATAACTCAATGAACCATCCAGGCAGGGCCACCCAAGATGGGGGGGTTGGAGTGAAGAATTCTGATAAAACATGGTCCACTCGGGGAGGAAATGGCAAACCACACCAGCATTCTTAGCGCAAGAACCCCATGAACAGAATGCAAAGGTAAAAAGATATGACACTGAAAGATGAGTCCCTCATGTTGGAAGAGAGGAGGGCAGTTACTAGTAGCTCCAGAAAGAATGAAGTGACTGGGGTAAAGTGGAATCAATGCTCAGTTGTGGATGTGTCATCTGGTGGTGAAAGTAAATTTAGTAATCACTGCAGATGGTGACCACAGCCATGAAATTAAAAGACGCTTGCTCTTTGGGAGAAAAGCTATGATAAACCTAGACAGCATATTAAAAAGCAGAGACATTACTTTGCCAACAAAGTCTATCTAGTCAAGGATATGGTTTTTCCAGTGGTCATGTATGGATGTGAGAGTTGGAATATAAAGAAAGCTGAGCGCTGAAGAATTGATGCTTTTGAACTGTGGTGTTGGAGAAGACTCTTGAGAGTCCCTTGGACTGCAAGGAGATCCAACCAGTCCATCCTAAAGAAAATCATTCCTGAATATTCATTGGAAGGACTGATGTTGAAGCTGAAACTCCAATATTTTGGCCACCTGGTGCAAAGAATTGACTCATTGGAAATGACCCTGATGCTAGGAAAGAGTGAAGGTAGGAGGAAAAGGGGACAACAGAGGATGAGATGGTTGGATGACATCACCGACTGGATGGACATGAATCTGAGCAAGCTCTGGGAGTTGGTGATGGACAGGGAAGCCTGGTGTGCTGCAGTCCATGGGGTCGCAAAGAGTCAGACATGACTGAGTGACTGAACTGAACTGAACTGAACCATGTATAATTCACACCTATTTTCTTACACTATCTCAATTTTCTGTTTGGTTTTCAGGAGGATTTTGGAAAGGTTCAGAAACTGCACTGCCACCATGATCTCATCAGGACTGAAATGCAAGATCAATTATTGTTTGATAGAATGTGGAAGGATGAAGCTTCCACAAATCCTTCATAAAATCTTATTGTAGAATATGAGTTCCCTGAAAAGATCCGACTTCAATCATCTCATTTAATAGAAAAGTCAGTTGAGGCTCAGAAAGTGAAAATGACTTTCTCAAAGCCAGATTAAAAAGTAACAAAGTGAAGGATGAAGCATTATTTTCATAGAACCTGGGTTTTAGAAGGGAACTCTGAGGTCATGTGGTCCATCTTCCTACTCAAGAAGTAGAAGCAGCCAATTGGAAGAGAAGCAGCCAATATCCTCTTGAATACCCTAAAGAACCAAGGTACTAACACAACACATTCTCATATGATGAACACAGACTTTTATCTTTTCATTTTCTTTCCTTTTTACTTTGAAAAGTCTAAGCTGAGACAGACAAGGATGAATTGATAGCGGTGCTACTGCTCTTGTAGCCTATTTCTTCTCAGTTTAGAAACTGCCTTGGAAGCACCTCTGGGTTGATTCACAGTGTGAGTTGAAAACAATCCTCAAGTTCATCTAGTCTAATGTGATGCATTAGTCTCTGCTTAAACATACCTCGCAGCTCATTTTATCACCAGTTGTTCAGGAGTTCTTCCTAAAGTGAGATGATGCACATGAGAATATATGTGGACTATGCAAGATTACATAAATTTAAGAGATGCTTAGAATTTCTTGTATTGAATGGAATTTTCTTTCCTGTAACTTCTAAACTTTGTTCTTGGTTCTGTCCTCTGAAATTATGCAGAATAAGTCCCATCACTCTTATGCTTTATAATCCTTGCAATATTGGAAGACAACTATCGGATTCTTTCTTCATGGATAAGTCTTTTGTGTGAGTGTGAGTTGTGTGTTTCATGATTATAAATGCAACCAGCACAAATCTCTCTTGTGGTATTGTCCTCAGTCTTCTCAGCCATCTATTTAACCTCCTGTGACTGAGCATACTCCCGCCTATCATTTTTCTCTTGAAATGCCAAAAACAAAGAGTGAGAATAAACTTTCTTCATTCTTATTAAAGAGTAAACACTCTTATCAGCACAGCCTAGTTCAGTTCAGTCGCTCAGTCTGTCCGACTCTTTGCGACCCCATGGACAGCAGCACACCAGGCCTCCCTGTCCATCACTAACTGTTGGAGTCCACCCAAACCCATGTCCATTCAGTCAGTGATGCCATCCAACCATCTCATCCTCTGTCGTCCCCTTTTACTCCTGCCCTCAATCCCTCCCAGCATCAGGGTCTTTTCCAATGAGTCAGTTCTTCGCATCAGGTAGCCAAGGTATTGGAGTTTCAGCTTCAGCATCAGTCCTTCCAATGAATACCCAGGACTGATCTCCTTTAGGATGGACTGGTTGGATCTCCTTGCAGTCCAAGGGACTCTCAAGAGTCTTCTCCAACACCACAGTTCAAAAGCATCAATTCTTTGGTGCTCAGCTTTCTTTATAGTCCAATTCTCACGTCCATACACAACGACTGGAAAAATCATAGCCTTCACCAGATGAACCTTTGTCAGCAAATTAATGTCTCTGCTTTTTACAATGCTGTCTAGGTTGATTTTGGGTCTCTTATTATACCTGATTCAAGTTCAACTTGCAGTCAATTATTAGCACTTCATTTTTTCTCACAGACTTCTAGTAAAGCAGTTCTTCCACTTTTCTAGTGCAGGCACTTGATATTTTTGGTCCTAGATGCAAAACAACAGCTTGGTAAACATCTATACAATTATTCCAGAATTCCACTTAAACCTGGAGACTTTGACTATTTTAGAGCATCAAGGTTCTCTCTCAGATGTTTCATACCTTCTTAGGATTTCATTCTTTTTGAGCTGTGTTTCTTTTATTCTTTTCAACTTTAAGGAAATATTCCTAAATAAAGAAGACACAAGGAAGCAGGAAGAGCATCCTTTCTTATACTCTTAGTAGTAGTTTCCTATCACTTTCTCTAACTCCCTGGACACTCCTTGCTGTTGTTTAGTCTCTGAGTTGTGTCTGACTCCCTGTGACCCTATGGACTGTGACCCTCCAGGGTTCCCTGTCCATGGGATTTTCCAGGCAAAAATGCATCTCCAGGGGATCTTCCTGGATCAGGGACTGGACCTGCATCTCCTGCACTGGCAGGAGGGTTCTTTATCACTGAGCATTTGCTGGACACCACTGCTGAGTCCTTATACCACTTTCTGCAGCTGTGTGCCATTGAGCATCCAAGCAAAGGTGAAGCCTGCCCTTGTTCTTCTACTTCGGGGTTGGGGCGGAGAGGAGGGAGACGGAAGGAAAAGGAGAAAGACCTATTATTCACCCTTATTTAAGGGACAGATACCTGCTGTCAGTATGGCTTGACCTACATTCCCCTTCCATTTGCTACCAGGACAATCATGGTCCTCTAGCACTCTGCATTTTCTTATCAATGAGATGTGAATATTTCATGATAACTCGAATTTCCTTTGATCTTAGACCATTCATAATGTTATAGCTGATTTCTTTATCACTCCCATATTTGCCTTATCTATTGAGCCTGTTGATTAAGGATGATTCTTATGATTGTAAGTATATGTTTAAGGGTCAAGAGGTCAATAGGTTCAACCTCAAAGTGAGTTTTCAAACACTGACCGATCCATTATACCAAGGGCTAACAAGACCACTGGTGAAAGCCTGGAAAATAAACATACCCCAGAGCAAATTCTTTTAGAGAGAAAGGTTAAGTGAAGTTTTTAAGTTCATTCTTATCATTCCTCCTGATAATGCTCAAGTGCTTTGTCTTAGGTTGTGTTTTTATGTTGATAAGGAAGAGAGTGGAGGTTTCGAGGTGGAAAAGGAAATAGGGCTAAGAGATGGGATTAAGAATATAACATACACACTGCCATTAAACTGCTCTATGAGCTAGAATTCAGACACTACATTTCCACTTCCAGAATTGTGATGAACATCATGAAGTCAGTAAATGTTACCAAGACAGATGTACATATTTTCATTTCATTCACTATCGATTGAGTTCTTCCACGCACCCACTTACCTACATTCCAGTTTAAGAAATAGAACAACTCCACGGCTCATATAGCTGTCTTTGTGCCATCAACAATCTCATCTATTTTCCTATTCTCTTATAGACCACTTTCCTGTATTTTCTGTTTACAAATCTATTGTTTTTATTCATTATTTTGTGACATATCATTATGTCTAAAGACAACATGTTTATTTTTGCCTGTTTCTAAACTCTATGTAAGTGGAATACCACTGCATGTTTCTGAACCTTGATTTTTTTGCTGTTCAGTTTCATATCTCTGAATTTATCGATGTTATTGTATATTGCTATAGTTCACTTATTTTCACTATTGTACAGCATTCTATTTATTCAGCAATATATTTATCTATTATTTGTTGATGGATATTTGGGTTGCTTCTAATACTTTGCTATCACATGGTGTGCAAGTATGGACATTCTTATGCCCATATCCTGGTGGTACATACCAGAATCTCTCTAGGTATTTATTAAGGAATGGCGTTGTTAGATTAACATGTATGTACATTCTCAGGTTAACTAGATAATATCAGTTTTTCCAAACCATTAAGGCCAATTTTCACTTTTGCACGCTATGTATAAAAGTTCTGGTAGAAATTGCATTCTTGCAAAATTTGATATTACTGAACTTTTATACTTTTCTCAATGTATTGAATGTGAGAGATTTCATTATGGTTTCAATTAGTATTTTACTAACAAGGAGATTGATCTTTTAAAATTTGGTGCTTCTGAGAAGTGATTGCCCATTTTTCTACTGGTAATATTTGTCTTCTTATAAATTACTTATTTTTATGGATGACTATGGGCTTCCCAGGGGGCGCAGTGGTAAGAGTCCACCAGCCAGGGCAGGAGACACAAGAGACGCGGGTTCAGTCCTTGGATTGGGAAGATCGCCTGGAGGAGGAAACGGCAACCCACTCCAGTGTTCTTGCATGGAAAACTCCGTAGACAGAGGAGCCTGGTGGGCTACAGCCCATGGGGTTGCAAAGAGTCAGACACGACAAAGCGCGTGCGCACGCGCACACACACACACATACACACCCAGACATCTGTATTGCTCCTGAGATGTTCTTTACAGATTCTGGATACTAATCCTTTGTCAGTTATATGTGTTACAAGTTTATTCACCAAATTTATATCTTGTGTCCTTAACTTTCTTTATGTTACCCTTTTAAAGACAAATTTTCTTAATTTTAATCTAGCTTCACTGGATGGTCTATGTATGAGACAATATATTTCCCTAGTCTGATAAGTAAATATTTTAAATTTTGATACCTAAGTTATCAGTTACTTTATTTTATATTGCTGCTTCAATGTTCATCCAACAAAAAATTTTAACCCCAGTGCAAATTTAGCTTTCAATTTTATCTCTATGAGTTAATTGCCGTGTATGGCAAAGTAAGGGTTTGAGGCTCATTTTTTTTCATATAGATATTCAGTTGTCCTAGGACAATTGTTAAAAATGTTCCTATTCCCACTGACTTGCTTCATTGTCTTTGTCAAAAATCAATTAATACTATCATTATGGGTGTATTTTGAATTCTCTTGGTAGGTATATGTCTTCAAGTATTTTTTCAGCCTTATTCTTTACCTCTTCTTCTGGGCTCCCAACTACACATGTATTAGATTGCTTAAGACTGCCATACGTGTCTCTGAAGCTTTGTTCTTTTTAGACACTATTTTTCTACTTCTCAGGCTGTGTAATTTCTGTTGTTCTGGTTTTATGCTGACTGACTCCTCTGCCATCTCCAATCAGCTGTTAAACTCGTTCAGTGAATTTTTCATTTCAGTTACGGTAGTTTTCAGCTCTAGAATTTCCATTCTGTTCTTTTTTAAAATAGGTTTTAGTTTTCTGATTATATCTCCCATCTATTCATCAGGAATGTTGTTATTGTTTAGTTACTAAGTCAAGCCTAACTCTTCTGTGACGCCCACGGACTGTAACCCACCAGGCTCCTCTGTCCACGGGATTTCCCAGGTAAGAATGCTTGGTGGGTTGCCATCTCCTTCTCGAGGGGATCATTCAGACCCAAGGATGGAGCCCACGTCTCCCGGCATTGGCAAGCAGCTTCTTTACCATGGACCCACCAGGAATTTTCCTCTAAATCCTTGGGCTCGTTCTCAGTAGCTACTTCTAAGCCTCTGTCTCCTCATCGCAGCATCTGCAACACCTTGAAGTTGGAGCCTATTAATTTATTTTGTGTATAGATCACACTTTTCTATTTTTTCACATGTCTATTGATAATTAATTGATATTGGGCATTATAAAATTGAATAGGATCTGGATTCTGTTATTTTCCCTTGAAGAATGATTTCTTTTACCTTAGTTGGACCCCAGCTCCAACTTTTGTCTTTCCTGCAGTGAACCAAATCCTCAGTGTTTTCTCCTTTCTTTCAGCTTCCATCATTTCTGTTTGTTTCTTTGTCCTTGCCACACCTCCTTCTGGAGTCCACCCTATGCAGAGAGCTAATGTTCATCCAAGGATGTCAG
The DNA here is from genome assembly GCF_963930625.1 of Muntiacus reevesi. Taxonomy (NCBI): domain Eukaryota; kingdom Metazoa; phylum Chordata; class Mammalia; order Artiodactyla; family Cervidae; genus Muntiacus; species Muntiacus reevesi. The sequence goes on along the minus strand of NC_089253.1, from coordinate 118,906,372 downwards.
TGAGTTATACATGCGACCTCTCTGTGGATCCCTACCATCTAGGATTCCTCACCTTATCATCCACCTTTTTGGTTTTTGCCAGTTTCCAGTTCTGTTCGTTAACACATTAAGTCAGTAAAGCTGTGGCTTTCTGCCAATGACGTACTGCTTGTGCTACGCTCAGTCACTCCATTGTGTCCGACTCTTGCGACCCCATAGACTGTAACCTGCCAAGCTCCTCTATCATGGGATTCTCCAGACAAGAATACTGGAGTGGGTTGCCATTTCCTTCTCCAGTCCAACTCTTTTAGGACTTCATAGACTATAGCCCTCTTGGCTGCTCTGTCCATGGAATTTTCTAGGCAAGAATACTGGAGTGGGTTGCCATTCCCTTCTGCACTTTACTAGTCATAGTCATAAACTAGAATATTTAATTCATAGTTCATTTATCAAGGGTTGACTCCTGACTGGCATCTTTCTATTTTTGGTAACTCATGTTTATCCAAAAAGTTGGATAATTCTATTCTTTTTTCATATTTTGTAATTGTTATTTGAGAAAAGGTGAGATTAACCAAGCTATTCTACTGTTCCTAGAAGCTGGAACAAGCTTTTTAAAATTAAACTTTCCAAATGTTGTTGCTGGATATAGAAATGATATTAATTTTTATATATTGATTTTATATTCAACATCCTTACTTAACTCTCTTTTTTATTAAAATAAATTAGGTCATTGTAGGTTTTCTACATATAAATCATGTAATTGTGGGAAATAATAGGCTTTTTAAAATTTCTTTTTATTTATTTTACTTTGTATTATGCTTCTTAGCTTTCTGTTCAAGCTAAGATAGTCAGTACAATGTTTAAAAAAGTGTTGAGACTGAACACCCTTATTTATCTTCTTAAGAATATTTTCAAGATTTCATCACTAAAATATTACATTTAACTATTTGTTTGTTTGCTTTTTGGCTGCTTTGTGAGGCATGCGGACTCCTAATTCCCCAACCAAGCATCAAACCTGAGCCTCCTGCATTGGAAGTGTGGATTCTCAGCTGCTGGACCTCTGGGAAGTTCCTAAAATATTATATTTAACTGTTACAGAAATTTCCTTCTTTTGCTTACTTGTAAGAGTTTTCAAATAATAATAAATACATGCATAATTCTATAAAACACTTTTTGCATCTATTGAAATAACCATATTACTTTTTCATATTTTCCTTTAATTTAATCCATTCAATTATAATAATTGGTAGCCTAATGTTGAACCAGTCCATCCTGAAAGAGATAAGTCCTGGGTGTTCACTGGAAGGACTGATGCTGAAGCTGAAATTCCAATACTTTGGCCACCTCATGCAAAGAATTGACTCATTGGAAAAGACCCTGATGCTTGGAGGGATTGGGGGCAGGAGGAGAAGGGGACGACAGAGGATGAGATGGCTGGATGGCATCACTGACTCGATGGGCACGAGTTTGAGTAAACTTCGGGAGCTTGTGATGGACAGGGAGGCCTGGCATGCTGCGATTCATGGGGTCGCAAAGCGTCGGACATGACTGAGCCACTGAACTGAACTGAACTGAATGTTGAACTACTCTTATTGCAGAAATATAACCCAAGTTGGCCATCACATACCCTTTTCAGTGCATCACTAGATGATACTTGCTATTATTTTGTTCAGGATTTTTGCATGCATGTTTGGGAGAGATATTGAACTATAATAATCATTTCTTCTACTGTTCTTCAGTTATTGGTATCAACATTTTGCTAGGTTCATAAGTGAGAAGGAGAGTGTTCCCTTTTTACTGTATTTTGCAATAGTTCAGGTACCAGAGAAATATGTCTTCTTTGAATGGTACAATTTGGCATAAAGGGAAAAAAAAAAAAAACTTCCTGGGACCTGGTGCCACTTTTAGAAGATTTTACTACAAATTCAGTAATTTTGTTATAGCTAATCAACTTTTTTTTTCTTAACTCAGAGTTGATAGCTTTTTTGGGGGTGCTTTGTCCATTTCATCCTTTTCAATCTTATTGTCATGAATTGATTATAGTATCCTCTTTGTATCCTTTTTATCTCTGTAGCAGTCATAGTTTTAACTTCTTTTCCATTTCTAATATTTCTGATTTGAGCTCTCTCTCCCTCTTGAATTGGTTAATATCACCATGGGCTTACTGGACAGCTCAGCTGGTAAAGAGTTCACCTGCAATGCAGGAGACCCCGGTTCGATTCCTGGGTCAGAAAGTTTCCCTGGAGAAGAGATAGGCTACCTACTCCAGTATTCTTGCCTGGAGAATCCCCACGGACAGAGAAACCTGATGGGCTGCAGTTCATGGGGTTGCAAATGGTCAGACACGACTGAGCGACTAAGCACACACAATCTCACCATAGTTGTGTTAATTGTGTTAGTCTTTTCAAAGAACAAACATTTGCTGTTGTTATTATATCTTTGGAATTTTTTTTACATGCATTGATGTTGCCTTATCATTTTCATTTCCTCCTGCTCTTTCCTTTGGGTTTATTTTGTTGTCCTTTTTTCTAAAGTTGGACACTCATCTTAAGAATTTCCACCCATTTTTTTCTTTACCAGCATAAGCAATTAAGGCTAAAAAATTTTAACTCTATACTTTTTGAAATGAAGTCTATAAATATTTCCAGACTCCATGCTTTCTTGTTTTCCTTTTACCTTATGGATCACTCTCTCCTTCTCTCCTTTGCTGGTTTTTCTTTTAGTGATCTCTGAAAAGCAGAGTGTTCCAACGCTCAGTAATTGGACCTCTTCTGTTCTTTATCTTCACGCATTTCTTTGACAATTTAATGCTAGGCTATAGTTATATATATATAATTACTATATTGTACTATATAAAAATATGTGCCTTAGGAAGCATCACTATGAACAAAGCTAGTGGAGGTGATGGAATTCCTGTTGAGCTATTTCAAATCCTAAAAGATGATGCTGTGAAAATGCTGCACTCAATATGCCAGCAAATTTGGAAAATTCAGCAGTGGCCACAAGACTGAAAAAGGTCAGTTTTCATTCCAATCCCAAAGAATGCTCAAACTACCGCACAATTGCACTCATCTCACACATTAGTAAAGTAATGCTCAAAATTCTCCAAGCCAGGTTTCAACAACACTTGAACCGTGAACTTCCAGATGTTCAAGTTGATTTTAGAAAAGGCAGAGGAACCAGAGATCAAATTGCCAACATATTCTGGATCATCAAAAAGGCAAGAAAGTTCCAGAAAAAACCATCTATTTCTGCTTTATTGACTATACCAAAGCCTTTGACTGTGTGGATCACAATAAACTGTGGAAAATTCAGGAAGAGATGGGAATATCAGACTACCTGACCAGCCTGTTGAGAAACCTGTATGCAGGTCAGGAAGCAACAGTTAGAACCGGACATGGAACAACAGACTGCTTCCAAATAGGAAAAGGAGTTTGTCAAGGCTGTATATTGTCACTCTACTTATTTAACTTATATGCAGAGTACATCATGGCATCAAGATTGCTGGGAAAAATATCAATAAACTCAGATATGCAGATGACACTACCCTTATGGCAGAAAGTGAAGAAGAACTAAAGAGCTTCTTAATGAAAGTGAAAGAGGAGAGTGAAAAAGTTGGCTTAAAGCTCAACATTCAGAAAACTAAGATCATGGCATCCAGTACCATCAGGTCAGTTCAGTTCAGTTCAGTTCAGTCACTCAGTCGTGTCCGACTCTTTGAGACCCCATGAGTCTTCTCCAACACCACAATTCAAAAGCATCAATTTTTCGGCACTCACCTTTCCTCACAGTCCAGTACCATCACTTCATGGCAAATAGATGGGGAAACAGTGGCTTACTCTATTTTGGGGGGCTCCAAAATCACTGCAGATGGTGATTGCAGCCATGAAATTAAAAGATGCATACTCCTTGGAAGGAAAGTTATGACCAACCTAGACAGCATATTAAAAAGCAGAGACGTTACTTTGTCAACAAAGGTACATCTAGTCAAGGCTATGGTTTTTCCAGTAGTCATGTATGGATGTGAGAGTTGGACTATAAAGAAAGCTGAGTGCTGAAGAATTGATGCTTTTGAACTGTGGTATTGGAGAAGACTCTTGAAAATCCCTTGGACTGCAAGGAGATCCAACCAGTCCATCCTAAAGGAGATCAGTCCTGAGTGTTCATTGGAAGGACTGATGCTGAAGCTGAAACTCCAATATTTTGGCCACCTGATGCGAAGAACTGACTCATTTGAAAAGACCTTGATGCTGGGAAAGATTGAAGGCAGGAGGAGAAGGGGATGACAGAGGATGAGATGGTTAGATGGCATCACCGACTCAATGGATACGAGTTTGAGTAAACTCCAGGAGTTGGCGATGGATAGGGAGACCTGGCATACTGCAATCCATGGGGTTGCAAAGAGTCAGACAAGACTGAGTGACTGAACTGAACTGAAATATATACCATATATTATATTATTATATAAGGTTTTATATATATATATACACACACACACACACACACACACATACACACACACATTAGAATATATATATATATATTACTAACTCCAAAATTTTTGTCTGTAGCTAAATTCCTGTCTTGAAATCCCTACTTATATATGCATCCAAGGACTCTACTTAGATGTCTTATAAAACTTTATATAAGTTTTGCTTATATAAGTTTTGTTGGGTGTAGCCATGTGAGTTGACTTGTCCAATGGAAGGTTAGCAAAAGTAACATGAAGAAAGGCTTAAGGCTTAAGCAAACGTGACATGTTTGTGCAGTGGGATTTGTTTGCTTGGGTTTTTGCCACTGTCATGGGAAGAACATGCCCTGGGAAGCCCACCAGTTCCAAGATAAAGTGGTATATAGCGTAGCGACTGACCCACAGGTCTGCAGCTTGAAGCAAAGCCATCAGAGCCGGTGTTATTGTTGTTTAGTTGCTAAGTCACGTCCAACTCTTTGTGACCCCATGGAATGTAGTACACCGGGCTCCTCTGTTCACGGGATTTCCCCCACAAGAACACTGGAGGGGTGGCCATTTTCTTCTCCACATAGCCAACGTGGCAGTATGCAGTCTGAAGCAGAGCATCCAAGCTGACCTGAAAGTTCATTAGCAAAATAATAAAGGGTTGTTATTATATGCCACTGAACTTGGGGGTGGTTTACTATACAGCAAAAGCAAACTGATACAGAAATTTGTATCTAGAAATGGGTGCTTATGCTAGCAGAAACCTAAAATATATGGACCTGGCTCAGAAAACTATTCACTGGAGCTGAAGAAATGGAGACCCGTGCTGCGTGGTGGTAAAACATTTGGTAAACTGCCTCCTGTGATCATTAGGAAGACAGAATATGTATCTAATGAACTGGTTGAGTGAGTAATATCAAGGCAAAACATGGAAATATAACCTGGCTTCTCCTGACTATATTTAAGGAGATATTACAGGAGAGGTATAAATTCAGGTTAAGTATTAGCTTGGGTTCAAACAGAATAAAAAGGAAACAGAAAGTAAAAAAGTCCGTAACTTGCAGCCTTGAAAAATAAAATTCTTTCTCGCCAAATCAAAGATTCCAGGAAGAAACAAATATCTCATTAGCTTCTGCAGGTCAGTCCCCACTGGCTGTCCCCCAATCTTATCAGCTTCTGAAGGCTAAGAACTGCTGTCTAGCCCTATCGCTTTGGGGTCCCATCATTTTCATTGCATTAATAAACCAAGTTTTGTGACAGCCTCTTCTGTTGACAGCCTGACCTGCATGGGAGAAATGCCACTGAGTTTGGTAACATTAGCCTCCTCTCATGCTTCAAGACAGTCTTGGAGAGAGTGTCCTCTTGGCCTTCTCAGGGAACATAATCTCCTGGTGTGCATTCTGGCCTCTGATAATGCATCCACTTCAGTGCACTTACTTCTGAGAGCCTGAGCCTCCTAAAGTATTCCTTGTTGTTCAGTCACTAAGTTATGTTTGACTCTTTGCAACCCCATGGACTGCAGCACGCCAGGCTTCCCTGTCCATCACTATCTTTCAGAGCTTACTCAAACTCATGTTCATTGAGTCGGTGATGCCATCCAACCATCTCATCCTCTGTCATCCCCTTCTCCTCCTGCCCTCAATCTTTCCCAGCATCAGGGTCTTTTCCAGTGAGTCAGCTCTTCAATTCAGGTGGCCAAAGTACTGGAGCTTCAGCTTCAGCATCAGTCCTTCCAATGAATGTTCAGGACTGATTTCTTTTAGGGTGGACTGGTTGGATCTCCTTGTTGTCCAAGGAACTTTCAAGAGTCTTCTCCAACACCACAGTTTGAAGTCATCAGTTCTTCAGTGCTCAGCTTTCTTTATAGTCCAACTCTCACATTCATATGTGACTACTGGAAAAACCATAACTTCGATTAGATGGACCTTCATTGGCAAAGTAATGTCTCTGCTTTTTAATATGCTGTCTAGGTTTGTCATAGCTTTTCTTCCAAGGAGCAAGCATCTTTTAATTTCCTGGCTGCAGTCACCATCTGCAGTGATTCTGGAGCCCAAGAAAATCAAATTTCCCATTGTTTCCATTTTTTCTTGTATCATCTTTAACAGCAACTCAGGCACTTCTGTTCTTCTCAGCATAAGCTATGCTTTTCTATAAGTATCTAAGTTTCATTATAACAATGAGTTTGTCTCAAGCCCTCAAATCTATTCCAGGATGTAAAACCATATTCTGAGAGTATGCCCCAAGTTGGTGAACATTTCTTTTCCAATCTTACGTTCCAGCCCCTGAGCACATTCAATAGTCATCTCCATGGCTTCCTCTGACTTCGGCCAAGAAGTGCTGTCTGATTTTTGCATCTTCTCTGGGATATAGTCTCTTCCCTTCCCTATAAGGCTCGGTGCTTACCCAGGAATGTTGTGCTGGGATTTAACCCCAATAGTTGGCCTGGAAACTGGGAATGGAAGTAGAGAAAACTCCTTACACGGGTGCCTGTTGCTTTGTGGAAGGAAGCCTTCTGCAGTGTCTTCCAAAACAGGAAAAGTGCCAGCTCTTACTAGGTAGAATAGTTCACTTCTCCAGGCTTCGAAGTTTCAAGAGTCTACAGGGGTACAGTAGACATCCACCCAGATGTCCCTGAAACCATACTTAAGGGTTCCAAAGGTTTTCCCAATAGGGCCTTCCTTACCTGAGTCTCGGCTGAGGAGTCAGCATCATAAGTTCTGTGACCCTACCTACCAGAACCTGCATTTGCTCCTTAGCTGAACCTCCCCATCCGTTCTAGGAGATAGTGACTTTTCTAAGTTACCAAAAGGCTCTCTGGTCAACACACTTATATTTCAACTGTTCGTCAAGTACTCTTAGTTTTTCATTTCCCCCTGTAGGGAGTTAAGGCAACTTAGTAATAGCCAGCCCATTCCATTGTCCTGTTACATTGTTCGCTTCTACCTTTCTAATGCCTGAATCATCACACCAAGAAGGGTATTCCTTCCAGTGGGACATTTTTCAGAGTTATAAGTAGTGGGAGTTCAACCAATTGAACCACCATTTTATGGCAAGAACTGTCTGTGAACCACATACCACTCTGGTTGAGACCCTTTGGACAGGCAGATGGTGATCAGGGATCCATTCTCAAACTCCATCCTAACGCCTGACTCTTTTTGACCACCTCCAGGAATGACTGTGTCAGCTTGGGTTTTCAAAGACACCTAGCTGGAGTCAAAAACACAAGAGATTTATTTGGGATAGTACCTCTGAAAGATACTGGAACAGGGAACCAGGAATAAGCAAAAATGTAGGTCCATCACCAGTGAAAGGAGAGAGGGAAGGAAGGAAGATTGGGCAGGAAGAGCCTCAGACTGCAGCGCAGCTCTGGCCAACCCGCTGTTGGGCAGTAAAGGCTAGATTATTACTTTACCCACACACATACCCCAGTCATTGGCTGGGAGGCTGGGGGACACACCACAACAGACTCCAAAACACCACAACTGGAGAGTGTTGGCTCACTGCACTCATTGTGGGGCTTCTCTCCTGAAAGGAGATCCATGGTTGCTGTAAACCTCTAGAGGAAGAGGCCCAGAAGGCTTTCCAGGTCATACCTATGGAGGAAAAATTACATCAGCTCTGCTACATTTATTGCAGGACCACTGTGTGCCAATAGTCTGTAAGTTCATGGCTATACAAAAGTGACAATATCACCTGCATTGTGACTCATAGTTTGCAGAGGACTCAGACACATAAAATAATAACTGGGTAAGGTTGAGATCAGTACAGTCTACATAAACCCAAAGTTCTTTAGGAGCATAAGTGGGAGATTGATTTCTTCTGCCTTGGCCAGTTAGGGGAGGCTTCACAGAGGTGGGCCATTAAAAGAAGAGCAAGTGCTGACTGCCTGGCAGGCCGTGGGGCCAGGGTACTGCAGGCAGAGGTCGCTGTGTCCTCAGCAGACCTAAAGTTCATAAGCAGGGTATTTAAAGTGGGAGTCTTTAAGTGGCCAGATACAGAAACTAGCTCAAATAAAAAGAGGTTTTATGGAGGACCTAGAAATCTCATTCTATCCAAAACCCAAAAATTTCAAAATAAATACAGCTGGGTCCTCTGGGAATTATCACTGGGTACTGGAAAAGCTTCCAAACTGCAGTAATTTCTCTCTGCATCTCGGTGCCCCAAAGCAGCCACAGGCCTCCACTTTCCATACACCTGTAAAATGGAGTATTTCCTGCCATGTCAATAAACAAGGATGTCATAGACATCAGGGGTTCTGGCCCTCCAAAGGTGAATTTCTGAACCCAGGAAGAACAATGTCTGTTATCCAGCACAGTGCTGCTATCACTCCTTACAGTGATCAAGGAAATAGGATGTGAATAATTAAATCACAGGATGCTGGTCCCAAGTAGCTGAGATGCATATGAAAGGAATGATTTCAGTAAACCCAGATTCTTGTATCTTCTCATACACAGAAAAGCACTAAATTCCTTGAGATATCTGATTTTCCTTGCATGCGTGCATGCTAAGTAATTTTAGTCATGTCTGACTCTTTGTGACCCTATGGACCATAGCCCATCAGGCACCTCTGTCCATGGGATTCTCCAGGCAGGAATACTGGAGTGGGTTGCCATGCCCTCCTCCAGGGGAATCTTCCCAACCCAGGAGTCGAACCCACATCTCTTACATCTCCTGCATTGTCAGGCGGGTTCTTTACCACTAGCACCATTTGGTTTTCCTTAATTAACAATAATCTTTTGATGTTCAGTCTACCTGCCCCTTGTTGCAAGCTTCTATATAATCTGACTTCTCCCACTGTCTCCTCCGAACAGTTCTCTCAGGGTTTCTTGAGATGCTGTCTCCCAGGCTTGAAGTCCTAAAAATTCTCACCCAAGAAAACATATTAATAACTCTCAACTTCTTTGTAGTTCAGCCGCTCAGTTGTGTCCAACTCTTTGCAACCCCAGGGACCTCAACTTCTAGGTTGTGACTATTTTTGAAGTCGACACACCCCTGCTCCATCTCCTCTCAGCAAACAGGATTCTTCACTTACCACCTGTCCAGAACTTGAACCCAGTCACCTCCATTCCCTGGTCTATATGACCTTCCAACTCCAGCACTCTCCACCAACCGACCACCATCTCCAGAACCCTGTGTCTCTTGGTATTGTGATGCCTGCAACATACTTTGACATGCATGAGAAATAAGATGTATTAAGGGATCACTAAAAGAATGTTGAGATGCATAGATAATTGAGAAAACAAGTAAAATATTAAGTATAGAATTCAGTGGTAGGCTTATAGATATTTAATGTATAATTCCTTAAATTTTTCTTAAAGTTTGACATGTGTCATAATAAAGTGATGAGGGAAACCCCAATTCCCCAAACAATGAATCTGATTGGCCCAGATTTTGCAAGTTCCAGGCCAGGGAATGAGTAGCCTGGCTATCTCTTGTCAGGAGTTTGTTGCTGGCTCAATCAGAAATGACCAATGGGGCAAGAAGTCACAAGAGACCAAAGGCAGCTCTGTCGAGGGGTTGTATGCTAGGCTGATACTGTGAAACACGCCTTCCCCGCAGGTTTAAAGGAGACAAGGGAACAACAAACGTTCGGAACTAGATTTTTACTGTATTCAAGATGAGAACACTGTATCTTTGTATGTTAAACTCTGGGAGCCAAGGGAAAAAGCAAAGAACTCTACAGTTATTCCAAGTGCTGCTCAGAAAGGGAGGCATCTTCCCTTCCTTCTTCCTCTGCCCTTCCCTCCCTCACAAATCCCATCACTCAGAGGGAATAAATCTCCAGTCTCGGCAACAGGCAGATTGTTTTCATTTGCCAGGAAGTAGTGAGCCTTGACTTAAGGGATCTCTTACATAAGGAAGAGAATGAGATACAAGCAAGGCCAGAGTGAGGAGAAAGGGTAGCAGGAAGCAGAAGAAACATGCAGGATAAAACAGTTTCTATCCAGTGACAAACTATAGTTGGTGAACTCAGAAGTTTTCTGCCATAATAAACAAGCAGAAGAAGTGCAAGAAGTGGACATATAACTTTATGACCTGTGAAATTGAATCGCCTCTTCCAGATTTTTACCTTTTGGTGGACAATGAGGAACTTTGTCATCTCAGGCAAGGATGGGTCATAAAAGCCACTGGAAGGGGGAGAAATCAGGCCTGTCTGATTAGAATCCAGGAGGCCTTGGTTTTCAGGAAAGGCTTTATATATCTGAGCTTCACCGAGTGGAAGCCACAAGCTTTGTGAATTACAGTGTATCTCAGACTCTAGAGTCCATGTCTCATCCATTGTAAACACTAGTGAAAGGCAAGGCCGCCCCCTTAAATCAGCAGCCTGAGAGAGAAAGCCAATCCAGACAGAACAGCTGGGCAAGGAAGACCGGTGGGGAGCCCCCCAGGCCATGGCAACTGAGCAAGGTTCGTAGCTGATTAGAATTTGGGGGTCCCTCTGAGTAGACTTTCCTTCACTCACCTGACCTGCCCCAGGCTATATTTGGTAACACAGCTTACTAAATGAACACAGTTCATTCTGCAAAAAATGAAATACACCATTCCCCCCATCTTCTTTCTGTCCAGCTAGAAAAAGGATGAGAAGAACAAGGTGTGGGTGGGAAAGATGCCATTCTTGTATGGTCTTGCCAGACTGTGATGTAGAATTTCAAGCTCTGAATTATTCAGTTCTACTTAATTTATTTCCTGAATATTGAATCCGTCCTCTTTTCTCCTTTGCCTCTTCTCTGCTCTTGCCAACACTCTCTTAGTGTCTCAGTTGGACTGCAGTGTTTGAACAACTATTTTTCCTGCTCTAGTATGGCCTTCCTTCAATCCAGATTCCATTAGCTACTCGCAGGAGATTTCTGAAAGCAGAAGCTGGTGAAGGTACTGCACGGTCAGTGGATTCCATTTTCCTAAAGTGCTGGTCGACTTGTCATTCATGGTCTTCTGTGACCTCTTCATGGAAACCTTCCAGAATCCTTAGAATAGGTCCAGTTCCCTTCCCCTGTACTACCCGAGTCCCCTGGGCATACTGACATTGCAAGACGAAACCATAGATGTTTTGCTCTTGCTTTGTATAATTTCTGTATTTGTTAAAGGGGAAAAGTTAATATTTTTCCTCTTATGGTGGAAGGATCTGGTAAGATTAAAGCGACTGATGGAGCCAAGTCAAGGGCTTGACCTGGACTCATTATGAATGGAACTAAAGCTGTGTAACTATCTGAAACCTCTTCTCCATTCCTAGCCAAACAATCAGATCAAGCCTATTTAGTTACTGCCCTCAGGCCATGGGCTTGGGTAGAATTTGGTTTCCTTGGGACTGAAAGTTCAACTGGAATTCCTACCCAAGTTGAAACTGTAGAGCAATTTAATCCAGTCTCAAAAAGAAACAATTGGAAAGGATAGGATTGAAGAATTCATAGCAAGGGAGACCAAGACCTGAGGGGCCAAAAGCTGGAATTAAAAGCATGAATGACGAACAAATGTGACAGGATCCAACCAGGCGGTGACCTGAACAATGGACTCAAAAGCCAAGTGGTAAAGTTCTAACATTTACGTGTAAGTGACCACACGGCAGTTGCACAGTGGAGGCATCTTAAAGAACTACAACAGAGCAAACAGGACTTTTGGAGGAGCAAACTATTTCAGGATCTTGCAATGAGGATGCCACTTCAAAAAAATATTGGGTTAGCCAAAAAGTTCTTTCAGTTTTAAGTAAAAATAAAAGACACACTTTTCATTTTCATGAAAAAATTTATTGAACCGTATATTCACCAACCTAACGAACTTTTTGGCCAACGCAATACATTTATCATGAAATTTGTGAAGCTTAAGCTTCCGGTCCTTCATTTGCATGGGTCCCTTTTAATGCCCTGCATGTAATCTTTTATTTGAAGTGTTAAGTACCTTTTCTTGTATTAGCTTTAGGCCACACAAAAGCTGGGTTACTCTACCTTTGAGCACTGCCAAGTTAACTAATGTAATAAGGTTAGCCAAAGTTCTCTGTCTGGAGTAGTTACTCTCCATTAGAATAACTCCCAGGGTAGGAGTCAATAACCCCTCAGCTGAAACTGCCGGCACAAAGGAAGAGAACCAAGGAGAACCTCGGGATCTAGAAAACCCTTTCCAACCATGAAAAGCAAGTGCTTCCCAAGGGTAACAGTCACCAAATAACTCATCAAACAACTTCACTTGATCATCAGAGCTCATAGAACATGACAGGAGGGATTATTTATATGAAAAAAAAGGGACCCAACCAAGAAAGTGACTGTGTATGCACACGGGTGTGGGAGAGAAAGAAGAAGAGAAAAGGGAAGAAGGGAGAGGTGTGATGCAAAAAGCAAAAAAGTAAATTAAGAAATAGAAACACAGGGAAAACATATGGAAATAGGTGGCTCAGAGGGGAAAAGATAAAAGGATGGTGTCAATTTAATTTTGTTTTATTTAAAACTTTGTTTTATTGGGCTTCCCTAGTAGCTCAGCTGGTAAAGAATCTGCCTGCAATGCAAATGACTCTGGTGTGATTCCTGGGTTGGGAAGATCTGCTGGAGAAGGATAGGCTACCCACTCCAGCATTCTTGGGCTTCCCTGGTGGCTCAGCTGGTAAAGAATCCACCTGCAATGAGGGAGACCTGGGTTCGATCCCTGGGTTGGGAAGATCTCCTGGAGAAGGGAACAGCTGTCCTGTCTAGAATTCTGGCCTGGAGAGTTCCCTGGACTGTATAGTTTATGGGGTTGCAAAAAGTCGGATACGACTGAGTGACTTTCACTTTCACACATATTTTTTTTTAATTTTCAATATTTATTTATTTGACTGCTCTGAGTCTTAGCTGCAGCATGTGGAACCTAATTCCCTGACCAGGGATAGAACCCAAGCCTCCCTGTATCAGGAGCATGGAGTCTTAGCCACTGGACTACCAGGGAAGCCCTTCAACTTAATTTTCAAACAAAGAGCATGCCTGACAAGTAAATTTCTCCCTTTCTTCAGTGACAAGCCAGGTGGAATAAAAACCGATGTCTAAAATGTTTACAGGGAAGGAAGGGCAAAACTTATAATCATTCAGTAGCAGAACAAAAACTTCTTGCCAGTCTGGGTCCCTGGGTCACTGCCAGACATGTGGGATGGTGGCAGGCTGGAAAGAGAACCCAACCCAAGGCAGGTGTGTGTGTGTGTGCGTGTGTGTATGTGTGTGCGTGCATGCGTGTGTGTATATAAAATCAGGCTACAGTATAATGAGAGCCCCATGGCTACCTTACATGTGCGATTTGAGATTAGAGAAACACCAGGGAGACACTCAGGAGTGAATATATTTCCCCTCAATCAACTGGGAGACTGCCGGAAATTGCATCATTAGAGAAGCATATTGAAGGTTAAGTACACTTTTCATGTGGTCCTCATTCAAATGGCAAATGCCCTTGATAAGGTCAACACAATAAATTATTAGCACCTTTCCATAAATTAGGACGTTTGATGACATTCCTACAGTGACTGGAGGGTTAAATTATCCTGAAAGCAGAGGAGGGGCCTGGAGGAGCTGGAAATTCAAGACAGCTTGGAGAGTCCTCGCCTGGCCCAGCTACGATGCACCATGGCCATGTACGCTACTTAGAAAATTTAGTTCCCAGACCACCTCACTGGTTTTACTGTTGCAAAAGCTACTTAGTCAAACTCATCCTGGGGCCTTAGCACTGAGAGAACACCTGGGGTTCCCGGCTATCTGGCAGAGTTGCCACCATCACGTCCTTGCCAGAGAGGAAATGCTAAAGCTTCTCCCCCGCCACTCTTGGGCTGGCAGCCACTGGAAAATTGACAAAGTAGTGAAAATCAAAAGGCAGAGTCTCGTTCTCCTTTGAGCACTAGGAGAGCAAATGGAAAAGATGCGAATCCAAAGAAGTTTCATTTGAGATGCCTGATTTTGAGGAAGCGGGAAATATGGGATATCTTAGTCCCCTTTCCAGCTCAGTGATGGTGAAAATAAAGCTTCGGGATGATCTATAATGTAAAAGTTTGGAGATGACTTTGTTTCAGGGGAGAAAAAAATCTCCGGAACTTGTGAATGTCAGGCTGTCTCGCAGATTGCTCACAGGAGAGGAAGGTTTGGCAACACCTTTGCTCAGCGCTTGACGGGATTAATGACCAGGGAGGAGGAGGATGTACACTTGTAGGCCTGACAGCACCCTCCATCAAACACAGGACCACCCAGTTGGGAAGTGAGCGGTGCGGTAGGGGCTGTGTGCTAAGGGAAGCAGGGAATTCAGCACAGCAGGCAACATAACAACTGACCTTGTGGTTGCGAGCAGGTGTAAGAACTCTCAGTGAAAGAAGATGGGGGGAGGAAATGAAATAGATGTCACTATAGAATAAGCAATATTTGACTCACGGACTCTCAAACTGAAAAAAAGATCTATCTTTGCCCAATATCTGCATTTCACAAATAAGAAAACTAAACTAATGACCACATCTAACAGGTAGTGAGTACTTACGAGGCAATTGACTACACACAAAACGTCAACTACCTTCTTTAGTCCTTCTTTCTTTAGTTCTTCCTTCTTTAGGGCTTCCCTGGTGGCTCAGATGGTAAAGAATCTGCCTGCAATGCAGGAGACCCAGGTTGCATCCCTAGGTCAAGAAGGTTTCCCTGGAGTAGGGAATGGCTACCCACTCCTGTATTCTTGCCTGGAGAATTCCATGGACAGAGGAGCCTGCCAGGCTACAGTCCATGGATCACAAAGAGTTGGATATGACTGAATGATTATCACACGCTTCTGCAAAGGAGGCACTGTCATCAAAATTACAGGGAAGGCAAAACTGTAAACTGAGCTGAAAAGGTTTCATTAGCTTGGGCAAGGTTATCCAGTTAATAAGTGATGGGCCCAGCTGGACTCCAGCATCTGCACCCTTAAGCTGCTTGTCATGAGGTCTAAAGAAGCACAGAACTTAAGGCACAGTTAGTCAGGGACTGATCCAGGCCCAGACTCAAGTTTCTCAATCCCTAACATGGCCCTTTCACCACCAACACAGTGCTTCTTCCTCAGCCCGAATGGACAGATTCCGTTATTTCCCCTGGGTGCTCAGGATACAGGGCCACCCAGGCAGATAATTAGCACCGAATCCCTTGACTTGCTCAGAGCTGCATGGGAATCACTTAGGTATCTGGGGGAAATGGACCTTTTCTTATACAAGTGATAGAAGATTCTGGCATCTTTGAGAAGGTACTGTGGTTGAAGGTACTGAGCCGATACATCACTGAGACTCATCACAGATAGATCACTTGCCGAGAGTCAGTGACTTCGAGCTCTTTGGAAAAGTGCAGCTAGCTGGTTTTTACTCAGGGAGCACACTTTCTGGATGAGTGGTTAGAAAAATACTTAGGTTAAGAAAGACCCTGAGAAGTCATTTAGCCCATTGCCCTTCCTCCAGGCAGGATAGCATCTGAACTATCTTTGGAAAGTAATTTGTTTTCCTTTCTTTAAAAAATAAAAACATCATCAAGGACTGCCACAATCCCCTTGTGTGAAGAAGTTTCACTCCTCCTTAGGGTCAAAAGTTCTCCTAAATATCTAACCCAAGTCTTTCTAAGGAAATACAAACCTATTTTCTATTTTACCGAGTTCTCACTGAGGATGAACATTAACTATGTGTATAGCACAGTTCCAGGTTAGGGACCTACCTGACCCTTGTTCTCCTTGAGATAATAAACACATTTAACCATCTCTGAATATATGTGGTACATTTGGGTGGGATAAACAGCCTACTTAGTGGACCACGGGAGTCTGAGGTATGATCCACCAAAGTGAAAGCAGTCTTCAACTTGCAGCTTCTCATCAACCCCAAACCAATGAAGAATAAATCTAGGCTTCCCACCAAAGTGAGTTGGAGGGAGAACCCTAAAGTTTCTGAAAACAGAATTGAGGTGGGACATGGAAAACAATACTGAGGACTAGGGAGCAAGGTTAGGGGAAGGACTTGAGAAGGAGGAGCAGATAAGAAAGGCTCTGGCTGAATTATGAATAAACTAGGACCCAAAATCTGCACCTTCTGTGTTTGGGGGGATTTTCCACACTTCGCTTCACAGAAGAATTGAAACTCATGATACATTTCAGTCATTTATATTTAAATCAGGGAGAAGACGTACTCTTTCTTAGGTCATAAAAAGGTTTCTCGGGCAATGGGGAAGGATGCTGGGGAGAGAAGCCAAACTTACAACAGACCCCTAGTGGATGAGTGGATGGGTGAAAAGTGACGTGAAAGTGAAAGTCGCTCAGTCGTGTCTGACTCTTTGCCACCCCGTGGACTAAACAGCCCACGAAATTCTCCAGGTCAGAATACTGGAGTGGATAGCTGTTCTTTCTCCAAGGGGTTTTCCCAGCACAGGGATCGAACACAGTCTCCCGCATTGCAGGCAGACTCTTTACCAGCTGGGCCACCAGCGAAGCCCAATACTGGAGTGGGTAGCCTACCCCTTCTCTAGCAGATCTTCCTGACCCAGGAATCGAACTGGGGTCTCCTGCATTGCAGGCGGATTCTTTACCAGCTGAGCTACGAGTGGATGGGTGAATAGTCAGTGAATCAGACTCAAAACCCAGGCGCAGGCCGGGACTGTAGGGGACAGACACCCAACAGGTCATCCTCCTCCTTCCCTTGCGTATGTGGAAATAGAGCCCTGGGCTTTTAAAACAAGTGTCCCTCAGGCCAGCAGAGGAATAGGAAGGGACAGTGCTGTGACTGGGTTTTCTATAGTAACGTGAAAAATAGCCAAGAGGGACAAGAAGTTTTATGAATATTTGGAGGCCAGAGGAGTGTGGACTGTCCCAACTAGACCATACCTGGGCTGTGATTCTAGTTGGATCACTTATTTTAGTTTAACCTCTCCCTGCGCTCCTGGCAATCTGTCTATATACATAGCTTCCAAGACCATCCATGTGTCATTGAGTCCTAAATTCCTACTTTGGTTTCAGACCTCTCAACTGAATATCAGACTCATGAGCCAAATCCTACTGAATATATCCAGTGTAATATCACACACATGTAACACAACTAACTTAGAACTCAAGAAAGAGTACGATCTTGGCAATTGGAGGGAATCAGATTTTGAGTTACAACAGTTTCATTTATTGACCATCAGTTTCCTTAGGCAAACCATCTAGTTTTCCCAAATGTAAAATCAGTGTTGTTTTAAGGACCAGATTAGATGATATTTTAAAGTACAAAAAGGGTCTGATGCCTTGAGTCTTGTAGGGCACATAGTCAGGCATATTGAATGCTTGTCGATTAATGAATGAAAAAAAGAATGAATGGAAACAGAGATCCAGTGAGGTGTAATTTCTGTACTAAGACCACATATGTTCATCATGGATAGATACTGGTATGCAATTAAAGAAGCTTGGAAAAAGTAACACTTCCATTTACTTGATGAAGGAAGAGTTGCAGTGCTGAATGGAATTAAAGAGACCCTACGAAAAACTGAAACTAGCTTATCACCTTTTGGACAGCAGTTTCCAAAGCTGCTGAGATATGTGACATTCCATTCAGTTCACTGACTCGGGAAAGACTAGACATTAATGGATGAATTATGGGGCTAAGAACTGTTAAAACAGCAGCTGGTAGGGATGAGGAGGAGATAACACCAGTGGTTTCGTCTTTGAGCAAGACACCTGCCATTTATGAAAATATTCTACATCGACAGCAGATATAGATAACAAATGTGGCTGTTATCTGAGAGAAGAAGCTTGGAGAAAAAGAAACTGGAACTTCAGACCTAGAAGTCTCCCAAAGTCAGAACTTTAAACATTTCATCCAGATTAAAGCATTTAAATGAAATTTCCCCTAAAATTTTTCTCTATTAAAGAACTCTATGGATGAGGTAAATGGTGTTTCCGAGGATGTTTAGCTATCTTTAAAAAGCAGCAGAGGGACTTCCCTGGTGGTTCTATGGTTAAGACTCTGCCCTCCCAATACAGGGGGCAAGGGTTCGACCCCTGGTAGGAGCAGTTCCACATGCTGCAGGACATGGCCAACAAAAGCAGCAGGAAAAGGGAACTTTGTAAGGTAAAGAAACTGCTCCATCCAGATTGCAGTGATGGGTTACACAACTGTATAATGATTGCAAATATTCACCAAACCTTGCACCTAAAGGGGAAATTTTTATTGCAAAAAAATAATACCTCAAAAACAGCAGAGAAAGGAGGGAAAACCCAGAGATAAAACATTATATCTATCTTTATGCCTAGCCAGAAAATAATTCAGTGAGAACAAATATTTAGGATTCCAGGTAGTCAAAGGCTGGTCGCAGTTGGGGGAGGGGAGTGATAATGGAAGAAGTTGACTTACCCTGAGAAAAACATAATAGAAAAATAAAATTCCAATATCTGCAACTAATTTCAGTAGTGTCCAAAAGAACTAGCTGGCTGGAGATAGGGGGCAATGCCAACATTTCAATGAAGCTGGGAGATTTCTTATTTCCCAGACAGTTGACCTCAGACCCTCTGGCAGAATTACAGTCATTGATGTAGGAAAGTAAAATGGAAAGTTTGGAAAGTTTTGCTAGCAAAAATGAATAGGCACTGAGTCTCAGAAAGAGAACCTTCAGAGAGCCAGGGGCAGGAACTGTACCCTCTTCCCAGCATGAGAAAACTACCTTAATTCCAGATGAAATTAGCCCCTTAAGGCAAGTAGGCATGAAAGTATCAGCCAAATGTATTCGTATTCTGGGAAGACCAGACATATTTGGGCTCAATGAATCTCCTTGGATCACTGATCCCCCCTGCAGTCAAAGGAGACCTAGGAAGAGCTGCCTCCCTGAATTGAGTCAGGATGTGGTACAGAGAGAGGGCTCCAGACACCAGACGGGCCACAGAACAGGACAGAGTAAGTGGGGAGCAGATCTACAGAGAGGTCAGTGCCAGAGGATATAGAGGATCACCCCTGGAAAGGGAAGGAGAGGGGTGAAACAGGAGCCCTTTGAGAAGACACTATGATTCCACACAGGAGATGCCTTGTTGAGCTCACTTCCACGTAAGATCGAGATTATAGAGTAATTCACATGCGCTCCCGTGCTACCTCAGCTCTTAAAGAATCCACCTGGAGTGCAGGAGACACCGGTTTGATTCCTGGATCAGGAAGATCCCCTGGAGAAGGGGTGGGCTACCCACTCCAGTATTCTTGGGCTTCCCTGGTAGTTCAGATGGTAAAGAGTCCACCCACAATGTGGAAGGCCTCGGTTTCGATCCCTGAGCTGGGAAGATCTCCTGGAGGAGGGCATGGCAACCCACTCCAGTATTCTTGCCTGGAGAACCCCCATGGACAGAGGAGCCTCGTGGGCTACAATCCATGGGGTCAAAAATGGTCAGACACGACTGAGTGACTAAGCACAGCACAGTGCATGAATTGAACTCCCACAAAACTAAATGTGTAAATCAAAATTCCAATTCATGCATTTAGAATGGAAATACTTTTTGTTAAATAACCCAAAGAGTGGAATCCAAAATTGAGAGTTCCCTCTTCCAAGCATCAGAAAATCTGAAGACTAAATGATTTACCACAGTGCCGTTTTGATGAGTACATGGAGTAGGAAATGGGGGGCCACGAAGGGGGACTCCAAAGGGGGCACAGGAAGTGCTGAGGAGCTGTACCCGCCCCGTGCAGGTGCAACTCTCCCGGGACCTGAGCCATTTTCCTTCCTATTCGGTGTCTTTGACCTCTGGATGAGTTGGATGAGCAGTGACAAATTTTGTCCTTTGTTGTCCTTCTTTTTTCAGCTTTATGCAGACCCACTTGCTAACTGTACCACAACACTGTTCTAAATACTTTACAGATATCACCTCATTAATCAGTACACAACCCTAGAAACATATCAACTATCTTTGTTTAATGTATGAAAAAACAGATTCATATAAACTGATCAAAGTCACCAAAGGCTGGCAGGGATTTGAATCCAGATCTCAAACAATTCATTTCATCAGGCTTTCCTGTCTTGGGTCAGTTACACTCCAGACCAGCTCACCAATATCTTCCCTCCATTATTACCACCTCACTCAGCTGTCCATTCACAGAATATCTTTTTCATTTCTTCTATAAATAGACAATCAAATGTATTATGTATGGGCTTTACTATTTTAATCCTCACAAGAGAACCATATTTTTAATATTTTGAAGGACAGTCAGTTCAGTCACTCAGTCATGTCTGACTCTTTGTGACCCCATGGACTACAGCACATCAGACTTCCCTGTCCACCAACTCCCAGAGCCTACTCAAGCTCATGTCCATTGAGTCAGTGATGCTATCCAAACATCTCATCCTCTGTCGTCCCCTTCTCCTCCTGCCTTCAATTTTTCCCAACATAAAGGTCTTTTCAAATGGGTCAATTCTTCACATCAGGTGGTCAAAGTATTGGAATTTCAGCTTCAGCATCAGTCCTTCCAATGGATATTCAGGACTGATTTCCTTTAGGATGGACTGGTTTGATCTCCTTGCAGTCCAAGGACTCTCAAGAGACTTCTCAAACACCACAGTTCAAAAGCATCAGTTCTTCAGTGATCAACTTTCTTTATAGTCCAACACTCACATCCATACATGACTACTGGAAAAACCAAAGCTTTGACTAGACAGACTTTTGTCAGCAAACTGATGTCTCTGCTTTTTAATATGCTGTCTATGGGTTGGCCATAGTTTTCTTCCAAGGAGCAAGCGTCTTTTAAATTCATGGCTGCAGGCACAATCTGCAGTGATTTCGGAGCCCAAGAAAATAAAGTTTGTCACTGTTTCCATTGTTTCCCCATCTATTTGCCATGAAATGATGGGACCAGATGCCATGAACTTTGGTTTTTGAATATTGAGTTTTAAGCCAGCTCTTTCACTCTCCTCTTTCACTTTCATCAAGAGGTTCTTTAGTTCTTCACTTTCTGCCATAAGGGTGGTGTCATCTGCATATCTGAGATTATTGATATTTCTCCTGGCAATCTTGATTCCAACTTGTGCTTCATCCAGCCCGGCATTTTTCATGATGTACTCTGCTGCTGCTGCTGCTAAGTCACTTCAGTCATATTCGACTCTGTGTTACATCTAAGTTAAATAAGCAGGGTGACAGTATACAGCCTTAATGTACTCCTTTCCCGATTTGGAACCAGTCTGTTGTTCCATGCCTGGTTCTAACTGTTGCTTCTTGACCTGCAACTATTGGAAGACAGAAGTGAGGAATAAAAGAGAAAATGTCTTGCATGAACAGCAACAACTTCCTGTAGGTCAAGGACACAGAAACTGAAGATGAGAGTAGTTTCTTACAAATGGTGAGCAAAGTCGATGGGGCAGGCTCTGAGAAGTTTGAAAGGCTTCCCTCTCTTTGTGGCTGAGACTGAATGTGAAGCCTTTCCCAGATCCAGTGGATTTTTCAATGGATAGGTATGATAATATCTGACTGGGCAGAGCACATAGATCCACAAGGACATAGCATGCCTGTTTCTGGATCTAAGGAGCATAGAAAATTGGATAAGAGGGAACTGCAACAAGATTAATGGCTGCTACAGGATTATTGACTCCATCCCTAGAGAGGCAGCAGGACATGAAGAAAGAGCATGAGCTTTCCTTGCTAATATCAATATTTCCATTCTGCAAGTTCATGGCTTAGAATCATATCTTCTCTACCATGTCTGGTTACCATTTGTTCATTACCAATTCATGTTGCAAAACAGTTTAATTCTTTTTACTCACCTTTTCACTAATTCAAAACTTGTTTGCCTACTGTCTGCCAGATTCTAGGGAAACATAGGTGAACAAAACTGGAACTTAAATTCCGCCTACTGTAGTCACTTTCCTCAATCACTTTGTTCTTTTATTTCTTTGTGATTGTTTCAGGAAGCTTCAGTGAGGAGAAGAGATCAATGTGTCATCACTCTACAGTGTTTACTCCGAAGTCCTATGGTGAGGCTAAGGGTTTACTTTCCTGACTTAGATATAAAAATATCTCTGAGAGGACTTTGAGGTCACATGATAGAACACAGCCCCACACTACTGGACTGCAAGCAAGAACGTTAAACAGGATCATGATTTAGAAAAACCTTTCTCAATAGACAGAGGATATAATGATTTCATTCTCCTTTTAATTTATAAGAAAATTCTCCAAGTTTACCCAGGATTTTCTCCTACTTTGATACTTGAGGGGCTGCTGAAAGATTCTCTATGCTTTGTGAAAGAATATCCCTCTTGCCTACAAAGTCCAAACTCCTTGGCATAGTACCCTACACTCACCATGAGTTGTCTGCAAACAACGTTTGAGCCAGTATCCCTGGAGCATCCACCAAACATTGATAGTCACACCTCAGTGCTCCTACCCCACACAACATTGTGTTATCTTTATGTCTCCCCAAGCTGTTTTCTCAGCCTGAAACACATTCCACTCTCTTATCTTGTTGGCTCAATGTCACTTCCTCCCTGCAGCCTTCCTTCCTGAAGAACTGGTCAGAACCAGTTCTTCATTGCTATTCATGACTGTAACACATCCTCTTAGCTTGGCTTGCTATGACTGTTAATGTCTATTTCTTATCCCATACTTTGAAATCTTCTTCATGGAAGATAGGAATTTTGTGCACAATGTAGACTCTAAATAAATGTTTAAATCAATTTTTTTTTTTTTAAAGAAAAGCATAGCTGTAGTGGAAAATGAGTCAATGTAGTGGAAAATGGACTTTTCTGGTGACTCAGAGAGGAAAGAATCTGCCTGCAATGTGGGAGACCCAGATTCTATCCCTTGGTTGAGACAATCCCTTGGAGAAGAGAATGGCTCCCAGCTCCAGTATTCTTGCCTGGAGAATTCCATGGACAGAGGAGCCAGGTAGGCTGCAGTCCATGGAGTTGCAAAGAGTCGGACATGACTGAGCGACTAACACTTCACTTCACGTGAGGTCATAGTTGGGAAATAGGAGGAATTTATAGAGCAGAAGTTCACTCCACCCAGGAAGAAATGACCCCAGTTCCAACTGTATGACAAAATTGTTGCACCTCAATAATTTGACAGGTGCCTTTCTCAGCCTATGTACCTACCTGGTGAGAATCCATCCCTTCTCTCCATTGAAGTAGCACCTCCTCTGGTGACAGCCCAGGTCAGAGGGAGTTATGCCTCTCTTACATTCCCAAAGCATTTTGTGCAAAATTCTACTTGAGAAACAGTCACAGTGTATCATAATAGCTTCTTTACCGGTCTGTCTGTCACCTAATTATGAGCTTTATTTTTTTCAAATAAGATCTCATACACACAGAATTAGGTTAAGCAGTATCCTTGGTTCATCATGGAACTCTGCAGGGTCCCTCCTTTCCTTTTTTTGGTTAAGAAAAATCCTTAGGAAGTCAGAGAAAATAAAACAGAATATTTTCTGTTCTCAGAGAACTTCAAGTTAATGTCTTTTCTTTGTATCTCCACCACTGAACTGAATGGTGAGTGCTTCCCCTGATGAGTCTGTCCCCTCTGCCTGATTCTTGAATGCTAGAGAGCCCCAGATGTAGTTTTTGAGATGCTTATTGTCTCCACTTCTGAGAACCTCTTCTAATCCCAAAGCTTTAAGTACCATCCTAAATACCTGTTATCAGCCTCAATCCTTACACTGAACTCCAGACTAATACATCCAACTTCCTCTGTAAAATCTCTACCAGGATATCTCATAAGCATCTCACACTTCATAAGTCCAAAACAGATTTCTTGGTTCCTTTCCAAGTCTGCTTGCTGCCACACCTTCTTCTCCCTTGGTTTTCTTTTTCTCTGTAGATGTACTCAGTTTTTCAAGCTAAATTCCACACAGTCATCCTTGATTTCCCTCTTTTTCTAACATCTCCACAGTTAATCCTTTAGAAATACTGTTGATTTTACCTGATTATATACTTACTTGTTTGTTCCTTGTCTGTGTTCCCCACTAAGAATAAACACAATGAGAATACAAATACTGTTCATTTTTTCCTTCCAGTATCTTTGGCACTTAGCATATGACATGTGCTCAATAAATGTTAGTTGAATCAAATTTGACAAATAGTTTCAAAAGAAAGAAAAATGAATGCATGGTACCTCAAACCTGCCATCTAGATAAACAAATTTTGAGAACAACAGTTGCTATGCTTTCATTCAGAGTGAGCCAATAAAGTTGTTTTCTGCTAATATTTTCAGACCCAGAAACCAAACATGGCAATACTTCTATTATACTAAGAAAACAAGAAGAAATCTGTTTTGCAATTCTTCCATCTTATAAAGAAGTAAACTATGTCAGAAGTATTTTGTCCAAAAGAATAGAAGTCATAAATGGATAAAACTTATCTGACTGAATATTCTGTTCAAATATTGGCTTCTGTAACAAAATAAAATACCATCTATCCCAAAAAGTCTTCTTTTATTTTTTCCAGGCAAAAAAATGGAGAGAAAGACACAGAGATGGGAACCCACAGCTGTATATAATCTACCTGTCTCTTTTTTCATGCAAGTGATAATAGATGGCAGAAAATTAAAAGAAATTTACAGAAGAGCTAGCAGTAATACCAAAGTTTCGGCTGTGGGATTTGAACCAAAATTGGGTTATGGGTGTTACGCAGAAGGTTAAATGATAGTGTTAAAACTTGTACATACCCAAGTATACCAGAAGGAAGAGCCACCACAATTCATGGAATCTGTCCAAGTTACTCCAACTCTTGACCTAGGGAGGTATTCATGATAAATACAATTGGTCCCAGAAACCAGACTATGATGTTTTCATGACCCTACAGTTTTTGTATGAATTTACTGTTCACCCGACCTCACCAAAGAAGACTGGAGTTTCTTTCCAGCCCTGGTAAAGTAATTTTTGGGAAGGAATAGGAGAATCATAATTGCACATATAGATAACATAGCCATTTTAAATCTCTATATGGAATCACATCAGAGACATTTATGGTTTCTCTCAGAGTGATTCAAGAGGCAGGTTTAACAATAAATGTCAACTCCTGTTACCTAGAGTGCTGTACACAGATCACACAGTGAGGAGTTAAAAGGCAACACTTTTCTGGAATAAAGTGAATTCTGCACACAGATGGAAGTCTCCAAAGTCAAGAGAAGAATCTAGGAGTTCAACAGGTTCTTTGGGCTCTGCTTAAGCCTTCAGATTTTACCTTTAAATGCAAAATGAATAATACTGGCTGAACTCATGGAAACCAATGGAATTTTAAACAATTGCATTCTCATCTCCCAGAGATATAGTTCCCTGGTGGCTAGGACTATATGTCTTGGTGCAGATCCTCTGAGAAGCAGGCACCAAGGTGAGATTAAACATAATGAAGGAATTTTGTTAGAAAATAGGAAGAGAACCAGGGAGCCTGGGAGAGCCATTGGCCCACATGGCAAGTCTCATCTTCCAGAGGAAGTGGAGAGGAAGAAAGTGTCCTAGAACACCAGACAGCCTCAGGAATGTTCAGCAGGGCCACCATTCAGTCATCAAACCAAACTTTCAGGAGAGTCCAGGATCTCCCAGGGTGGTCTGCTTTAGTGTCCCTGCCAATCTCAGTTGCTGGCTGGGAGTCACCTAATGGAGGTGTGGTCTTAGCAGGGCTGCAGGGAAGGAACTCAGAGCCCAGCAGTTGGAACCCTTGGTCAACTACACTTCCTGGAGTTGGAGATTTGCCAGAGACATTCTCATGGTTGCTGCATGAGCATTCTCATGGTGCAGAGATCATGCCACTCATTGCAGGGCAGTAGGAGTATATCCTAAGCACATGATGAATGTTAACTTCCTTTTTCTGAGCAAAAAGTTATTAGAGTTAATTAACAGTTTCAGAAGAAATTATCTCCTACCTTTTAGCTCTAAAAATATCTAGGCTTAGCTCCAGTGGCAACTCATCTCAGAGAACCAGATACTACAGGGCTCAATCAGTTCGGTTCAGTGGCTCAGTCGTGTCCGACTCTGTGACCCCATGGACTGCAATACACCAGGCCTCCCTGTCCATCACCAACTCCCGGAGCTTACACAAACTCATCCATTGAGTCAGTGATGCCATCCAACCATCTCATCCTCTGTCATCCCTTTCTCCTCCCATCTTCAATCTTTCCCAGCATCAGGGTCTTTTCCAGTGAGTCAGTTCTTCACATCAGGTGGCCAAAGTACTGGAGTTTCAGCTTCAGCATCAGTCCTTCCAATGAACACCCAGGACTGATTTCCTTTAGGATGGACTGGTTGGATCTCCTTGCTGTCCAAGTCACTCTCAAGAGTCTTCTCCAACACCACAGTTCAAAAGCATCAATTCTTTGATGCCCAGCTTTCTTCACAGTCCAACTCTCACATCCATACATGACCACTGGAAAAACCATAGCCTTGACTAGATGGACCTTTGTTGGCAAAGTAATGTCTCTGCTTTTTATATGCTGTCTAGATAGGGACTGTCATGAGCCTTGGTGCTAGATCCCCAGGTACCATATTTCTAAATCCTCGAATGTGATGGCAAATGCACTCCCCAGAAAGGTTTTTAATTAATCCATAGACTGCAACATTAAAAGTCATGAACTCTAATTTCACTTGAAAAGGCTGAAAGAACTTGTGAGGCTCTGGCTGTTTGAATCACTCTGCCAGTGAGAGATAATCAGGGCTCCTGACGCACTTCTGCTCTTAAAAGTAGAGAAGTGATCCCCAAGAGTCTAGAAAGGGTTCTTCAGTGTGGGATTCCCCAGACTAAGGTAGAGAGGGGAGAGAAGGAGGTGGCCTATGCATTCCATAAAGAAACCTGGTCTAATAGACTTCCGGCAAGATGGCACCTAGAACTGGTAAGTCTGCATGTTATCAATATATTCCTAGCGGGCTTTTGTAGGACAGTGAGAGAGGACAGGGAGAGGCATGGGGTTGGGAGTGAAGAGGAGTGTGTTTCAGTGGAGCAAGATACTTTTCCTTCTATTCCCCAGGACCAGCTTTAAGAGGAAATGAAACTGCCAAGTTCATCTCAGAAGGACATCGGTACCTCTAGAGACCAGTTTTGAGCAGCAAAGCCTGACCCACTGCAAGTCCAGGGAGGACCTAGTGAAACTGAGAAAATGTCTAAATGGAGGCCAGTCACCGGGTTTTGATGCTATTTCCCGGGAACTTTCTTCATCCAGGATAAAAAGCTGGGCAGGAAGGTCGAGTTAGAGGCAGCGGGGAACCAAGACAGCCTTTAGGTAACCAGTCCCTGGCTCAGGTTTCCCTGCTCCTCCCCGTCAGGGATCAGGGAATCCGCCCAGAGAGCCCACCTGTCTGGCTGCCTGCTCGTGGATTGGTTGTGCATGGAGCTCCAAAGGCATACAGACAGCAGAGTCAGGGAAGAGCCTAAAAATAGGAAGCCAAACAGAAACACCACGACCGTTTAGGATGACAGCAAAGGATAAGGAAGGTAAAGTGATCCCAGCTCACAGAGGAGAGTCCGGATGAAGATGGCTCATACATCACCTGCTGCTGCGGAAAGGTTTACAAAAATCCGGTTATATTTTTTAATCATCTTGCATTTTAGATCTTTAAAGTACAAATATGGATTTCAAACATATCAAGGGAGCAAATTAACTTAGAAAAATGGTAATGCTTTCCAAGGTTGCACCTGCCATGAAATTGCTCCAAGTTTGCATTTTCCCCAGGTCTCGGGTGTGTCATTAGGCCAGATTGATTGCCCTCCTCCCCTGAACAGCTCCCCCATTAGAGGGTTATTGTATGGAAATTAATGGAAGGTTGGGAACATTTTTTTTGCAGCTGCAGTAGTTGGAGTCAGTTTTGATTAAGCGATGGAAGCCCAGCAGACGGGGGAGATCTCTCTGCTTTAGCTGCCTCCTTTATTATCTCTGGAGTCAGACTTAGCACTCGCAGTCTCTCTGTCTGTGGATGTTTTGCCACCTTTTGGATGGTGCTGTTTACACTGACTCATCTCTGTATTCTTTAGATGTTTCCCCACTGTATTTTCCCCATCAGTATTTCGATTTGATGTGAAGCTTAAAGCCAGTCTGTTCATTCCTCACGGTCCATTTCCCTACCAGTGACCCTCTTTCCACATCCCCACCCCAGCATGGCTGTTGGGAGATGCAGAAACTGGTTCTTATTCTGTACCCTGCACCCTTCTATCCTACTTATCCCCTAAGAGAAACTATTGAAGGGCCTAAACCAGCAATCAGAGCCCAGTGGCCTCCGGGGATTTCAAGGTGCAAATTAAGCCTTGGACAGGCTGCTCTGAGAGCTGACAAGTGAGGGCTGACAGTTTTCCTCTCCCCCGGTTCTGTCAAGAGTCTTCAAACGTCCCAGAAAAACTGGGGCTCTGGCAGATTAGGAGTTGATCTGCTTGTCATGCAGGGTCACCGTCAGACTAAAGCAATTGAGGGCAACAAGACATGATGGAACAGAAAAGTAAAGGACGGTTCAGGTGCAAATTGCCAGCAGAGGGCTGGAGGAGGGAGATGGAGGTGGCTCTGGACTGTGCAACCTCCTCTAGGTCTTTTCTATCTTTAAATTCTAGGCCTCTGGGTCTGCACCCTGCTTTTCAGCTCATTCAAGCTTTGTTTCCTTTTCTCTTCCAATGAGTGTTTACTGAGAACCTCTCTGAGAGGTATTGTGTTAGGGCTGATGCTGGGGGGAAAAAAGTAAATGAGCGTAATCTCAGTGGAGAAGAAAGACATGTAAACCAAAAAATTGCATCATAATTTATATAGCACAGGTAAATATTCTAGCAGAAATCCATTTAAAATGCTTTGGGAGACAGATGTATGTCATTTGGTCTCAAAGACTAAGTGGGATGGCGCCTTTGGATGGGAGGCAGCACAGGAATACCCGGTGTTTGTAGACATTTAGAAAAAAAAAAATGCTTTGGTAGAACAACAAAGGAAGCAATGAAATCTGGCAGAATGGGGGAGGGCAAGCAGCAGGTACCAGAGGAGCCACTGGAACGGGTTCTCAGGAATCGCTCACCTGCCAGAACTGAGAGAGGAGAGAGGATTCTGGTTATAAGGACCAGCACGCGGTAAGGTAAGAAAGAGACAAGCTCGTGCCCAGAAATACAGGCGATTTCTGGTGGCCAGGGGGGAACGTGCAGGGAGGCGTGATGGGCGATGAGGCTGGACCGTAAAGTCGGCGTTGGATTATGAAGAAGGTAATAGACATGCTAAGGAACCGGGGCTGTATCAGTGATAGAAACTGAGGCATTCTCGAGGTTTTTCAGCAAAGGCACTTTATTTGCAAGCTGTTTCAGAAAGTATGGACCAACAGCTATGTGGAGGAGGCACTGCTGTCAGAAAACCATCCCAAGGTCCTCTCTGGGCTCATACGCCAAGGACGTGGGTTTTCTTATTTTTTTTTTTTTTAAAAAAAGTTAACTTTAAAAAGTTGCCACCTGGTGGTTTAATCAGTTTCCTGACATATTGAGTAACATCTTCTGCCTCCAGCAAGTGAGGATGGGGTCAACTTAAAATAGATATTTGCCAGTGGTCAAGACTGGACTGCCGGCCTCGGGCTTGTTGGATGCTTCCAGGACAGCTTCTGAGTGGGCGGCACAGCCCACACCATTGACCTCATGAATCTCTGTCCTCGATCCAGGGAGAAAATTAGCTCCTGCCTTTGAAGAGTGGTGTCTGCCCTGAAGCTAGAGTCCCTCCACTAAACAAGAGCCAGCCTGATCTTTCTTCCTTGATTTAGTCCCAGAGGGGCAGCTCCACTGGGCACTGCAATGATACTGGCATTTGGCAAACCTGTCTCACGCGCTCCGGACGCCCACTCCCTTCATTCCTTCAAGGTCAGGCCCAGATCTAAGGCTCCCACCTTCCAGACTCCCAGTACCCAGGATCTTTATGCAGCTGCTGAGAGCACTGGCTGTTATCAGGAAGAAGCAATAGCCAATTGGCCATTACTATCTCAAATCCCCCCTGCTTAAATCAGTCTGGGGATTAATGCTGGACAGCTCCAACATGATATACTAGGAGCCAATTTCTTTTACCGCCTTGATCAGCCACCTTCCACCTGGCTCGGTAATCCTCAAAGCTCATTTGGGAATCCAGCTCATCTCGGTCCCTTTAATAACCTTAAAGGGACAGCTGATTTCCTGGGGTTGGTAATTTGTGACCCTGATAGCATCCTCCGGGAAGAAAAGGAGGGAGGTTCCATCTCAGGGCTGCCTCCTGCCAAGAGCGTTGACTACAATTCCCGCCTCTCTTTTCTTCTCTTATTTTTTTTTCCCCTTCCCATCTACCCCTCCCACAAACAGTGAGATACAAAGACGATGAAGAGACTTGTGAATGTCTAGCCAGTTGTAGGTATTGTTATAACTGGAAACTTGTGATTATTTCAGCTCTTGAAGGGCTTGGGGTGTTTGTACTGTTTCAGTTGCTCTAAAAGTAAACCGTTGCCTGCTGCTTTGAAAGGGTAGGGTGATGCCAGGTCATGACACTTCATAGGCTGGAGAAGCTAGTTCCACTGTAGAAAAGCATGATACTTGCATCACTTGATGAAACGCTTCACAATTGAACACCCCCGGCCCCATCCCCACGCTGAATACTTTATGTCTACAACATCCTAGCTTAGTAAAAGCATCATGGTTTCAGGGCCGCCTAATTTTATCTTGGCAAGATATTGAAAAGATAATCTCAAGTATGTCTTCAACTCAAGATGTCATTAATGTGGCTCATCTTTTTTGCTCAGTGCCCCCTCTGAGTATAATTCTGAAGGAAAGGATCTGTGTTTGAGGAGCCATCCAATGACTGCAAAACTAGGTGATCTAAACACAGAGCACAGACAGGCTATTTGAAAAAAAGCAGGCTACACTGCTCACAGGGATACAGGCCAGGAAATGAGCATGAACTGGTAAACTGACAAGGGACAGTCACAGAGAGGATTCCACATCAGTAAAGCGCAGGCCAGGTCTACAGGGCCCCAGACCCAACCGCTAAGAAAGCAAAGCACGGGGTCCTTGCTTCTGAAGATAGAGTAACATTAGAGAGATGTCTATTCCTACCCAGACACCCACTTCCACATTCCTTCAGCCTCCATCAGACACTGAGATGCCAAATATTAATGCCATTAAAATCTACTCTGAGCAAGACTCCAGGAGCTACTTCTAAGGAATACTTAATGGTAGATGAGCATAGACTTGTTTGCAAACCTGGGTGGGGGTTGGGGGAAGCGATAGATTCTTTCTTTAAAAAAAAAAAAAAAATCTCTCGTGTACAGAAGCATTGCTTCTCATTTCAAGAGGCCCATGAGATCCCTGAAGCCTCACAACACACAGCAAAATAAGACGCCCCCAGGGTAAGATGCAGCTGTGATGCCTCCTGAAGAATTGCCCCCGTTTCTGTATTCATCCCATGAAGTTATAGTAAATGTCTACAAGGCACCGAGTCCTGTGTTAGTGGATATTAAGGACTAGAAAGGGGCAAGGGAAGTACCCTCTATGACTTCAATAAGGCTCCAGTTAGATTTTTAAGTGTCATGAGGACGTTCTGTGCCTGCATGCTGGTGGTTCAGCTGGTAAAGAACCCGCCTGTGATGCAGGAGACCTGGGTTCGATCCCTGGGCCGGGGAAGATCCCCTGGAGAAGGAAACGACTGCCCACTCCAGTGAGGTTCTGTTTACAACTAAACAGAAATGGCCTGTGGGAGGCTGGTGACCTCCCAGCCCGGAGTTCATTTTCACAGACTGATTCATGTGGGAGCAGGGACCCTCTCCACATAAAAAAACCTCAATTCTCAGCGCTGGGAATTCAGAGAGAAATAGACTTCTCTGAAATATCAGGATGGGTTTGAGAAAGAGCCTGAGGGAGATCAGTCCTGGTGGAGTGTAGGTCCAACCCCTGGAAAGCAGTCCACTCGGATGGAAGAAAAAGAAATCTGTTTCTTTTTCTTTTTTCCAGAAAAAGAAATCTGGAAGATGAGGTGAATTTACCAATGCAACACAGGGTGAAGTGAGCTGGCTCTACCCACCACGCGGCTGCTGTCTGTCAGCCTCCCAGATGCATGTATATTCCAAAAACTAAAAGCTCGTGTATCAGTTCAGTTCAGTTCAGTCGCTCAGTCATGTCCAACTCTTTGCAGCCCCATGAGCTGCAGCACACCAGGTCTCCCTGTCCATCACCAACTCCCGGAGTTTACTCAAACCCATGTCCATTGAGTCGGTGATGCCATCCAACCATTTCATCCTCTGTCGTCCCCTTCTCCTCCCGCCTTCAATCTTCCCTAGCATCAGGGTCTTTTCCAGTGAGTCAATTCTTCACATCAGGTTGCCAAAGTATTGGAGTTTCAGCTTCAGCATCAGTCCTTCCAATGAATATTAAGGACTGATCTCCTTTAGGATGGACTGGTTGGATCTCCTTGCAGTCCAAGGGACTCTCAAGAGTCTTCTCCAACACCACAGCTCAAAAGCATCAATTCTTTGGCATTCAGCTTTTTTAATAGTTCAACTCTTATATACAAACAAGACTACTGGAAAAACCTTAGCTTTGACTAGACGGACCTTTGTTGGCAAAGTAATGTCTCTGTTTTTTAATATGCTATCTAGGTTGGTCATAACTTTTCTTCCAACGAGTAAGCCTCTTTTAATTTCAAGGCTTCAGTCACCATCTGCAGTGATTTTGGAGCCCAAAAAACAAAGCTTGTGCATGACCAGGAGCAAATCTCTCATCCTAGGGGCCCAAGCTACCGTGCTATGGGCGGTAGCTTGGGAAGAGTAGAGCACAGAGAAGAAGGAGTCATCTACATTCCGGGAGGTGAGAGGGGGCACCTGGGGGCCCGGAACGGGAGGCAGTGACATGGGAGCGGCAGTGGGTAGACGGGCAGCGTGAGTGAACACCAGGGCCAAGGTAGAACAGCCACGTGGTCTCCTGGAGGCAGGCCAGTGACCAAAGAATGCGACGTGTTAGTCTTGTGAGCAGCATCTCAGGAAGATTGCAGCTGGAGGCTTGAGAGCATCAGCAGAGGCAGTTAGCACCCGATCGGTAAAGGGAGGCAGGTGGACCTGGGAACGGACCACAGTGGTGGCGACTGCAGAGACTCTCGGAGCTCTGGCCAAGAGTGAAGGCAGTGTCATCAGCAGTGATGCCAGAAGCCTGGATCACGTGCTCAGGGTTCTACTGGGGCAAGATAGAGCTAAACGGAACATTGCAAAAATCCATTCACTTTGCACATAAAAGCTTTCAAGATGGGTATATATGTATTGATGCCACGCCATTGGCCATACAGGCTCATGAATGTTCTGCCCGTAGTCCGAATCCCTGATCGGGAAAGAAGAATCCTCGAGACAATGCAACTTGCAATAGGGAAATTTATTACTGACTCGAGCCAGGGCCACCCGCCCTCACCAAGGGTGTGAGGAGGAAAAGGCCCAGAGCCCCAGTTCTCTCAGGTATTTATTGGGTACAATCAGGTAGTTGGCACAAGAGGATTGGTTACACAGTTGCAAGGCAATTTTTGTTGGCCCAATCCTTGTGGGCTTTCAGCTTTCCCCTGACAGGTTCCCTTTTTCTTGCTAGGCACATGTTGATTGGCTGACTCCAGGTGGCCTGATAATTATGTTACCCCGGGAAACCAGGCCTACTCCTAATCTAGGCTGCCTGTCATGGCATTAGCCGTAACAACCTCACATTTCCCCCCTGTCTTTGTACTTTTATAGAGGAATCTTTCTCTTCACCCTGTGAAATTGGCTGATATTGTTGTCTCGATACCATAATTTGGATGGTATTTAGGCGCTCCCTAATAAATGAGACCAGACGGTTTAAAATGCATGGACCAAAGGTCAGTAACAATATTAATATTATGAGTGGACCCAGGAGGGTGGAAATCAAAGTGGTCAACCAGGGGGAGCGCTGAAACCAAGATTCAAATCAGCCTTGTTGGGCTTCTCGTTCTCTCTTCCGCTGGGCTAGTCCCTCTCTTACTTTCTGGAGAGATTTTTGTACCACCCCTGAATGGTCGATATAGAAACAGCATTCTTCTCCCAGTGCTGCACATAATCCTCTTTGTTGCAGAAACAACAAATCTAAACCTCTCCTATTCTGTAACACTACTTCAGCCAAGGATCTCAAGGATTCTTGGAGGTGTGCCCGTGGTTTCGCAACCCCAGCAGCGCAATAAAAAGAGTCAACTCCCCCACATTTTTCAATTTGGTTCCGATCCCTTCCTCCCCCTGGGCAGACATAGACAGGCACCTGTTCGTAGTACTGTGGGCCTTTTTGCTCACAGTTATGGGTGAACAGACCAAAAGAGCCGTGGGCAAAGAACTTGGTCAGTTGGTGGGGACCAAACCCATTACCGTCAGCTGCCAGCATGCACAAATCAAAGGTCAGTACTGGCCACCATGTCCCTTTGGGGGCCACGTTGGAGCTTGAATCAAGCACTTCTCTAGTCTCAGGATTGTAGATCACCCAAGTCAGGTTAGCTGGCTGGATTCAGGAAGCCGTGGGGAGTGTAAACCCAGAGTTGCTGTCCATACGTCAACTTGTTGGCATTGCAAACGAGGAGGGCAGTGGCTGCAATGAAGCGGAGGCAAGGGGGCCACCCAGAGGCCACCGGGTCCAATCGCTTTGAAAGGTATGCCACCGGCCGCTTCCATGGTCTCCATTG
Source organism: Muntiacus reevesi (assembly GCF_963930625.1). Classification (NCBI taxonomy): domain Eukaryota; kingdom Metazoa; phylum Chordata; class Mammalia; order Artiodactyla; family Cervidae; genus Muntiacus; species Muntiacus reevesi. The sequence goes on along the minus strand of NC_089253.1, from coordinate 118,871,406 downwards.
TTGCGTCAAGACCCCCTTTCCTATTCCTTGCTTTTCATCTACAAACAGCTGGAATGGCTTATTTGGGTTAGGCAGGGCAAGGGCTGGGGCTTCCAGTAGGGCCCGTCTGAGTGTCTGGAAAGCCTGTTTTATTGGCTCAGTCCAAGTCCAGTTTGAGGTCTCTTTACTTTTCTCATACAAGGGCCGGGCCTTCTCAGCAAACCCCATGATCCACAGTCTACAATATCCAACAGTCCCCAAAAACTCTCTCACCTGGCGGGGGGTCTTGGGCCCTGGTATCTGCAATATTGTTTCCTTCATGGCCTGAGTTAGCCACCTTTTCCCCTGCCTGATCTTATACCCCAAATAGGTGACCTCTTGCCGGGATATTTGCGCCTTCTTTGTGCTAGCACGATACCCCAAGGTGCCTAGAGTCTGTAAGAGGTCACCAGTGGCACGGCTGCATGCCTCCTCTGTGCTTCCAGCCAACATAAGGTCATCTACATATTGTAGCACAATGACCTCTGGGTGGCGAGTCCGATATTCATAGAGGTCCTCACTCAAAGCCTCATTAAACAAGGTAGGGGAGTTTTTGAACCCTTGTGGGAGGCGGGTCCAGGTTAGTTGTACTACCGGTTGGCCTTCCCCCTAGGTCCACTCAAAGGCAAATATCTCCTGACTCTGGGCCCCCAGGGGTAGGCTGAAAAAAGCATCTTTCAAGTCCAACACAGTGTACCAAGTGTACTCAGGCAGCAGATTTCTCAGGAGGGTATACGGGTTGGGGACAGTAGGGTGTATGTCACTCACCTGCTTGTTGCATCCCCAAAAAAAGAATCTTGGCCAGCTCTCTCTGGTTCTTCTGGTTTTCTTTCGCCCTATGTTTCCTATCTTCTTTCCTGATCTTCTCAGCTAGTTCCCTTTCCTCTCGACAAAGTCGTTCCTCCCTTTCTTCTGGGGTCTCCCTATTATTGAATACCTTTTCAACTGCTTTCAGTAAGTCTTGTATTGTCTGTTCCCTTAACCCCTCTATCTTTTGTAATTTTCTCCTAATATCTGGGGCCGCCTGATTCACAAACGCTAACAGAACTGCAGCGTGTGACTCCTCAGCCTGGGGGTCCATGGGTGTATATTGCCTAAAGGCTTCCATTAGCCTCTCTAGGAAGGCTGTCAGGCTCTCAGTGGGCTCTTGCCTTACTAAATTTACCTTCGCCAAATTTGTCGGCTTCCTAGCTGCGGCCCGCAGGCCAGCCATTAGAGTCTGGCGGTACACTCGGAGACGCTCCCTACCTTCCACTCGCTCAAAATCCCAGTTAGGCCGCAACAGAGGAAACCCCTCGTCCACGAGATGAGGCTGGGCGGTTGGTCTCCCATCGACCCCCGGGACCTGTTTCTGCACCTCTGCCAGGATTCGCTCCCATTCTTCCGTGGTGAAGAGCACCTGCAACAGCTGCTGGCAATCATCCCTGGTGGGGTTGTGAGTGAACAAAATGGAATCTAAGAGGTCAATGAGGCCTTGGGGCTTCTCTGAGAAAGGAGGGTTCTGGGTTTTCCAATTGTACAGGTCACTCGTGGGAAAGGGCCAGTACTGATAGGTTCGCTCTCCATCCGGGTTAGCTGGTCCCACTTGGACAGGGAGTGCCTGTACAGTAGATGAAGGTAACTCTGGGTCCCCATGATCCTGCTCACCCCTATTTCCTCTATTTCTTCTCTGGGGTCAGGGTTCCCTTATCCCTTCGATTCATCGGAGGGGGCTCTTCCCCCCGGGGGAACCTGCAACGGAGGAGGGGCATATGGCGGGGGCCTAATTTCCGTCTCCAAGTCAATCAGGTTCCAGTAGGAGGATTCCTGCAAGACCAGTTTTGGGCCCTTATTCTTCTCAGCTTCCTCTGGGGGAGTGGGGGTTTCCATAACCAGGGCTGTACATTAGGAGAATCAGGGAGTTTGTGAACAAAAGGTTTTAACCATTTGGGCGGATCTTCTACTAGATCTTGCCAGACCATAACATATGGGACTTGGCCCGGGTGGCCCCAGGGATCAGGAGCAATAATTTTCTCTTTCACCACCCGAATAATAGAAGGTTGAAAAGTTCCCTCTGGAGGCCATCCAACTTGGAAGGCGGGCCACTCTGCAGAGCAAAAGGTTATTAATTTACTCTTTGTAACCAGTAGTGACAGATCATACGCTCTAGCCCTGACATCCAAGAAATGATCAGTCACGAGAGAGAGTGGAGTAGATTCTCCTTGCCCCATAGTGAGAGTCAGAAGAAGGTCACCGAGAATTACCACCAAAAAATCCTATCGGGAGTGGTGGCGGCCAGGAGGTTGGGCTTGTGGTATGCTTCGTGGAACTATTTGAGTGCCTTAGTCGTTGCATGGAAGTTTTCTTGTTGGGGGCGGGCACCCTAAGGGTTTCTAGCCCGTTCCGTGACCCCTTTATCCTTTCATGGGAGTCTTCCAGTGGCAGGTGCCCTATCGGCTCTTAAGTGCCTGTCCCGTGCCCACACAGACGGGTTTTTATTTGGCCAGGTTCTCGGTTTAGAATACAAGAAAAAAAGAAGAGTTTCACCCTCTCGAGCTCCCGTTACTGGGGCTGACTTGTTGGGAGGCCTTCAGAATCCGCCAGAGAGTAGCCCTGGCCGGGACTCGTCAGTTGCCACGACAACTGTCTGCCTGTTCACTGAAACTCCCAGAAACAGAAATGAGGCTCCAAGGCTTTATAGGAGGAAGTAGACAACGACACACCAGAGAACAACAAGACAGGAGACAATGCCGGCAGTTATACAGACGCGAAAGGGAGTAGAAAAACACATAGACACACATCAGCCGACAACACAGAACTGGGGGGCGGGACCCCCTGAGTCTCCCTATCCTCTGGAACAAGGGTCACCTTACCGAATGGCGTCCACTGTTCCCCAGATTTGGGCTTAGGAGAGGAGGTCTCCTTCCCGCAGAGCCAGCTGCCTTCCAGCATGCTCGCTGGCCTCGGCCTCACACTGGCTGGAACGGCCAATCTGTTCCCTCTTGGAAAGCTTTCCTTCATGCCAGACACCTTCCTGCCTTTTAGCAGGGCCTCGGATTTACACTGGGCTTCCTGCACCAGATACCTCCCTGCTTCACAGCAGGGCCTCAGATTTACACTGGACTTTTCCAGACCTGCCTGAGCACCAGTGCTATTACCTGCTGTTTTTCCCTTTTGTTCCAAAGAGCGTTCTTCCCTGGTCAAGGGATCCCGGACGAACCCCCAAATGTTCTGCGCATAGTCCAAATCCCCGATTGGCAAAGAAGACTCCTTGAGACAATGCAACTTGCAACAGGGGAATTTATTACTGACTCGAGCCAGGGCCTCCCGCCCTCACCAAGGGTGTGAGGACGAAAAGGCCCCGAGCCCCAGTTCTCTCGGGTATTTATTGGCTACAATCGGGTAGTTGACGCAAGCGGATTGGTTACACAGTTGCAAGGCAATTTTTGTTGGCCCAATCCTTGTGGGCTTTCAGCTTTCCCTTGATAGGTTCCCTTTTTCTTGCTAGGCACATGTTGATTGGCTGGCTCCAGGTGACCTGATAATTATGTTACCCCGGGAAACCAGGCCTACTCCTAATCTAGGCTGCCTGTCATGGCGTTAGCCATGACAGCCTCACAATGAACAGGGGTTTAGATGACTCACGCACAACACCATGACTGATGTTCAAAATATCTACCAACTCCAGTGGTATGAGCATCAGTCAGGAAGAGCATGATTATGGAGGGACTAGAGCAGGGTTATGGAGGCCCCTTACTGAGCCACGGGTAAGCCTTAAGAGTTAAAGTACAAGCAGGTCTGGGTAGGTCCCAGAGTGGGAATCAGTATAGCTGGGAGCGTGGTGGGGGCTGTTTACTTAGGGATTTAGAATAATAATTATTTACCACTGTAAAAATATTATATTTTAACAACCTGTATAACCACACTGGAACATACCAGCCAAACAGCAGCTCTAGAGTAAATTAACCAAAATATACAAGACTACTACTTGATTAAATGTCCCTTGAGGATCGAAAAGAGCTGAACTTGTAGAAAGAAAGTAGAATGGTGGGTACCAGGGCCTGGGGGTGGTGAAAATGAGGAGAGGCTGCTCAAAGGTTACGAAGGTACAGTTAGAAGATGAGTAAGTTCTGGGGATATAATGCACAGAATTGTTGTCATAGTTAGCAACACTGCATGTACACTCAAAAGTTGCTAAGAGACTAGATCTTAAATGTTCTTACCAGCAAAAGGAAATGATAATTATGTAATGTGATGGAGGTGTTAGCTAGTTCTGTGATGGCAATCATATTAGAGTACATGTCTGACTCTTTGTGACCCCATATCCTCATGGGGACCTCAGGAGTTTCTGACTCTTTGCGACCCCATGGACTATAAAGTCCATGGAATTCTCCAGACTGTAGTACTGGAGTGGATAGCCTATCCTTTCTCCAGCGGATCTTCCCAACCCGGGAATCAAACCAGAGTCTCCTGCATTGCAGGCAGATTCTGTACCAGTTGAGCTGCTAGGGAAGCCCATTACAGTACATAAGTGGATCAAATTAACACATATTCACCTTAAACAATGTTATATGCCAGTTATGTCTCAATTAAAAAGATGTTATGAAAGATTTTCAGGGAGATGATAGTACTCTTGTAGATCTTGTTTATAGTGGTAGTTACACAAATCTATTCATATTGGCTTTTGTTTGTTTATTTTACAATGCTTATTTATTGATTTAACTATGCTAGGTCTTTGTTGGCAGCAGACAGGATCTAATTCCCTGACCAGTGATCAAACCCAAGCCCTCTGCTTTGGGAGTGCAGAATCTTAGCCACTGGGCCACCAAGGGAGTCTATATTCGTGTTGTTAAAATTCATGGAATTGTACATTAAAACTCAACTTTACTTTATGGCCATTGGAAAAATAAAAGTAAATCACTCCCCAAAAAATGTCACTTGAGAGGCATAGTCAGTACATGCTGTAGCATCTCATCAGGAAGAGATCTCCCCAGCCACCACAGAGGGGGATAAAAGGAGCTCACATCTGACTAGAAGTCATAGATCTGGGTTCTGCTCCCAACCCATCCTGCCCCTAGCCTTGCAATCTTGACCTTAGGCATCCTTCTGCAGTGTGAGAAGACATATCAGGAAGTATCTTGGCCTAGCAGACAGGAGTCTGACCATGACGTCTATGAGCGTGAACTTTTCAGGCAGGCTGCAGAGGAAGATGCTGATGCTCTGGGATGTAGGGTAAGAATGAGGGAAGAGAGGCTTCAAGATCCTCAGGAACATATTTCCTGAGCAGGTGTTTGGCTAGAGATCTGAATGTTGTTATTGTCACGTGGCCAACAAGAAAATGTCAACAGCAACATTTAATAGCTTTGAGTAGGAATAATAAAAGAAATCTAGGCAGAAGGAGAACTAGCAGTGGTTTGATTCCTATCCAAGTGACTGCCACCTGCCATTATGCAGAAAAGGAAAATAAGGAAGAAAAAATAACAAGGCTTCAAGGCGTACGAATTGAAGAGATGACAATTTGGTAGGCTTGTATGCAGTCTGGGAAATGAACAGAGAGCAAGAGTGAGGAAGAGAAAAAAAAAAAATGGCCACATTCCCACAAAGCAACGGCTCCCATGGGTCAGAAGACTGCTGAGCAGATAATAGCCACTCATTTTATTACTGGAGCCTAGCCGGGAGTGGCAAAGCATATTTAATGCCTGGAATTTGTCTTCTCCCCTCTAGAGGTTGAAGGAAGACAGGTGATGTAAATAGCACTGCCCGAATGACAATGCAGGAGTGATGCCTCTTCTGAACATTCTCGTGCCTTCCCAGCTTTCCTGCCTGCCTGATGAATCGGCCACTCCAAAGGTCTCTTCCTCCTAGAAGCCTGCCGGACACTCGTATATGGAGTGGCATCTCCCTTCTGAGCAGTGACAGCACTTAGAGTCTGAAGTCTGCATTCTGACACTTCACTGAATACTGTCTTGTGTTGTTCTTGGGCTTTGTCCCTGGCACGGGACAAATTCCTCTACTAAATTCTAAATTCCACTACAACATTGGATGTACCATTTTTGTTGTTGATGTTGTCCTTGTTCTTGTTTTTAACAACCCACAGCATGTTGCATGTTGCTGGGCTCATGCTTAGAAGTTATTTAATAAACAATTATTGAAATTCATTTCAATGAACTCATTCATTCAACAAGCATTTATTGAATGTGCATGATGATCCAAGTGCTAGATCAAAGCAAGGGAGAAAGTAGAGAATATAACACATACTAGCTACTCAATAAATTGCTGTTCTGATACTGGAAAGCATAGGACGCTAAGGAAGTATATGGGACTTCCTATCACAGATTTCCTGGTAGAGATGAAGCATGATAAAGTAGCAGCTTTTCAGATTGGTCTCTTAAATCACCTGTTTAAGAAATGAAGCATCAGAAAGTAGTAACTTTTAAAATTTCCATCACAATTTGTGATGCCCCAAGAAGTAGCAGCACCATAAATCATCACACCACCAGGAAGGCAGTCAGGACCACAGTAGTAGAATTAATTGTCCACTGCGTCAGCACCAAATCCATTTTGCTTCCTATCCCTGACTTGCTCCAGCCTGGCCAGAAGTCTCCAGAGAGATTCATGAAAATATTACATCTATAAAACAAGGATAAGATGGTATGAAAAAGAAACAATAAGAAAATTATTGGAAACTGAAGAATGGACAGTCTCTAAGAATGTAAAAATTAAAAAGAGATGCTGCCATTCAACCTAGGAGATTCAGCATTGATGAAGAAGAATTCCAGAAATTGAGAGTTGAAAAACAGAGGAGAGGAGATTATCAAATAAATCACAGAAGATGATTTCCCAGAAATGAACAGACATGTTAATTTTAAATTCCAAGTGTGAATAAAATCCTAAGCAGTTTAAATAAAAGATAAAGATCCATATCTAAAAGACATCTTTTTCAGATTTCAGAATACTAAGGCTAAAGAGAAATTAAACCTTCCCAAAGGATTGGGGAGGGAAAAAATAAAGTAGGGCATTGATAAAACAACAAGAATCAAACTGTCAATCAACCTGCTCATCAGCAACACTGATGCTAGAATTCAACTGAGCAGCATTTAAATTTCATATTTAATTTTGCTTTCATGCCAAACCTGGCAGGTAACTACTGTAAGACCCTTCCTCTCACTTCTACTTCTGATGTTCTCTGCATGTGGAGACAACTCCATGTGGATAACACTCCCAGATTGCCTCTACCCCAGCTCAGCAAGAGAGTGACCTGATCTGACTTGTGGATTTGGAAGAGAAATTGAACGGGATAATCTAGCATGTCCTTCTGTTCCCTCTTCCTTGGGAATGAACTTCCCACAGGAAGCATCATTTTGTCTTGCCTCTGCAGACCTAGAGCAGTCAATCTTGTCCTCATGGGAAGGCAGCTTAGTTCTCTGGTTCAACATTTGGAAGCATTTGGGAAGCTCACTTGCTTTCAGACACACTGTATTTCATCCCATGGATGACACTATCCACTGGAAAGCAATATTTTATGTACCACAAAGAGGGAAAAACACTGACAATTAAGCAATGCAATCTTTTCTACCACTCTCAATTCTTAATATTTATTAAATAAGATTGTTTCTTTTAGACACATGTATTTATGACACGTTGCTCTTTTGTATACAAGGAAAAGAAGCTGGTTATCATATCTCTAAAAATTTACATTCAGAGTCTGACTGTTTTGACTCAGAGCTATCTACATGCTTGATTTACAATATAACATTTTCCTCTTTGCCAGTGAGATCTAGCATTGGACTCATACTGCTCTAGGCTTTTCTTCCAAGCTACAGACATCTATTCCACAGATTCAGTGCCCACATTTTACCTCTTAGAAGGCATCAGTGGAAGATTTTTAGACAACAACCAGGACTTATTCCTTTCTTAAATGGCCCTTAATAGTTTATTGACAGAAACATCAAGAGGTGTAGTGACTCGGTCTTGCCACCAAGAATAAGCCAAGATCACAATGCGCAGGTACTGACAGCTAGGTCATGACTGCCACCTTGCCAGGCCACAGTGGTAAGATGCTGTTGATGATGAGATGCCACCTCAGATCAAAGATGTTAAATGTAAACAGAAGGTACATCTTAGAATCAATAAAATTCAGCAGCCACGTTCTTTAGTACCAGCTTAATCACTGAGAAAAGGCATGTTCCATTTTTCATGTGCTTTATCATTGTATCGTGTTTTCCAATTTGGTCAAAACTTGGGTTAGAAAGAGGGCCACCATTTATTAGCCTTCTTTGAATTCTAGCAGTATTTACTGTTTTCATCCTCATCTTGCAAGCTAACAAATGAGGCTCAGCAAAGTTAGATAACTCTTCCGAGAGTTCACAGCTCAGGGGCAGAACCAGGCTGAATTCTAGTCTGCTAGGCAACAGCGCTAACCACCGAGTATACTGCCCTTTGTAAGCTACCGGAGGAAAAGAGTGTAAAAGATGAAGAGGGTGAGGAGGTCACACCGGAGTGAAGAGGCTCGAAGATGTGAGAGAGCGTGGTCCTTTCCGGGACCTCTAAGGAGTCCTCAGGGCTGGAGGGCAGGAGGGGAGGGGTGGGGAGGGGAGGGGACAGAGTGGCTGCTGTCACATGGAAGAGGAAGCATTGCCCTATGCAAGGATGATGGGCGATTTTGTGAGATGGTTCCTTTTTTTTATTTTCCAGGTAATACAGTGCTTCCCTGGGCAGACTTCCCCGCTCTCATAGTCTAGATGAAAGGTCCTGCCATCTGCTCGCACGGTAACTTCTACCTTAAAGCTTCTCACACTTTGCTATAATTACTGATTTAACTATCTTCAGCACCTACTGTAAATAAGCTTTGTGAGCAGAAGAGTGAGTCTCTCTAGGCCACTGTTTTATTCCTGGAGCTCAGCCTTGGGCCTGCCACAGAGAAGGGGCCCCCAGACTGGTCAGTGTATGAAAATACAACTCAGTTAGCGGTAGGCAGGGGCTAGCCGGCAAGCATGGATGTTATGCGAACATAAAAAGGGAACCACTGGAGAAACTGAAAGGCTGGACTAACGTGACCCGTGTCGTATTAAAGAACTGTCTCTGGCTGCTGGGTCAAGAATGGACTGGAGGGAACAGAGCAAAGGCAGGGAGACAGTTAGGGTGGTCCTAACTGTGGTTAGGACCTCAGTGGTCCAGACTGCAGTCCTACAGCAAGGAGGTGGGAATGATGAGATAACTGTCAGCAGTTAAGTAACACATCTTTGACTTCATGAGAGATTTGCATAAGAAGACCGAGGCAGAACCTGGGAGCACATCGGCATTTACGAGGTGTTGGGAAAGAGGAGTCAACAAAGGAGGCCAAAAGGAGAAAATTTCTGAGAAAAAGGAAGAACGGGTGAGCGTGGTGTCAGAACCACTAAAGGAGAAAAGAATTGCAGAAGAAGAATGTGGTCAACAAGATCCCACTCAGACAAGAACTGAAGTTAAGATTTCCATGAGAGGAGGAGGGAGGGGTCATAGGTGACACCGAGAGACCGTTCCTGCTGAGGAAGCAGAGGCCAATGGCAGCGGCTGAGCCAGAGCAGGGGACTAGGAGTGTAGGAGATGATGTTGGAGAAAATCCATTTTCTAGGAGCTTCAGTGCGAGGAAAGAGAGGAGCTCGGTGACAAGGAAGTGAAGTGAAAGTCGCTCAGTCGTGTCCGACTCTTTCGACCCCATGGACTATATAGTCCATGGAATTCTCCAGACCAGAATACTGGAGTGGGCAGCCTTTCCCTTCTCCAGGGGATCTTCCCAACCCAGGGATCGAACCCAGGCCTCCCTCTTTGCAGGCAGATTCTTTCCCAGCTGAGCCACATGGGAAGCCCAGGTGACAAAGAAGGGAATGCACAATCCAGGGGGATTGTTGACTTTGCTGTTTTGTGATTGAACACAATTGAGTCTGTAAATAAAGTGCGGGTTAGGTGCCCACATCAAGGGAGAGAGCAAATATCTTGGGAAGGAAGACGTATTAATATTTGATGCAGTGAGGTCTTCGAGGAACTGGAAGCCTCAGCAGGGCAGTTGGAGACTGTAAGTATCAGTGAAAAGGGACGATGGAGGCTTTGGGTGCTGACCTTGTGGGAACGAAGACAAAGGGAATGTCTCTTTGAGGGGTGGGAGGGGGAGGGGGAAGCCAGGATAAATGGAAAGAGAGAAGGGGAATGAAAGGAGGGGAGGGAGAGAGGAAGACAGAGAAAGGGGAAGACAAGTGAATTTCACTCTTGTCAATCACAGAAATCCTTCCTCCAAAAGGAGGTGCAAATGACAGGGTGATGGAAGCATCAGAAATCTCCCCCTCCCATATGGCTCTCCCTGGGATGTGCAGAAGAAATCCCCTCCCTCCCCACTCCTGAAATAGGAAGTAAACACCCTCAGGGTGGTTCTCCAGGCCTCAGCCTAGTTAAGGCCACCGGAGGAGGCTAACGGAGAAGCCTGGTACAGGTTCCTTTCCAAGACTGAGTCAGAGCTTCACAGTAGAGGGTGGTGGCTACTGGGGGGAGAGCTCTGCTCCAATCATTGACCAGGCGTGGAGAGACTATGCCCATTGTTGAATGTGTGGGCCCAAGAGCAAGCCCACTGAACCTAGCAAGACCCAAAGATCCATCCTCATAATCCATCCGCAAGCTATGCCTGAGACCTGGTCACCAAATGATTTCTCATCCCAAACACATAAAGTGGTTGTGATTCTCAGCACATTTTTGCAAACCGTTCGATTTCGCTTGGAACAGACTGCTGTCAGGAGGAACATTTTCCAGGTGGACAGCTCCCCTTTGATTCACCCTTGGCAGCCCTTCATGACGTTCTCCGCACAGCTGCCTCCTTATGCTCTGAACCTTTTGTCCCTCTAACCTCTTTCCTGGGCTAATGGAGCCCCTTGCAGCAGCAAATCATTCCGTGAGCCCATGTTACATCCCTTCTTCTCAGGATTTGCTCCATGGGTACAATTGGCTGCCTTCAGCTCCTTTCTGTCCATAACACCATAGATCATGCAGGCAGAGATGGATCCCCTGTGAACCAGAAGAGGCGGATGGTTTCAGGAAGACATTAAGATATGCATATTTTATTTAAACATCCTACGGGTATATAGGGCCGCCAAAGTTTGTGTCTTCCTAAACAGTCTTCTTGGCCAAATAGTCAAAACTTAAATAATGCCTTGCATAGGTTACATCTAAAAAAAAAAAAAAAAAAGCCACTTACAGAAGCAAACAGGTCAAAATCTCCCCTCCCTCTTACCCCCTTCTTTGAGTGATGGATGAAGTCCGTGCTTCTGTTGCAGAACACAAACTCAATTAAAATACTTTCTATACATTGCTGCTGGAATCACTCTTGAATGTTCCCATCCTATAAACATATCATATTATAATATTAATGTGGAACCTGCTCATTTTATTGCCTCACTCCCTTCACAGCTCATTGACTAACCAGATGCCAAGCATCCATCCCCTTGACTGCATGTTTGTGTGTGTGTGTGTGTGTTTCATCATGGAGGATGCGTAATCCATTCCATCCAACATTCCTCATTGCAGTTTTTCCTATCAATTGTTTCCTTATGGTTCACAGCATATGGACAGTTGATTCTGTCATCAATCCTCAGTGGGCCATTTGTGTCCTTGATAATAATAACAGCATTAATGGATGTGTTCCCATTCCAGGATACATCATTATCTTGAGCTAATTTAATTAAACTGCTCTACAGCCTTGTATCCTGGCTTCCTCTTTTCCATCATGCTGTTCTCCCACACCCCCAAAGAATGTGTTCCTGAGCCAGTGAGGCTCATTTTTTACCCCTGAGAAGGCTGGAGGCTCCTTGGGTGAGAGTTCAAGGAGAGGCTCCTTGGTTCATGGGAGGGGGCTGCTAGGGGAAGACGGAAAAGACTGTGGAATAAAGATGGCTTTTGTCAAGAGTTCCATGGTCTCGTAAGATGAGCACAGAGATTCAAACCACGGCACTGCCACCTACAAGCTTTCTGAACTTGGAAAACTTTGCTTCTTTTACTTTTAATGTCCTCATCTATAAAAGGGGCACACAGAGGAGGCTTCTTTTATGACTCTGAGAATTAATAAAACGATATATGTGTCCCTAGCACATGGGTTGGTACTCCATTAATATTAGTTCCTTCAATTTCTTCTTGTTTTCCAACTTGAGTTTCTGCAGCGGCTGCTGTTGATATATATTGCAGGTGTGTGCTGCTCTAACAAAAGGTGTGCTTCTAAATAAAGGGTGTAAATTAGGTTGGAGAAATGAGTCATATTTTAAATGTAGTGCAAAGTACACTTTTTAAAGTTCTCTTGTACTGCATTCTTTTGTAAAGCAACCCCCCTCCCCCTTAATGAGTGTGCATAAAGAAATAGATCATAGATCGACATTCAAAGGCTTCTCTGTATCTAAGCTATAGGCTTCCTCTGCTAGGTGGTCACTGAAATAATAAAAATGTCACTGAGTGACATTGTCTACTGAGAGCTTACCATTTATTTTGGGCTAAGGATCCTCACATCCTCTGTAAAAGAAATGCCATATTACCACCTGTTTCAGAGGTGGAAATTGAGACATAAAAATGTTGTACAACATGTTCAAGGTCATATAGCGAGTGGCAAGTGCAGATTTAGATACAGACGGTCTGACTCTGCTGAGTCAGAGGAAGGGGTTCGCTCTAATGGGAACCAAAATGGAAGCCTTGGAAAATCTACCCTCCCCTAATCATGACTGCTTAAGAACCTAAGCTGTACTCTCAATACTTCCTTTAACTGTCATTGCAGTGGGGATGCGACTGTGGCTGAAGTCTGCCATCTGACTGCTCATCCTGTCAGAGGTACGAGATGGATGGAATTCTAGATCTCATTTTCAAATGGCTTAAATTCCCTGAGGTCTTCCTAAAGACTCACAGAGAATAGTGCCTGGCAGCCGCTGACCCTGGTGCGTGGAGCTTCTTCAAAGGGAAAGAGGTGCCGGTCTCACGGGAGGCCTGATCCCAGCTGCTGAGGTCCTCGAAACAAGCAGCTGACTCCTCCTTACCCTAAACCTTTTGGATAAAATAAAATACTCCAGTTTCTTGGCAAAGAATTGAACGATTTAAAAAAAAAAAAAAAAAAAAAGAATCATCAAAAGGAAAAGAGCAGAAAGGGTAGGAAGGATTTTTCAAGGTTTGAAGAATGGCTTAAGCTTGAGTTATGCTTTGCCAGCTATGTTTTCAAATCCTGCTTCTGCCACTGGCCTTTTCCCAGGAAAACAGACAGATAAAGGTAAGGATATGAGAGGAAGTCTTCCTTCTGGGGCTCAAATAGAGGGAAAGTTCTATGATACCCACACCCGCTAGGAAGTTTGGATTTCCCGTTAGTCATTTATTTACCCAGGGAGGTGTTTTAACTTCACTGAGACCAGGAAGTTGAAAGTTTATTGAGGACTAGACTCTGTATCCTCTCCTGGGGACTCTTAAGTCGTTAAAGTGGGGTCTCCAAGCATTACGATGCTGTGCAACCTCGTAACTCTTTGCAACCCCCTTGGCTCCGTAATGCCCTGGAGTTTGTTCTTATCTCACGCTCTTCTTTGAAAATGATGGTCATATCCTTTGAAGTAGACAGTAGGGATGAGTCACCCTGAATGACAAGAAAAATAAAGAGACCTCTGCTTTTTGGATGGATCCTAGTGTAAACGACTTTATAAAGATAAAACCCATCTACTCTTTTTTGGTGGGGGGTTAAATTTGTGGTAACAGGGATATACTTAAAAAGATGAATTTCTAAGAACCATGCTGACTAGCTAGGTGAATTTGGATGTGTTCTAGTTTCTGTTTCCATCTGACCTATCAAGGTTTCCATGGTAGTTAAGAGAAACAAAAACCAAGACTGGTGCTTGTACAACACTGGAGGTGAGAGCGTTTTAAAAGTTTTGCACCCAGACATTTTCTCCTGTCCAGTCCTATTGAAAATATCCAGCATGACATTCGGTGCAGAATAATAAAAACCTGACTCCTGACTTCTGTCCCGGAGCCCAGCTGCTCTTCCTGCCATAACCGCTGCCACGCGTTGAGAAGCCCTTTAGGCAGCAGTGATTGCCTGCAGTCTCCAGCCAGGGCCCTACTGGCAACACCACCAAGAAGTGCAAGAAGCCACGCGCCTCATGGAGCGAGTTTTGACCCTTAGGAAGCACATGAGAGAGACACAGGAATTTCGAAGGCCTTTCAGAAAGGCTGCCAGAGACCAAGCCATGATGGCACTTGTTACAAAGCTGAGGCCAGTTCAGCAATGCCTCCCTGCAGGCTTGCCCTTCCTCCTTCACTGTCTCAGCTCGTTTGTCCTCACTGTTGTTTCCCTTCAAATGCACCCCTTAACAAAGAGTTCTTAAGTGCCTTAGCAGCCCCCAATATTCAGAGGGCCCAGGCTAAAACAAATGGTAAAAATTATATACAGTGTTCATCACCAACCCCGTTCCGGTCTACTCTAATGCTGAGATGGAATCAACAAGCATAGTCTCTCTTCATGGAGTTTCTTCTTCTAAGTGTATAACTACAAACTGAGATGAGTGCTCTGAAGAGGAAGCCAGCTCTGGAGATTGCACAATATAAGAGCTTGGTGTAGAATAAGGTCAGGGAAGGTGGCTTTGAGAGCTATTGGTGAGCAAGAGTTAAGCAGGTGCGGTTTGATAGGGAGGGAAGGAGAGGAAGGGGTGTGCGTGTGTGTGCACATGTGTGTGTGTGTGTGTGGAATGGAAGAGTGATGTGGCTGGCATGTTTACAAAGGCTCTGTGGATGAGCGCTCAGTGACTGTCACCCAGAAAGCCATTTTAAAAGGATAAATGGCTAGACCCCCACATTGACTTACTAAATCAGAGTCTTGACTAGTGCAGGGGGAGAGTCTTCCTCTTGAACCTCGGCCAGTTTGGAAAGCGCTGAATGAGACATGTAGGGCCTGCCCTGAATAAGGTGAAGTTTTGTTCTCAGTGCCGTCTTCCTGCTACCGGAAGCCGCCACCTTTCTTGTGCTTACCCTCTATTCCCCTTCCCTTCCACAGCCCCTATCCACCCTGCATGCATGTGCACACACGCGCGTGCATACACACCCTCTGCTCATTTCTTTGCTTGTCAAGTTCGCCCCCCAGCCATGCTTCCTTCTGACCGCTCTCCACAGCCGTGTCCCATGCGGAGGGCCTTTCTTGATTTCTTTCCCAGCAAAACTGACCTGACCTACTTGTAATCCTGCAAGTTGCTGCTAGCTGCTAATTAAGAAAGTTCTCTATAGCTACATACTGATTGCTGAACACCCTTCTGAAGAATGGTAGTAACTTGCATGTTAGAATATGGCCCTGTCTGGTGCCATAGTTTAGAAAGATATTTTCAACATTATGTTTCATTTAGTATCTCCAGCAGAACTAACCATGCAGTATTACAAATACCGAAGAGATCACACATCATCCCTGACCAATGTTAAGCAGCAAACTTGCCACTCTCTCCCCGGGGAATACGTTTCTATCTCACATGCAGGTCTTTAATCTCCTTATTAAAGCAAAAGAGTGATTGCCATTGGGTTCATCTTCAGCCAAGCCTCAGTGGAGTGGAGGCAGGGAGACAGGGGTAACTTCAGAGGAGAAAACTTTCAACCCTGCCACATGTGGGAGGCAATATAGTATGGTGGTTAGCAGCAGCATGTCTGGGCTTTTGATTAAGATGGTTTGAGTTCAAGGCCCAGTGCTGCAAGGTATTAGTTGTGTGGGCTTGGCTCAGCTACTTAAATCTCCCAGACTCCAGGTTCCTCCATGGAAAGTTGAATTATGAGTTACATCTCATAAAGTAGGTGTGAAGATTAAATGAGCTAATGCATTGAAAGGACTTGACGGAGGGCCTACCACATAATAAGCCCACTCCATTATGACTACCACTACTGCTGCTGCTGCTGCTAAGTCGCTTCAGTCGTGTCCAACTCTGTGCGACCCCATAGACGGCAGCCCACCAGGCTCCCCTGTCCCTGGGATTCTCCAGGCAAGAACACTGGAGGGGGTTGCCATTTCCTTCTCCAATACATGAAAGTGAAAAGTAAAAGTGAAGTCACTCAGTCGTGTCCGCCTCTTCATCACCCCATGAACTGCAGCCTACCAGGCTCCTCTGTCCATGGGATTTTCCAGGCAAGAATACTGGAGTGTTATCATTGGGCTTTCCTGTTGACGCAGATGGTAAAGGATCCACCTGCAATGCAGGAGGCCCAGGTTCCACCCCTGGGTCAGGAAGATTCCCTGGAGAAGGGAATGGCAACCCACTCTAGTGTTCTTGCCTGGGAAGTCCCATGGACAGAGGAGCCTGATAGGCTACAGTCAGCAGGATTACAAAGAGTCAGACACTGCAAAGCAAGTAAAACTTTCACTTTTATTATTATTAGTATACCACATGGGCAACAAGCCTTAGAGACGGCCACTGGAAAATGCAGCTGAAATGGTTCTGTTGGTGGGAGTGGGAGATGGGGAGGCAGAAACGGGAGCAAAGGGACGCACGCCGAAGAGCTCTGGGCTCGCCCACGTGGCCGTCTTCGGAGTCCACAGGCCCAGCCAGGCCATTTTCCAGCCCCGCCAGAAGGAGTGAAAATTGAACTGTGGTCTGGAGAGCTATCCGTTCTGACCATTAGTCAAACACCGGGAGCCAGTTAGACCTAATTGTCTTTGAAACATCCAAAGACCAGACACATTTTTGGAGGTCAGGCTGCGCTGCTGAAAAGGAGACAGAAATACCTGGAATGAAAATAAAGGCATAATGGGTTCATACAGTTGGTCCGAAAATTAGCTTTCGGGGTCTCCTTACAGTGGTTTCTTAATGATGTGAAACGTGATAAAGGCTTTGGCCACAATAAAGATGAATTACTTCTTTTTCCTAGAAAAATAATGAAATTTCGGTAAACATCCCAGGTTTATCACTTAACTTTTCCCCCAGCTCTTGGTAGGGGGAGGGGAGTGAGAGAGAGAGACGAGAAGGGAGAAGAGAGGCATACCCCCAGCCCAGCCCCCGTTTTTAATATTCTAAGCTATTAGATTTCAATAGCCCACTCTCTAGCAACGTGTGTCTCATTTCCCTGGATAGACCAAATAGGCAATAACAGCCTCTCGGTTAGAACACTAATGTTGTAATTTAGAACTTCTGTCAAGATGAAAGATCTTTGCTGGGATCCTCAGAGGACCCACAGCAACACTTCAACCCAGGCCCAGATAATGAAGTTTTCATTATTAAATAAAGATATTTTAGGAATGTCATAAACCATAAATCCACTCTCCTCTATTGCCCGGACACCTTGTTGTGTTTATTTCTAACGAGAGCCCATCATCTTTCCAAGGGCCCTAATGCCTCCAAACTCGGCATCTCTTGCCTCTCAACCCCCTAGTCCCACTGCGATGCTCTGACGTTGCCATGGTGACAGAAGAGCATCCTCTCCCACTGTAGACCCGTCACGGCGGGGGACGGAGGAGGTGAGTCCCTGTTCCTTCTCTTTGTTTGCCCCTTCCTCCCCACCTGGTCCTGCCAGCCAACTTGAGAGACTGACTCCAGGCAGCTTTATCTCACCTCAAGGAAAGGTTAACATGCGCCATCAGGTCTGGCTGTCCTTAAAAATGATGGCGCAATCAATTTTTCATGTGAATTTAGTGCTGGATGGAAGCACTAGATTGCCAGTCCCAGGGAAATGACTCATCTGTTTATCCATTCACCCAACGTTGGGGTGCATTTCCTCCAACCCAGCTGCCTTCACCTGGCTCTCGTACCCACCTCGAGAAGACCACCTTACCGGAGTCTCGTGCCCACGTCAGGAACCTGCCACCCCTGCTGTCATCTTCACAGAAGAGAGGCCTCCGTTCCCCAAACCCAGGCGGCCCTGAGGAGGCTCAGAAGGCAAGGGGATCTCGGACACGTCACGTTCAGAGGATTCCACAAGTAAACAGAACCCGATTTCTGAAATTGGGAACTCATGTAGTCATCCCCCGGGCGCTGTTGAACCACACCTGACGAGCCAGCTGTCTTAAAAATTGGGGAGAAATTTTCTAGTCTGTCACAGTAAAGAAGCCCTCCTTTGCACATAACCAAATGTCTCTTAGCTGTAACTTAAGCCCAAATTCAAAGGACACAAATATCTTCTTCTTATAATACACCAGATTTTGTCCATAGAAGGGGAGTATTAATACCCAGACAGGGGGTTCATTTCAATCCGTATTTTTGTTTATACCTACAATCCAAACTGAAGCAATACGTACTATCAGATTAATCAAAGAAGAATTTGTAAATGTATTTAAAGACAAAGATCATGACCCCATGGCTCCCAAACATATCTCTGAAGCTTCCTCCAACATGGTGTGATTTGAACTTGGACAGAGTTGGCTCTAAGATATGCAAAAACAAGCAAACAAAAATCATGTTTTCATCTCCATCACTGAATGGGCTTTAGGAACAAAAACCACTCCTTCTTGAAAACATCTGAGAATCCAGTTAATGGATTCTGTATTTTCTTTTAAGGTCCACATAGGAGTATACATCAGTTTGAGATATTTCCTGGGGAAGAGGGCACACCAGACCACTGCACCCCATCGGCACTTGAATTAATTGAAAATAAATTTCCCCTCCCTACACTAAACAAATGAGGAGCTTTTTGTGTGATAACACTTACACCCATCTGTAATAGGTTGCTAAGATTCTACTAATTAAAAAAAAAATCTCATTTGAAGATAGTTAATGGTGTCTGCATTTCTACAAAGCACTAGTCAGACTACATTTCCTTGAACTTCAGGGTCTGTGCTGATTACTACTCAATTAGTTTTGATTCAATTCACTGAAGAAAAATGTCCATTTCATTAGTGCGGAGAAATAACCATGGGATGCAAAATATATTTCCCCGCATTGCTATGGCAACGAGGATGACACAGCTGAGCTCGGAATGTTAATGCCTTCTCTGAGACTGTGTTTTTAAGTCAGCATGCGGCCATTAAGACTTGCTGGGTGGGGGTGGCCGCCTGGTGCCACATGGCTCCTAGAATTGGCAGCGGAAGTGTCCAAGGGACTCCCAAGAAGACTGCTTTCTGCCACTCAT
The DNA here is from genome assembly GCF_963930625.1 of Muntiacus reevesi. NCBI lineage: Eukaryota > Metazoa > Chordata > Mammalia > Artiodactyla > Cervidae > Muntiacus > Muntiacus reevesi. Next base: position 118,852,338 of record NC_089253.1, on the reverse strand, counting down.
CTCCCAGGCCACTCCCCTGAGGGCAGGGCATCTGGGCGGCAGCATCCATCGATCGCTGCGTTGCATGTCTCCAGGGCCCTTTTGATGTGACTTGCAAGCATCCAGCTAGAAAGAGAAAAATGCAGCCCATCATCCAGACGCGTTTCTCTATGTGTTGACTGCTTTGTGAATGCCTGTGACCACTGAGGTGAGGGACTGACGTCTGAGCTCTTCATTAACACATTCCAGTCTGCCCAGGTTGGCCCACGCCAAGAGTAAGGTGAGGAGCTGGAAGGTTATCCACACGCAATTCAATAAATCTGGCTGCCGACCAAGGGGAGCTAGATTCCTACCCATGCTCCCCAGGCCTGTGTAAGCAAAGAACGGAAAAGAAGATTCTAGATTACCGAACCAAAAGAAATGGATCTGTTTCCATGGGATAGGAGGCAAAAACCCCAATACCAGTTTTCAAGAATGATAGATGTGACCATTCAGTTCAGTTCAGTCACTCAGTCGGGTCCAACTCTTTGTGACCCCATGGACTGCAGTACGCCAGGCTTCCCTATCCATCACCAACTCCCAGAGCTTGCTCACACTCAGGTCCATTGGTCGATGATGCCATCCAACCATCTCATCCCCTGTCGTCCCCTTCTCCTCCCTCCTTCAATCGATCTGACTATTAGGAAGCGTGAATTAGGGCAAATGGACTTCCCTGGTAGCTCAGATGGTAAAGAATCTGCCAGCAATGCTGGAGACCTGGGTTCAGTCCCTGGGTTGGGAAGATCCCCTGGAGGAGGCACGGCAACTCACTCCACTATGCTTGCCTGAAGAATCCCCATGGACAGAGGAGCCTGGCAGGCTACAGTCCATGGGCTTGCAAAGAGTCAGGCACAACTGATTGGCTAAGTACAGTACAGGGAAGACAACCAAAATTACAAGAGCACAAAAATTTTATTTGAGAGACTGAATTTTCCAGGTTAAATGGATAATTACTTACATTTTCCCTTAGGCTATGTCAACATAATCTTAGACTATCAGTTAATAATGAATGTCTGTCTCCTATGTTCAAGGTTCCTTATCTTAGGATACCAAGATTAAAGACAAGTGACCAGACTCTCAAGAAACAGTTTAGTTGGTGGGCAGTACTCAAGCTACTAATGAAAGCTACTATTTCCTCAGTGCCTGGCGGTGTACTACGTGCTTTATAGGCTTTATTTTATTCAGTCCTTTCAAAGGTGCTTTGAGGAGGGTGTTAGCCCCATTTTAGAACCAAGTGCTGCTGCTGCTAAGTCGCTCCAGTCGTGTCTGACTCTGTGCGACCCCATAGACGGCAGCCCCCCAGGCTCCGCCGTCCCTGGGATTCTCCAGGCAAGAACACTGGAATGGGTTGCCGTTTCCTTCTCCGATGCATGAAAGTGAAGTGAAAGCAAAGTCGCTCAGTTGTGAACCAAGTGAACTCAGGTTCAAAAAAGTACGTGACTGGTCAATTACTAGTTGATTACAGTTAGTAATTAAAGGGACTGGATTCAAACACAAGTCCGTCTGGCTCCTCAATCAGTTTCAACCGCCGAGCTCACTGCCCCTGGTCTACGCGTGAATCGCCAAGTGGGAAGCCTTGCTGCCCAGCGAGGGTTACAGCAGTCAGTGCCTGATTTGTACAGAAAGCAGCAAAGTCCTGTGCATTTAATGAATTTGGCTTCCCTTTTAAAATTCAGCTTCAAGTGAATGGGCAAAGTCAGAGCGTCCCATCTCCTCCATTAACCAGATGTCCTAAACCCACTTCTGCAGACCTCAGGGTGCGGCAGGAAGGCTACGGTGAGAGCTGCCGAAAGGCCGGGACCAGGGCTCACAGTAACGACACGAGAGCAAGCGCACGATTACCTCCTTGCCAGAGCCCCAGGCTCCCCGCCTCCACTCTGGCCCCTTGGGAGCCTGTGTATCTGCGCTTCTTCATTTCGAATCATCATCATGTTACCATCAAAAGTATTTATTAAGCTTCCGCATCCATCGAGTTCTGGTCACCCCATTTATTCTTGCCCCCTTGGCACGTTTGTCATTTTTACCCTATCTGTTTGCAGTTGCTTGACATGATTTTATGTCATCTTTGTACATCTTCAGATGTGGCATTCAAGACACTCAGAACTCAGAGTGGGCCCCCAACCTTCTCTTTGCTTGCTTGTAGCAGTACCTTGGGGTCTCCGTGACAGCAGATCTCAGCTCTGGAACTGACAGAATGGCCGCCTCTTCCAAGTACAGTCCAGAGCAGAATGCAATGGCGTATGTAGTGGTTTCTAATCTAAAATCGTACTACAGATAAAGCACACAGTCTATAGATGGCCTTTGTTGCTAGAGCAGCCTTTGTCAAAATACATTCAAGGAAGTCTGATTCCCGTGGGATGTTAAAGTCTATTACTAGAAAAAGGGAGAGAGGCAGGTTCCACGGTCAGTTGTGTTTTGGAGATGCTGGGTTAGACAAAGTTAATCAGGTTTCTTCACTACAAGGATTCAGAGTTCTTAATATGCTAATGTACTATAGAACCAACCCTCCCTCAGAAAGGAGAGAGTAGGAGGAAGCATTATCTACAGAACCATTTTAATCCCAGAGTTTGGAGGGACCAGTGCTGTGACCACTCTGGAAAACCCCCAGGAGGGGTTAATCTAGGAACCTAACCTGCACACCTACCTGGGGAAGTCTGGCGAGTGCCACAGTCCACTGGGACTTTTTGCTTGAAGACGCCTAAGCTTCATGGGAGAAACGTTCAAGACTTTGGGGCTGACATTTGAACCCAGAAAAAGGAAACTAAGGATTCCAAAAAAGTAGTGGAAAATATCTGCTTTCAAATTCCAGAAGAAGGGGCCCAGATGGGCTGGAACCTAGTCATCCTGAAGGAGAGAGCTAAGTGGCTCTGACCTAGCCTAGAGCAATGCTTTTTCTAAAAGGTTTCTAGAGAAGGCTTCTAGAGAAACCTCTGTGTAGAAATCGTATAGATATTTGGAATACAAATGATAGAAAATTTTAATTAAACAGTTTTGAACAATATTCACATTAACCATCTCACAGAATGAGAAGCCGTGGCTCAAATCTTTAGAATCTTTGTGATTCTCTTAGCTCACACATTTATTCTTTCCTGGGATCCCACATTATCTGTGTTGATTTTTCTCTATTGGAGTAAATCGCTTAAGAAAGATACGTGAGAGGTAGATTTTCTAAGTTTTGAATGTCCCGATATACCATGTTTTACCCTCACAATTGATTAATAGTTGGCTGCATCTAAATTGGAAATCTAGATTGAAAAATGATTTTCCTTAAAATATTGAAGTCATTTCTTCCTTGCCTGTTGGAATACTGTGATACTATATAACCCAAAGCCAGTCTAATTCTTTTCCTTTATGTATAATCTATTTTTTTTTCTGCATTGGTTTATCTTTTCAAAAAAAGTTAGATGTAATTGACATATAACATTAGTTTCAGGTGTACAACATCATCACTCAATATTTGTGTATATGGTAAGATGATCACCTCAGTGAGATTAGTTAACATCCATCACCACACAGAAATTTTTGTTACTTGTGATAAGAACTTTTAAGATCTACTTTCTCAGCATCTTTCAAATATTTGAAGTTTCAAGTATTAACTATAGTTACCAAGTTGAAGCGGTACATTGCATTCCCCAGGACTTATTCTGTAATGACAAATTTGTACCTTTTGACCCCCTTCACTCATTGTCCACACTTTACTCCCCACCTCTGGCAACAACCAGTCTGTTCTCTGTATATATGCATTTGGTTTTTTGTTTTCAATATGAGTGAGACCATACGGTATTTCTATTTCTCTGTCTGACTTAGTTCACTTGGCATAATGCCCTCAAGTTCCATTCATGTTATCCGTGTTGTCACAAATAGTAGGTTTTCTATCTTTTCCTGGCTGAAAAATATCCATTATACACATACATATAACATTCCCATATGTATTCCAGTATAACTGTGATCAGTTGCTTCAGCCCGACTCTTTGCAACCATATGGACTGTGGCCCACCCGGCTCCTCTGTCCATGGGATTCTCCAGGCACGAATCCCAGCGTGGGCTGCCATGCCCTCTTCATTCCAGTATTGCTGTTCTGTCGCTCAGTCGTGTCTGACTCTTTGCAACCCCATGCACTATAGCGCTCCAGGCTTCCCTGTCCTTCACCCTCTCCCAGAGATTGCTCACACTCATGCCCATTGAGTCCATGATGCCATTCCAGTTATACATTCCAGTACAACTGCATGTATATAATATTCCATGTATATATAACAATTTCTTTATCCATTCACCTATTTATAGTCCCTTAGGTTGCTTCCATGTCCTGGCTATTGTGAATAATGCTGCGATGAACATAGGGGTGTTTATATTTCTTTGAAAGCTATTTCCTTCAGATAGATACCCAGAAGCGGAATTGATGGATCATATGGAAATTCTATTTTTAACAGTTTGAGGAATCTCCATAGTGTTTTCCACAGTGGCTGCACCAATTTACATTCCTACCAGAAGTGTACCAGTGTTATTCTTGCCAGCAGTTGTTATTTTTTGTCCTTTTGATAATAGCCATTCCAATAAATGTGAGGGAATCTTTAAGCTTAATCTTCTGAAATTTTGCAAGGGTGTATCTAAATGTGGGCTTCGTCAGGCCTCACTTATCCCTTTCGCTCTGAAAATAAACTCAATCTCTAGCTCTGTAAACTTTGTTTTCTAGTACACCTTTGATAATTCTTTCTCCTTAGTTTTCTACATTATCTCTTCCTGAAATTCTTTTTAATGCTTAGAACTTCTGGATCGATTCCTTATGTCACCTCTATTTTCTTACATTTTTCTTTTTCCCTCCCTAATTGTTCTAAATTCTAGGAGATGTCTTCAACTTATCTTCCCACTGTCCTACTGATATTTTTTCTTTGACTCAATCTTGTCAGTTGCATTCCTTAGGGCAGCACTGTCTGCTGCCCTAATAAATAAACCCCAATGTCTTTGTAAAGCATGGGAAATACAGTCACTGATGCTGTATTAACCTTGTGTGGTGACAGATGATAATTGGATCTATGTTGGTGATCATTTCATAAGGCATGTAAATGTCAAATCACTATGTAGCGCTCCTGAAACTAATATAACATTGTACATCAATTGTACTTCCATTAAAATAAGTAAACACCCACCAAACTTCAGGGGCTTACAGCAATGAACCTTTCCTTCCTTCATGTCCCTTTTTAAACACGGGCACTCCTTGCTCATCAGTTCCTCCGCATAGGAAGATCGGGGACCTTGATTCCTTCCTTAGTCAGGCTCACGCATTACTCAAGACAGCACAGCCCTCTGCATACAGCAAAGAAGGGGCAAAAGCAAGGGCGGCTGATCCTCAACAGGCTTGACGTGCAAATATCACACTGCACTTCTTATATTCCATCAGTGAAATAGTCACCTGGTCTCACCTAGGTGTAATTTGAAGGATACTATAAAATGTGGTTCCTAGTTCAACAGCTGCTTCCCTCAATAAGTGCCTATTTTGGAAGGAGCACAAGTTTTGCGCTTAGCTGATGACCATTAGGAATCTTTTTTGCAACAATCATGTTTTTTTTATTTCCATGAGATCAGTCGTATCTCCTAATTGTTCCGTTCACAGGGCACACACAGCTTGGCCTTCTGTTCACTTTTCCCCTGTGGGATCAGCTGTTCTTTGTTATTTTGGCCATTCTCATTTATTCTCTCATTTTCTTCCTGTTCTGGCAATCACTGTTATGTTTCTAGATTAAAGAATTGAGTAGAAGGCTGATTATTCTAAATGGATGGATTTCACTTACTGCAAGTTTGCAGGCATTGTTCTTTCAGCATGCCTCTTTCTTGAGAGGCTGACCTTTGTTCTTGGGTCAGCTTTTCCACCGGCGGCCTCACTTTGGGCTCTGTGGAATTAGACGGAAAGAGTCACACAGACACAGAGGACAGACATGTAGCTGCCCAGGGGGTGGGTGGGAGAGGGGTGGATGGGAGTTTGGAGTTGTCAGATGCAAACTACTAAATAGAGGATGAATAAACAACCGAGTCCTCCTATATGGCACAGGGAACGATATACAGTATCCTGGGATAAACCATACTGGAAAAGACAGTCTCTACTCTGGGCCACCACTCTCAATTAATCGTCTTGGCTGCCCCAGAAAGTTCATCTTTAGAGAAGAAAATGTAGATGTTTCCCTAGAGAGTAATATCAGTTTGCGGGCCACTCTGTGAATAGGATAGAGGATCACAAGGACCTGCTGTCAAGCATAGGGAACTCTGTTCAGTACTCTGTAATAACCAGTGTGGGGAAAGAATCTGAAAAAGAATAGATACATGTGTGAAAGTGAAAGTCACTCAGGCATGTCCGACTCTTTGCGACCCCATGGACTACAGAGTCCATGGAATTCTCTAGGCCAGAATACTGGAGTGGGTAGCCTTTCCCTTCTCCAGGGGATCTTCCCAACCCAGGGATCAAACCCAAGTCTCCCACATTGCAGGCGGATTCTTTACCAGCTGAGCCACAAGGGAAGCCCAAGAACATCTGAGTGGGTAGCCTGTCCCTTCTCCAGGGGATCTTCCTGACCCAGGAATTGAACTGGGGTCTCCTGCATTGCAGGTGATTCTTTACCAACTGAGCTATCAGGGAAGCCTAGATATATGTATGTGAAGCAAAAGTCGCTCGGTCGTGTCTGACTCTTCGTGACCCCATGGACTGTAGCCCTCCAGGCTCCTCTGTCCTTGGAATTCTCCAGGTAGGAAGACTGGAGTGAGTTACCATTCCCTTCTCCAATATATATGTATATGTATAACTAAATCACTTTGCTATCCACCTGAAACTAACACAACATTGTAACTCAACTCTACTCCAAGGTAAAATAAATGTTTATTTGAAAGTACAAAGAAATTTTAAGTAACAAATAAAGATATTTTTAAAAGCTCTTGGTTGTATTTAGCCAAGACAAATATAGGAATATATGAAAATATAAAATCTTCAAGAAGAAAAAAAATAAAAGAAAGGAGAGGATGAGGGAGGCTGGCATAGCATCCCGCAAATAAATCTTGGATTAACCTTTGTTTCAGCAATTACTCTCCCCACTGCCCTCCTTGCTTACCAACACGGAGCTATAAACATGTCCAGGTTCTGGCCAGCAGGCCAGGCTCCCCTGCACGGCAGGCTCCTCCAACAAATGATCAAGTCTGAACAGCTTCCCCCACTGGTTCATTGGTTAACAGGCTTCCACCCATCCCGTGTGCTGGGCTGAAGTCTCTCAGCTGCTGAAGCTAGCAGCTATCGCCACCTTACTTTTGCTACTAGATGTTCAGTGTTTTTTTTTTAACTTCCAAGCTATAATTTTGATGAGATCTCATGAGGGGAAAAGTCTCAGTTTGCCATCTTAAGCAAGATGAGAAAAAAACTCGTAAATGTCCCTTGGACCAAGTTTATGGGAAAGGAGGGCTATAAAAAAAAATTAAAAGCAGCGGCTGACAGGACTTTAAAAGAACTTTGGTCAGCTTTTGGCAAAAATTGCCTCTCAATTTACATGGCCTGGTCAATATGTTTATGTATTCTTTCATTTTTTTCATACATTAGAGCTTCTTCTCTACCACAGGCTGTGCCAGTCACCAGGGCAAGACCATAAACAACATGGCCTTCCCGTAAGTCTCTCTAAAAACCTTAGAATTTGTGGGAGGAACTAGGATTTGAAACTTAACATCTGAATTTACTTTTCACTATTAGAAGAAGTCCAGGGCATTATGGAAGCTCTTAAGCAAGGCACTGCTGAGAGATGAGGCTGAACTGACCAGGTCAGTGCATGAGGTAGGTGGTAGGATGTTCCAGATGAGAGCAACAGCGTGCCAGAAATGCAGACGTGGCTCCCACATGTGTGCATGAATAGCTTCATGCATGAGTATTGTCTGTGCTTGGAATGTCCTCCCATCCACCACTCCCAGTTCAGCAAGTATGGCAAAACCTCCAATTCAAGCATTCCTCCACCCTTGGAAGGACTCATGGAAAGTTCCCCACACACCCAGGCATTTTCCTCCATTGTTCGTTATAGCTCGTATGTTCCACCCTTATAACAATGGACACGCTCTAGAAAATGTTTCGTTCTCTCCCTGTGTCTGCCAATCTAACCACTCTGCCAGTCTAACCAGTCTAAACTCCTTGAATCCAGGAGTTGTGTCTTATTCACTTTACCTGCCCGTGTGACCCACAAGTGCTAGATCCGCAATTAAGACATGCTGAATGCTGAATGATGAATGAAGTGGCAGTATTGTCACCATATACTCTTTGCCCTCAGTTGCACACAACTTTGATGTGACTTTGTTTCAGAGGTTGAAAGTTGAATGAAGAATTTACATATTCACTTCTATAGGACCTTGGTCAGGGCACTTATGAAAGACAGCGCTGTGGACAACTTTCCCTAGATGGCTGCTACCTACAGGAACACAAGTATAAGAAATTCTGAGATGATGAATTAGCAGGAATCAGACAAGTGTTTATTAGGGTAACTATGATAGTGTCAACTTTACCTCACCTGTTTACCTTACCCCTCCAGGTTAACTGGACATCTGAGAAAGAATAAACTCTCTCTAGATGTGTATAAGTCCTGTGCCAATGATGTAAATTTCCTTTAGATGGGACCAAGGAGGCCGGAGAATGAGAACTGAGATTGCTTCAATCAATGAGGACAAAATTACAGGTTCTTCTCCCTCTATGTCAGTGAGTTCATAAAATATCATTTTGTTCATAAAAATTGCTTTTGCTACAATGAGTATACGTGATGTTATGACGATCCATGTCAGATGGAGGCTTGGAATAAGTGAAGAAAGATGTAAGATCCACTGCAGGGGAATAATGGGTAAGAGCCCTCGAACACATCATTCAGGCACTAAAGAAAGATTGCATATTTACAGGAAAGTGTGAGAACATCGCCTCCTGGGTATTAAAGAGAGCATGAGTACAGCCAAGGCAGTAAACAACCAGGCGCAAAAGTAACACAGAACTAAAGGGCAACCCAGCGAATAGGGCTGTAACTTGAAATGACTTCATCGACACCAGGAGACCCTGCTCTCCTGGAGCAATGCTCGCTTCGTAATTACTGCTCACTTGTTTGGTATTCAGACCTGTATCTTAAACACACACACAAAACTGAGAGCCACCAGAAATTCAACTATACTTAGTTTAATATTTGCACTTTTCTGCCAATTTTTAATTTGGGTAGATTATATATGCATGCATGCTATGTCGCTTCAGTCATGTCCGACTCTGTGCGATTCCATAGACGGCAACGCATCAGGCTCCCCTGTCCACGGGATTCTCTAGGCAAGAATGCTGGAGTGGGTTGCTATTTCCTTCTCCATGGGTAGATTACATGCATCTGTAAAATTTTGAACCCTTCATTTAATCACCAACACTGAATAATCATTAAAATTCCACAGTTGAAAATAATCCCTATTATTAAGGGGACTTTGCACCCTAGTTTGCTTGGGACACTCCCAAATTTTATCTAATGTCCCAGATCCTACACAGTTTAACATGTATCCTAGATTTCTCTCTCCCTTTTTTTTTTTAACAAAGCAGTAAGATGAACTAAGACAAGTTTGGCAATTTCCACTTTGTACCTCTAGCTTCTGCCAGGGTCTTATCAAATATGGAGTTGGTTCACAGTAGTTAGTATGTGTATGTATGTAGTTCTGTATGTAGTGAGTATATAGCATGTAGGGCTTTGATTGACATATGGTTAGATCTGAAAGATGACAAGTGATAACCAAACCGATTTTTCCTTTCAAAACATATGCACTCACGCCTTTCTTTCCAGAGCAGCATGTACTCCCTGATAAAACAAAGCAGGTTCCGATTAGGTGGCTGGGGACAGCTAACCCTCCGGTCTGGCTACGCTGGGGAAGTGCTCAGTGTTGCTGCCCCTGCTGGCCGGAGTGCATACCTGCAGCCGCTGCGCTGAGGTCAGGACCATGGCCAGTGCCGCAGCCCGCACAACTCAGGATGCTACCAGGGTACCAGTCAGAAGGAATCATCAGGGATCTGAGGTTTGGGACACATGGAATACGTGCAGCGAATACAGACTTGACTGTCCTCCCAGAGATCACAGAAAGAATAGCCTGAATATATTTGTCAGTGGTACTTACTATCTATTGTATAGTATAAACCTACAATTATGTATTTACTTTATTGTTTCGTAAGGTTTGGTTTTATTTTGTCTCTCCCAAGGCAATGATCTCAAACAAGTAAATGTCTAATGAAATATTTAATGCTGAATTTCCATTTCTTAAGAAACTTGGTGATGAAAATGTCAGTTGCACAAAATTTTGGTTTACATTTATCATCTACCTGACATCGCCAGAAGGCACAAATACTCTGAAGCTGCATAGGCATCTATTTCAAAAGTTAGTAATTATTTTTAAAAGACTGTTTCCAGAAGGGTCAATATAACAAGTACAGCTGCAGAAGGTTCATTTACAACACTGGAAAGTATGACTTATCATTGGGTTCAAATGAGTATTTTTCTAAATTAATTTCACTCTCAACTCCAAGTTTCTCCTGTATATGTGTAAAAGTGAATTTGTAGCCATTAAAAGTATTGGCTTCATTAGCTAGAGAACTTCACTAAGAGTTAGATGATATCAGTTTTACATTAGTGTCATGAGATTCTTCAAATAGAAATTCAGTTAAATCCAGTAATGTCTTTTAAATCCAACACATGGAATCAAGCTAAAACATTTAGAAGTTCATTCTGTCTTGATAAAATATTTTAACATTCTCATAAATGCTATTAAGATCTGGATAAAAACCTCAACCTTGAAGATAAACTTACTTGTATTTGCAGTGATAATATGATACAAATTTTGCTAGAGCCCAATATTGTGGTGAAAACCTTGTTCCAGCTAAGTCAAGAAACTTGTGTTGCAGGTTTGGAATTGGAGTTCTGGTTGGAATAGGTTGTAGTGCACATATTATTCATGAATGTGTCCAAACAAGCTTTGATAATCTACTTGTCAAAATAGAGGCTGCATTTAAAGTCAGCCAAATTATAAACTTTTGTGACAAAATTCATGCTGCATTTATTTTAAAACGTTTCAGTTGTGGCAGTGCGTGCTTTTTCTCTTCACTGTCTGTCACCACCAGATTTTAGAAATGTTTTAATTTTAAAGAACTACTTTGTAGATCCATCTAAGTATCTGACAATGATACTGAACCTTATTGTAAAGCAGTCCTCTAAAATTTAGGTTGCATTTTGTTTGAAAGAAGTTGTAAATCTTTAATCAGATATTCAACTGATGGAACACCAAACAACTTCAGCTTTTGAAATGTGCAGCAAATTATAATCATTGAAAGAAAATCTTGAAGCCAAGAAGATGATGAATTGTAACTTCATAAAAACAAAGGAAGGAATGGATAAGCCAAATGATAAGAGACGAAAAGCATAAAATATTAAACTCTGAAGTTCTGTAATTGTACTTCGGAATATCTTCACCTCTGGGGAAAACCTTCTGATGGGTATCCCTTGGATTCTTTTTTAATGAAATATTCTGTACTGAATGGTACTATATTGAGATAGCCTTCAAACACTGCAGATAATTTCTTGATAAGTTATACTTTGTAAACCTACCTTTTGAAGCAATGGAGGAAAAGGACAGAGCATGCAAAAATATTTGGCATAAAATATTTATATATTTACATATTTAAAAAGAGAATTAAGAATATCTTTCATCCAGCAGAATTCATTCAGAGCTTACCAGATAGATACATGAATATCTGAGGTATTTTTGTGACTAAAAATAGCATGGTCTACAAAAGGAAGTCAATGGAAGTTATGAACAGTTTTAAATTTTTCAGTCATAAAACATAGCTTTGAAGATACTGCAATCAGTTTTATCTAAAAAATGATTAATAAGCCATATCCAAAATTATATTCTTCAGAAAAATACCTGTGTCATAATATTAGAGACTGATACAAACAAGAAGTTAAATCTGTAGAGATATACCAAGAATAATTATTTATTTATGCTTTCTAATATTTATACAGTCATATAAAGAAGTTGCATTTTACTTTAATGCACATGATACACATAAATCTTATTTTTTAGAAATACTTCTATTTTTGAAAGTAATGATTGATTAGAATTCATACCCATCCATATAATAAACCCATTTATATTGCAATAAATAGACATTTCAAAATGTTCTATAATCTTAATTATTTTGGTACTTTGTTTCATTCTTTTGATTGCATACTTACCTGAGGGAAAAATCAAAGCTATGGTTCTTCCAGTAGTCATATATGGATGTGAGAGTTGGACCATAAAGAAAACTGAGCACTGAAAAATTGATGCTTTTGAACTGTGGTGTTGCAGAAGACTTTTGAGATTCCCTTGGACTGCAAGGAGATCCAACCAGTCCATCCTAAAGGAAATCAGTCCTGAATATTCATTGGAAGGACTGATGCTAAAGCTGAAACTCCAGTACTTTGGCCACCTGATGTGAAGAACCGACTCATTAGAAAAGACCCTGACGCTGGGAAAGATTGAAGGCAGGAGGAGAAGCGGATGACAGAGGATGAGATGGTTGGATGGCATCACCGACACTATAGACATGAGTTTCAGCAAGCTTCGGGAGTTGGTGATGGACAGGGAGGCCTGGTGTGCTGCGGTCCATGAGGTCACAAAGAGTCAGACACAACTGAGTGACTGAACTGAACTGAGGGAAAAGTCTTATTCTCCAGGGACCAAGTAGTAGAAAGCTCAGAAAATAAAACAGAGACACTAGCTGCAGCCTCTTCCTAGATTTTAGACCATAAAGTCACAGAAACATGCACATTTCAAGTTAGAAAGAAACTAAAAAGATAATGCAACACAGACTCAATAAGCATGTCCCGTTATTGGATCTACATAGTATTCTTGGATCCACATTTTATCTACAATAACTCTCAACTCTCTCCAAACAGGAGACCTTAGAAACTAGAGGAAGGGCGCTTTCTTAGTCAAGGAGCCACAGTAACACATGTAAACTTACAGAGACTCTAGGTCTTTGCTCCAGGAGTAAGTACCTACTTCATAAAATGGACATCCGGTAGTCACACAGATTTTCAGTAAAAATGAATTTTTAAAAATACGGTCATTTATAGACTACACAAATATTTTAAAGTATTTCTAAATATGGTCTTTGAATGAAACATGTTGATTATAAAATTTGGAGTCTATGAGCATGCTAAACTTTCATGAAAACCTTCCTCTGTAGATGGACAAGGAAAGAGGTAAGATGGCAGGCAAGGGATTGGCTTAAGTGAGAAGAAAATCTTCATTGGAAACTTAAAAATGATACCAATAAGACACATTTAAATTTTTATTAAATTCAGAAATAACAGCTTTTTAAACATGTTTATAAAATTTAACAGTGAATATAAAAATAATGGAATTAATATTTTCAGTTCCATTTATTTGGTATCTTAAAAAGTGAGATTGTTTTGTTAAATAGAAGTTTTTTCTCCCTTTTTTAAAATACTCTTTTTCATTATGGTTTATCATAAGATAGTGAATATAATTCCCTATGCTAGCAGGACCTTGCAGTTTATCCATTCTATACATAAAAGTTTATAACTGCTAAACCCAATCACTCACCTTATCCTTCCCCCAACCAACCTCCTCCCCTTCACAACCTCCAGTCTGTTCTCTGTTTCTGTAAACAGAACTTATTTTAAAAACACACTGTTTTTAGGGTTTTCTTTTCATTATAGAATATTCTTACCTGTTCATTTTTCAGAGGACTACTTCATCTGCAAACATGTAGGTCTGGTTGCATGTTAATAAACCACCAGAAAAGATGCACATTTTCAAGAGCTATCAGAGGGTCTGAAAGGAGATTCTCCCCATTTTTAATAAAGTTGAGCTAATTGACTATCTTCTCCGACATATTATGGAATCAGGGGAAGCAGCTTGTCAATAGCAAAGCTCTGAGCCCTTTGGAAAGCAAGCGTCTTCTCAAAGCTATGAATCTCATCTACAAGGAAATCTCCTGGTAAGGAGAAAAAAAATCCTGAGTCATTTGCAGCAGCCTGGATGGATCTAGAGATGGTCATACTGAGTGAAGTAAGTCAGACAGAGAAGGAGAAATCTCACATGTATTCCTTTATATGTGGAATCTGAAAAGAATTGATATAAATTAACTTACAAAACAGAAAAAGACTCACAGACCTAGAGAATGAACATATGGTTGCCGGCGGGGCCGGGAGAGGGGAATGGAGGAAGGGATAGTTAGGAAGTTTGAGATGGACACACACATACTGCTATATTTAAAATGCATGACCAGCAAGGATCTACTGTGTAGAACATGGAACTCTGCTCAATGTAATGTGGCAGCTTGGATGGGAGAGGAGTCTGGGGGGAACGGATACATGCATACATGTGGCTGAGTCCCTTCACTGTTCACTTGACACTATCGCAACATTGTTAACAGGCTATACACCAATACAACATTAAAAAGTTTAAAAAAAAGAATCTACTATGCACCAAATAATTTGCATGCCTGATTTTACTAATTTCTATGGAAAATAATTTAAAGATGAGGACATTTTAGCTTAGAGAGGCTGAGGACCCAGCCCAAACTCTCATATCTAGTAAGTAGTGGAGTTAGGAGGCACGTGACCCCAGGATGCATGCTCTTTTATTTCGTTTCACCACTTTCTATCTCGTGTCTTGCATGTTTCCCCATCATTCAAATCTCAAGTGGAATGAGAGTGGGGTGCAGTGGAGGAGGCGGAAGGAGCCCACACATTTGACAGCCTTCGTGAGATTCAACTGCCCACATTCACTAGGTGGTAAGTCCAGGGTGAGACCGTGTCTGTGTTATTCACCACTCTATTCCAAGCACCTCGTTCTATACACATGAAGTATAGAGGCCGATAGAAGGACTCAATAATGGGCCAAATTTTAGTGAGTGGAATGGAAAGACTGAAACTGGATATTTTGACCCTATTAGCTAGAAAATAAACTGATGTTTCTGCTGCTTTTCACACCTATTCATATTGAATTCATCCACTCATTCAATATATAGTTTGCTGAGTTCCAGGCATTATGGATGGAACATTGAGCAAAGTTCCCGTCCGCATGAAGACATTCTGGTAAGCAAGGAATTTCACCACTAGTTTTGAATCCTCAGAGCTGCCTTGTGAAATGGATGAGGTGGGTGTTTATTTGTAACCTGCTGATTCGCTAAAATATTGCAAAAATATCTAATCCATGAAATTTCATTCAACGAAGTACATCAATGACAAAAATAATGTAACCATCTGAACATGTTTTTTAAATCCAGATTCCCTTCTGTTCTCAACATAATGTGATAATTTAGTATTATTTTATTCATCAATTTTCCTACCAGTTAAACACATACACACACACACCCCTCCCATCCTAACCAACCCCTTCACACCCCAACAGCCGTGCTCAGTGAAAAATCCTCACTACCGCGTCTGTTACGAGCTTATCCTGTGCTGGACACCTGGGCCTTATTTTATATTATTTCTGATCTTTCCTATAACCTCAAAAAGTAATTACTCCTATCCTAGATTTACAGATGAGAAAACTGTGATTCAAGAGACGATTTCACCCAAGATCACAGGACCAGTTAGTAGCTTCATCCAAGTCCAGAACCTGTCTTGGTTCTGTCAGTGTTTCTGACTCAGAGTAAAGTATCCCTAACTCCCTCCTCTTCTTTGTTTAACCCATTCTCTACAACTCTCCAAAGTTATAGTTTGAAACACAGGTTTGATCACATAGCTACTCTTACAAAGAATGAATGGATTGCCCCAACTTTTAAGATAAAATGTGCAAACCTCAGCATAGAATGCAGGGTCCTTCTTGGCTGTCCCCAGGCTTTGCTTGACTCTCCCAGGCTGTCATTTTCCATGAACCATTTATTCCCAGCACACAGCAGGCTTTCTTTGTGGCTGTGCATGGACACATTTCATCTCCACCCTATTTTTTTCTCTCTCTAGTAAAACCCTACTCTTCCTTTCATATCAACTTCAAAAAGTTCCTTGCTTGGGAACCTTCCCTAGCTTCTCCAGAGTTATTTCCTCCTCAGGGATCCCCAGCATGCATGCTTGCTAAGTCACTTCAGTTGTGTCTGACTCTTTGCATGCAACCCCTTGGACTGCAGCCCGCCAGACTCCTCCATCCATGGGATTCCCCAGGCGAGAATACCTGAGTGGGTTGCCATGCCCTTCTCCAGGGGAATCCTCCCAACCTGGGGATCAAACCTGCATCTCTTAAGTCTCTTGCATTGGTAGATCGGTTCTTAATCACTAGTGCCACGTGGGAGACCTGGATCCCATATCCATCATGTTAATGGTGTTAATCATAAAGTCCCTTGTGGTGGCTCAGACAGTAAAGAATCCATCTGCAATGTGAGAGACCCAGGTTCAATCCCCAGTAGGGAAGATCTCCCAGAGAAGGGAATGGCTACCCACTTAAGGATTCTTGCCTGGAGAATTCCCTGGACAGAGGAGCCTGGTGGGCTAGAGTTCATGGGGTCGCAAAGAGTCTGCCAGGAACACACTCGTCACGTGGGTCCCTTTACTTGGCATCGCCTTTGTTTAATTGTCTTCCTTCCCTTCCCCGCCCCCCTTCCCCCATGCCCTGGGCTCCTTGAAAGCTGAGTCAAATGGAGCATAGCACTGAGCTGTCACACAGTGGGCCTCGAAAAATTCTATGAATAAAAAACCACTGCCCCCTTCCTTCTTGTCCTTCTTTCATGACCTCAAATCCAACAGAGCCGGAAGAGAAATGCAGCTAAAACATGACTAGGAGGGCTCCCTGCAAGGAAGCACTCCAGGGCAGCAGGGTGGCTCCGGCGACGTCCCCAGCAGAGATGTAATTTACAGGTTGTCTTGATGTGACTCGATAATGCAATAATTGACGAACTGATCGCATAATGTAAAACCGTCTGGCTC
The DNA here is from genome assembly GCF_963930625.1 of Muntiacus reevesi. Taxonomy (NCBI): domain Eukaryota; kingdom Metazoa; phylum Chordata; class Mammalia; order Artiodactyla; family Cervidae; genus Muntiacus; species Muntiacus reevesi. The sequence goes on along the minus strand of NC_089253.1, from coordinate 118,835,368 downwards.
TGAATAGACCGCTCTCAGAGATGAAACAAAAATGAGAGCATGTCTGCATAATCGGTGTGTAAACGCAAGCAGGGTATTAAGCATTCCTTTTTATTCTTAAAGAGCTGAAATGAGACGAGCCCTCCCCGCCCCAAAGCAATCTCTCTCTCTCTCTCTCTCTCTCTCTCTTCTCTGCTAATAAGCTCTGAGCAATTTGGAGGCAAGGTGTGATATTGCTCTCACAGATAAATAATAACAAACAAACAAAAAAATCATAATGTTGATGTGATTATACCTCACTGGCTAAAGGGAATTAAAGGTAAATTCTTTTTTTTATTAGTTTACTGATCCTGGGCATCCGACTCCTCATAACTACTCCATATATCACACTAGTTAATCATTCTTGTCATTATCTTCAATGTCTTATTAGAGGGCTTCATTCATCTGGTTTTTATCTGTTTCATTGCAAGCAGTTTTAATCTCATTTCCACAGCGCTGATAAGCCTGTTAGTTTGCACAAATTGGTTTTGGTGACAATGTGTAGATAGCAAACACATGCCATTTCCAAACGGAGAGGAGAAATCTATTCAGGTCCAAAAAGCCAGGTGGCTTGAGCAAAGGAGAGGTGGAGACAGTGGTATTGGCTTCCTACAGGAAAAAATGAAGAAGGTAGAAAACAGGATGAGAAGAAGGGAGAACAGGAAACTCAGATAAACTGTTACAAGACCCCCGCACCCGCACCCACAACCGCACCGGCCCAGCCCCGCAAGTCAGGAGAGCCAGCGGCGATGGCCTCATCTGACCACTAGATGGCCGCGTTGAGTCAACAGTGTCCCATCGCAGCGGTGGAAGAGGACGCACGTTTAGTGGTAGCGCTTTGCCCCCCAGACTGGAGCACCCAACTCTGCTTCCACTCTGAGGGTGCTCCCAGCACAGCCAGAGGTCTTCCCGGAGAGACCCTGTCAGAGTTTCCTTCCTGCTCCGGGGTGTCTAATATCAGGCTGTCTTGTGCCATCTCTCCAGCTAATGAAGCAGCGTTCATCACTGCCACCTCTCTTTAGATTGGCCTGGCTCTAGGTATCTTAGAATAAAGGAGGCATAAGCCTATCAGGTTCAGTAGCTCAAAAACGCATTCATTGTAGATGCTAAATACAGTTTCTGCAGGTTTCCAGTTGGGGAGTTATCTTTTGCGGGGGAGGGGCGGGGGTCGGGGGAGAGAGGGGAGGGAATCAATAGCCTGTCGATCTGACTGGCAAACTTCGGAACTTCTGTCAGGTTTGAGAAGGCAGCCTCTTGAATTTCCTGACTCCTGCTGCTTGGGTCCTGGTACTGAAGCCAGAAAATGAGGCTTGTCTGTTACTGTCCTGGCCCCTTTCTTGGGAGAGTTGATCTGGACGCGGGTGTCTGGAAAGATTTAAATCCAAAATCACTCTCCAAATGCACTCAGCTCTATCAGATTTATACTTCACACACACATGAAACACCAAAATAATAATAATAGGGAAAGGAAGCATTTCAGACCAAAAGAAAGGGTCTCATAATAGGCTTCCAAATCACTTGTTTCCGAGGCAAACAGATACCAGCCAGATGCAGACAGTCAATTATCCGGTGGTGTCTGGGGTGGGAGGGCGCTAATAATATTCCAAAATCCTCAGCTGCCAAAACACTTTGCAGATCCATTTTCAGACCCTCTGCTTTTCAAGGAACATTCGGTTCATGTTTGTCTGATTCATTCTCACAACTCAAATGTTGATATAAAGCCTGCTTATGAAATTCTGAGACCTCTTGTTTTTAGAAACTCGGGAGGCCACACTTCCCTCAGACCTAGGCCAAGTGTGAACGCCTCTCTGTTTTAGAATCTGAAACGCGGTCGGCATTTCAGACAGTCTCAGCTAAGTTCTTGCAGTCCCTCTTTATCCCATGTTCTGATTTGCCTGGTTTAAAAGCATATCCATCTTGTAACTACTCTGTGGAGCAAAGGATTGAGGATGACGCTTAATGTGTCGCTTCTGATCTGAGCCTCCAAGGTGGAAATAGAATCCCAAGCCTGCAAGATAGAGACGGCTTTCCTGCAGCTTCCCTTACCTGCGCTCTCCCTCTCAAATCAGGTGCCGTGGGGCAGTCATGGCGAGTAATAATGTCTAGGACCCAGAAACCAGCTAGGTTTCCATTTCTTTCCAGTGTGGCGCTGTTCCTTCACACGGAAACGATAGCACAGGGCAACCGGGTACCTGCGTGGGGCCATGTGAGCGCAGCCTCCATCATTATCCAGCCCCAGGGGGACATAATGGTCATGCACGTGGTCTGATGAGAACGTGGCCTTCTGAAACCCGGTTTGTCCCGGTTGCCATGGCGCCTACTCTCGGGGCTGTCTGTTCCGGAAGTTCCCATCAAGATTTGGCTTATGTGTGTGTATCTTTATTCTTCCTCTAAAACATGCCATTAACTCTTTGGAACAAAATGCACATGAGGTCCCCTAGCAGCCAGTATGCACCAACTGCAGTTGGATTTGCTGCCCGGCAGCTTCGGAGATGAACTCAAGGCCTTTCCGGGACCATCCTCTCCCCCCCAACCCTGACCAGCTCCCAGCAGGACGTCGAGCTCCTGAAGGCCAGGGTATTGGTCTGTGATGGATGTTCCTGCTCCTTATGCTCCCCAGAATGCACTGCTGCATGGCCGCGTAGCATCAGGAGCCTCAGACGCATCGTGCCATCCGCTCCCACACAGAGCGAGGTCTACTTGAGAGGGGCAGAAGGACCCCACACGGGGCTAGAGACTAAGGAACTCATCCCTCTACTGTTTCACATCCTTACGCCGAGAACCAGAAAACCGCATCTGTGAGGACACACTTTATCTATGTATAAAGTGCCGAGTGCATAGGAGTCAGATCTGTTAATAGCCTGATCCAAGTGAGCAGGGGCTGTCAGAAAACAGAAGCCAGGAAAAGCAGACACGTAGCAAATGGTCCATCTGCCTGGGCCCAGAATCCAAATATTACAGGCCCGATGTCGGGAACGCAGATGTAACTGCCAATGGGGGCTCCTGCCAAACTTCTTCAAAACTTTCTGTGGTGCAGCTGACACCTATTTGAAAGTTTCTCCCCTCTTCTACCCACTGAGATAATGTCAGGTTTCTCTGACCTGAGTGCAGAGGGAGAATAAAAATCAAAGTAAGCTGCATTTCTCGGACTCTGCAGTCTGTCTTAGAGCAGCATCTCTGCGTCCCTGTCCCCATGGGATCGCCAGCATCCCTTGGATTCCAGCTGGTGTCCGCTGACTCTCTCGGCGCCTCTGCTAATACCTACTGCCGAGACCACAGACAGCTAGACCGAGGTGCAGATCCTAGGCTGTCTCTTGGATCTGGGGGCATCCAGGGAAGCCGATGCTTCTGTTACGCTCTTGTATTTCTTTATTTGTCTGCGCCGGGTGTCAGTTGCGGCACACAGGGCCTTCATCGCATCACGTGGGATCTTTCGCTGAGGCCCACGGGCTCTTCAGTTGTAGCGGGTGGGCTCCAGAGCTTGAGGGCTCAGTAGGTTGGGTGTGCGGGCTTAGTCGCTCCACAGCATGTGGGATCTTAGTTCCCCAACCAGGGATCGAACCTGCGTGCCCTGCATTGCAAGGCAGATTCTTCACCGCTGGACCAGCAGGGAAGTTCTGTTGTGCTCCTATGTTATAGCTGTCCCCTCATCCAAGAATTTGGGTTTACCGCGGGGCCTGGGTTCTCAAAGATAACTGTCAGCATTTCCTCTTTCTCTCCCTTTGCTGCATGGTCATGGACCACGCTCACACCCTTTGGCCTTCTTTCTCGAGGACACGCTCTTTCTCAGCATGTCTTTGGTGCCTCCAGCAAGTAGGTGCCAGGCGGCCAGTGAGGAAGGCTCCCCAAATGGAGCCTATCTTTGGTGTCAAATAGCAATGGCCCAATCTGGGACCTCCCCCAGCTCCTGAATGCACACACAGACTCCACACCTGCACATCCCAGGGCCTAGGACACTTAGAAGCTTTCTTCTGTTTCCATTTGAGAGCATCTGTTGAGTCCAATTTAATATTTGGGAAGATGTACGTGACCCAGATAAAATGGGTCCCAAGTTACAGCCCCATCTACAAATTAAGTCATATTCAAAGAAACCCCATCTTTCCAGATTTTTAGAGAATTTTAATATTGAACAGAATCTCTTGGGGGAAAAAAAAACAATGTCAAAGGAGCCCAATTCATAGCTCCTAGTAAAAACTTCTTAGAAATTACCTTGCCTCATTCCTCTGATTCTCAGGATAACTCGCCTGCCCCAGGGGATCTGAATCCTTTCCCCAAGGAGTCCTGTGGGTACCCTTAGTGTGAGTTCTTAGCTTTCCCCATCTCCCTGATTCTTCCCTTTCTATTCTTTCATTTTCCCCATGAGTAAAGCTCAGTCCTTTTATATGCAGCCCCTCCCCCGCAAACCCACTTTTCTGCCTCTCAACACAAGTCATTGGAATTCTGCATCATCAAAGCCCAAGAATTGAGCCCCAGAGAGAGTCAGTCATCTGTCTCTCAAGGTAGAATTCTTTATAGACAGTGGGAGATGGAGACGCTGGGGATGCCAGACTGCGTCCCCTAAGTGTTCCCGGTGATGGCAGGCGGTGGCGGAGTGGACAGTGACTCTCACATTAACGCTTTATGTCTCCAAAACACAAAGATGGAGGTTGAGTTGTAATCACAGCCCTCTCCCTGTGGTCTAAACCAGTTGAGAAACAGGCACTACAGCCATAGGGGACCCAGATAGAAATTTATCTGTCGGCAAACCTGGATGGCAGAACCTCAGACCTGCGATCAAAATCAGGCTCCTCCCTGCTTTCCATCACTCTTAGTTCCTAGGTCTCCGACAAGGAAGATGGAGACTGAAAGCTGACCTCATCCTGCCCGTCAGCCACCTGGAGGAGCCTTGTCTGTCACTCATCTTCCTAGACTCAGAGGGCCCAAGAGCCAAGAGGAGGATGAACGTCTAGACTTTCCCGCAGAGGAGCGGGATCAGAAGGAGGGGTGCTCACCTGAAGTGAGAAGACCTTGGAGGGTTTGAGCCATGCCCACCCCTGCCCTTCATCCAATCAAATGAGTCACCCTACTCTCATCACCCAGTGTAAAATCCTCTCCTGTGGGACTTTGGCCGCTAAGTCATGTCTGACTCTTACAACCCCATGGACTGTAGCCTGCCAGGCTCCTCTGTCCATGGGATTCTCTAGGCAAGAATACTGGAGTGGGTTGCCATGCCCTCCTCCAGGGGATCTTCCTGACCCAGGAATCGAAACCGGGTCTTCTGCATTGCAAGCAGATTCTTTACCAACTGAGCTATAAGAGAAGGTTACAGATCCTCTCCTGGGACTTTCAAAAGCTCAACAAATGCCCACTCCATGCTAATCCAAGGCATAAAGATAGAAATGAGGAGAAAATAATCTGCTACAATTAATAAGCCTGAGTTTCTGCATACAAAAAAATGTGTTCTAGACATTGATCTTTTAAAGGATTTTATCGTCTTTCCTTATTGAAAAGATTTTGGGTGTCTTTTCACATGAAGTAGCAGGAAGAAAAATAGAATGAGAAGAATCAGAAAACAGGGTTCTAACTCAGATCCTTACTCAGGCTCTTAAGTTGGAATTTGTCTCCAGCACTCTGTCTCTCGGTTCCTGGCAGACCACTGGCCAGGCAGCCCCTTTATCCACGCACCCGAGGGTCCTCCTTGGTTCAACAGTCCAAGTTCTAACCTGTATGGAGGAAAGGACACCTCCGCCACAGCAGTTTTATTTTTTAAAGAGCTATAGTCTGAGGTCCTAGGGGCTGGATAGTGCAGAGAAGCCAGGAATAGTCCCTAGAACACTAACTGCCTCTGTTGCAATAGTGACTCCACCACTATTTAGCTGAGTGACCTCTGGCAAGTTCTTTAACCTCTTTCCTCACCTATAAGGTAGGAGATATTAGCAGTGTAAGCCTACTAGGGAGTTAAATGTCTTGGGGTGCGTGAGCACTTGCAGTAGTCACCGACACAGAGGAGAAGACATGAAGCCATTGCCCGCATTGTTGGTGTTCAGTCACCAAGTCTGACCCCGTGACCCCGTGGGCTGCAGCACCCCAGGCTTCCCTGTCCTTCACCATCCCAGAGTTTGCTCAAACTCGTGATCACTGAGTCAGTGATGCCATCCAACCCTCTCATCCTCTGTCACCCTCTTCTCCTCCTGCGCTCAATCTTTCCCAGCATCGGGGTCTTTTCCAGTGAATTGGCTCTTCACATCAGGTGGCCAGAGTCATGGAACTTCAGCCTCAGCATCAGTCTTTCCAGTGAATATTCAGGGTTGATTTTCTTTCAGATGGACTGGTTTGCTTTCCTTGCTGTCCAAGCAACTCTCAAGAGTCTTCTCCAGCACTGCAGTTCAAAAGCATCAGTTCTTTGGTGCTCAACTTTGTTATGGTCCAACTCTCACATCCATACGTGACTACTGGAAAAACCATAGCTTCGACTAGATGGACCTTTGTCAGCAGCATTATGGTTTAGTAAAGTTCAGTACAGAAACCAACAGAATACTATAACCTCATCACAATCACTTTATGAACCTTTCCAGTAACATGGAAATGCTCAGGCTTAATTGCTAAATTTGAAAGCCAGAATTAAAATGTTTATATACCATTTTGAACCACGTTTAAAAATAACAGCAACCAGAATGAATTGTAACAAAATGTTAATTGTTATCTTTGGTCGTCAGATTACAAAAAAATATTTTATTTTTTCTTTCTGCTTTCCCACATGAACGTTCTACAATAGAATGTATCCATTTTAAAAATGCTAACTTTATATAGCAGGCAAGCCATGTCTAACAAAATGTTGCTCTTCTGTCTGGATAAACCACACATTAGAGTGACAATAAATTCTATTTTTGATGGAAGCAAGGCATTCCTTTGTCAGTAGTAAATCACTCTGCTGCTACCCCACCCCACCAGCGTTATAAATGCCTCTGTAGGTGTTTCTCCTGGGGCTGCATTCCACAACCCCACAGCAGGTATCAAGTTCTGCCATTCCTTTGAGGATCCATCCATCCTGAAGACAGGTGTTGCTTGAAGCAAGAAGCCTTGTCAGCCCCACCTGCCCCATCATCCCACCCCTCACATCACATTTACCGACGTATTAAGTATTTGATGACGGAATGTGCTCAAGGCCAAAGATGACAGCTAGGCCCTCTCTTCTATTGCTGTTCCTTTGCCCTGCCACCTAGAAGGTAGAAAAATTTTATTGAATGATACAACTCGAATAAATCCATCCCCAGGCTGAAGCCTCAGCCTCCAGGTCTCCGACTCTCTAAAACATGCCTTGGATGGAAACTTCCAGCTGGACTCTCGTCCTTGAGGTATATGGCCAGTTTCAGCGGGTTGCAATTTTCTTCCCCCAGTATTTATGAGTTTAGATTGCTGCAAACCAGGAGAGGTTATCTGCTAAGTGCATCACAGGACTCAATCTGTCAGCTTCACCATTTACCCTGGAGGGAAAGGAGCTATCTGGCCAAGCCCTAGGTGATGGCCCATCATGAACTCACACACACTGTGACTCAAAGTTCAGTGTCAGCAAAGATGGACTCAGCTCCAGGCCACCCACATGCAAGATCTGCCTTGTCTTGCCTTTCTTTTCCTCTATTTCTTGCTTTTTAATACTCCCCTGGACTCATCAAACTTCCAAAACATTGTAGCTAGAAAAGAACTGAACTCTGCCCAACATCACAGACCTAGTCAGAAATAATACTAATAATAGCAGTGGTAGTGACAGTAACCAACTCAGACAAGCTTACAGGCTAGGCACTCTTCCAAGATTTTCAATAAAGTAACTCATTAGCCTGCACCACAACCTCCTAAGGTAAATCTATCTGGTTGACCAACTTTTTGGCCAACCCAGTGTTAGTATCCACATGTCATGGAGGAGGAAACTCAGAACCAGGATATTAGGTGACTTTTCCAAGCCACCTGCGTGAACCCAGGACCCTTGGTCTCTTGATTTATCACTCATTTTTCTTTCCAAGATATCAGGCTGTTGCATGTAACTCAAAAGCCAGTACCCTTGGAATCTTCCTCCTGACTGCTGGACCAGACAGAAACAAAGCAAAATAATCACTGATGTGCAAAAAAGAGCCCATTTAACTTTATCTCAGAAAACATTCTCTGACCACCCACCCTGGTGCCGGATGCTGTGAGAAGTCAGTTGCAACTTAAGATGTAATAGGGACAGAGGTCAACACAATATTGCAAAACAATTATCCTCCAATTTAAAAAATGTAATAGGAGAAGACAGAAGAATGAAATAAGTGTTGAACACTGATAACATTTATGGAAAATCCTTTTTTTAAGGACTGAACACAAGGCAAACAAACCATAGTGAGACAGATTCTTGACTCTCCCACCTAGCTCTCCTTCACCAACTCTAAACCTCAAGGTCAAGACCCTCCGGTGAGGCTGTAATTAGCCAAAGTAAGGGGAAGGGGATGCATCTTGGTTAATAATCTCACTGTTTGCAAGGAGGCTGGGGGAAGCTCATCCCATTTTAGAGATCAAATAGCCAAGGCTGAGGGCAATTCAGTCATTTGCCTCTGACATCATAAAACTACTCTCCTGCACACACAGGACTTGAAACCCTCTGTGGCCCCAAAGCAAACGTGCTCCCACTGCAGAGCACCTCCTCCCCACTCCCTCCATTCCCTGGACTCACCTCCCAGCAAAGCCCTTACCTGTGGGTCCCATTTGGTGAGTGATGTATGAAACTTTCTGAGCAGTGCCAGCCCCTCCTCCCAGCCTGGCCTGGCGGCTGCGCCATTCCAGAACAAACACATGTTTGATCTACGAGGCTACTTTCTTACCATGAGAGCCATGAAAGGATGTGTCTCCCAAGTGACCTCTTCCTTGGTAGTTGGAGAGAAAGTGTGATAAAAAGCAAGAGCCGTGTCCTTTGAAGATAATTCATACATTGGCCAATAGATGCGATAAAGTAGCTAGAAATCCAGCACAGGCTACACACAACTCCACATTAAAGGCATCTGTGTTTAATAAAACTAATAAATCAAATGTTCTTAGATGGTGCCTCCTGGCTATGTTTTAGGGCTATAATTGGTGCACATGGATGATACAAGAATAAAAGGCACTGAGTCAGCAGAGAGACCGCTAACCCCTGATGTGCCCCTTGAGTGTTTCTGGGATTCTTTCAGTGTTTTGTTTGCGGAAGTTTATCAAAAGCAAAGTCCCTTTCCTAGAAAAGTGCCAGGCTACCAACCCATGCTCTTAAACAGGGAGTACGCTCTCGCTCCGGGAATCTACAAACGCAACGGAAAAGCCAGAGAGGAAGGTGAGGCCTGATACAGACTTATTCACAAAACAGGCTCAGAGAAGGAACCCCAGGCTGCCGTGGGAAAGGGGAGGGGAAGGGAAGTTGGGAGCGTGGGGGAGAACGGATACTTGTACACGTGCGGCTGAGGCCCTTCGCTCTCCTCCTGAATCTACCACAAAGTTGTTAACTGGCTATTCAGTTCAGTTTAGTTCAGTCAGGTCAGTCGCTCTGCCGTGTCCAACTCTTTGAGACCCCATGGACTGTAGCAGCCCAGGTTTCCCTGTCCCTCACCAACTCCCAGAGTTTAATCAAACTCACGTCCACCGCATCAGTGATGCCATCTAACCATCTCATCCTCTGTCGTCCCCTTCTCCTCCCGCCTTCAATCTTTCCCAGCATCAGGGTCTTTGCTGTGCTCCAATACAAAATAACAAACAATTTTTTTAAGTAAAAAATTAAAAATGGAACAAAAAAAAGGGGACATTAAATACGTTAACTTATTATGCCTCTCAGATGTGCATTTCAGAAGTATTTTCTGATTGAATCCTCACAGGCACCCCTCGGATGTGTGACACCATTGCCTTACAGCTGAGAACACACATCAGCGAAGTGAATGTCCAGGTGCAGAACTGATAGACTTCCAAGCCAGTGAACGAAGAAGCTGAAGAAGCTTGGAGTATTCACCCTTGAGACAATGGACTCCAAGAGCAACTGCTATAAACTCTAGGTCTGTCTAAGACGATTCCTTGAAGAAGGGAAACCCCTTTGCATTAGACCAGAAGAGAACAAAGGATGTGGGTGTAGAGACAGGAGGAGTCCTCTCCGAGGACTGTTGCAGCTAAAAGGAAGGGGTAGGAACTCCTGTCCTGGGGAAAACCTAGATTCACAGCGATGTTGCAGACAGGACGTTTGACGGGGTCCGTGCTCAGGCATTGGCATGTACAAACAAGTAACCACCTCTCTCACCTCCCCTGTGCTTTGTAAAATGGAGATGGTAATAATTAGTTTGGAGGATTGGGGGAAAGGAATAAATGAAATGATGTATATAAAATCCTTGGTAAACCCTAAGTTGATATCAAGAACGAGGATTGTTAAGACTCCATCTTTCTGGAACTTTTAACATATAACCCAGCCTGGAGACAGAGGGATGGACTCAATGACTTCCTACGACTCATTTTTATCACCTGAAGTAGACAATTCAAAGCTTGGGAGGGAAGGCAAGCAGCTTCTAGGGATCGTTAGCTTTACAAGCTTTCAGAAAACCTCAGCCTAAAATAGAGACAGCTCATCCCTCCCCTCTCCCAGGAAATGTTTCAATGACATAGTCAACTCCATCTCGGCTGCAGAGTGTGAGGGCTGAAGAAGTGGTCAAGGCCAGCCCGGCTTCTGCCAGGATGGAGGATAGTTTGGATGACGAGTTACAGGGTCATGATACTGAAGCAAATTCATGATTTGGGACTGAAAGAAATCGGCCTTTGCCTCAGAGGCTATTTAATGTCATAAGACTCCAGGCCCCATTTCAGAGGCCAACTTAAAAAAAAAAAGAAAAGAAAAAAGATAGTGACCTTAATTATTATAACATATTGATTAGTTAGGGACAGGTGGCTTGAAGTCTATTCCCTACCTTTACAATAACTTACCAGATACACACTAGTTCATTTCTTACTAATTATCTCCCTTCATTGGATGAGAGATAACATCAATCTTTTCTGAGCCATAATATACATCGTCGGGTTTCCCAGGTGGTGCAGTGGTAAAGAATCTGCCTGCCAATGCTGGAGATCAGAAGATGCAGGTTCAATCTTTATGTCAGGAAGACCCTCTGGAGGAAGAAATCGCAACCCACTCCAGTGTTGTTGCCATGGACAGAGAAGCCTGGTGAGCTACAGTCCATGGGGTTGCAAAGAGTCAGACATGTCTGAGCACGCATGCACGCACACAATAGGCATTCTTCATATGATATCTTCCTAGCACTGTGCAAGCTGATAGAGAGGCTTAAGCTAAAAAACTTTAAGAGCCATACAGATGTAGAAGAATATAGAAATAGAAATTGATATAGATATACTTAGCGTGATGAATGATCATGACAAAGCAGCGTGAGATCGTCTCTGTCGTTTGTTTTAACAGTGAGAAGCTGCAAGTACTTCACAACTACATCCTTATTCTCTCGAAACTCACATCAAAGAGCCTTCTGATTTTTCAATAATATAATAGCCTTTTGGCTTTTTTGAAAGCGTTTGGGTATACTTTTGATAAATTTTCCCACACAAGTCATCAAAAATCCTTTATAAGACTAATTAAATCACTAGAAGTGGCTGCAGATTAAAAGTTAAGTCAGTCATCCTGGTGCAGGAATGATGTTTCTGGATGGGAGACTTCAGCTCCCATCACACAGAAGCGCTACCATAAGATTTTCTTCTCATATTGACAACTCTAGGGTGTTTTGTAGAGCCTGAGAAGTTGGAAGTGGCAGACTAACCCAACCAGCCTCCTGGTTCTGATGATTATCATCAAGGCACACTAGTGCGAGCACTGTGCCTGGTGAAAGTGAAATGGAAGTGAAAGCCACTCAGTCGTGTCCGACTCTGTGTGAATCCATGGACTATACAGTCCACGGAATTCTCCAGGCCAGAATACTGGAGTGGGAAGCCCTTCCCTTCTCCAGGGGGTCTTCCTGACCCAGGAGTCAGACTGGGGTCTCCTGCGTTGTAGGAGAATTCTTTACCAACTGAGCTATCAGGAAAACCTGGGTATGAGGTTACAAATACCTACTTTCCTCCTCCATTCTTTCCCTCATTTGCTTACCACCAAGGTGAGAAGGCAGAGCTATGTTTCAAGTCATAAAGGGCAACCCAATCCTGCCTCACCCAATACCACGTGAGTATGACAGATTTTTGATGGTTATAAAAATTCAGAAGAGGGAAAAATCTCTCTGACATGGGGGTGATTAAGGAAGTTCTGAAAATTCTCTGAGAATTCTTTGAGCCTCTGGTATCCACTCAGTAGTTTGTGAGCCTAGAGCAAATGGGCTGCTTGCAGAATATTATTATAAAGCCAATTATGCGCTCAGTGTTCTAAGCAATTTCCTAGCTGCCTCTTGGACATCTGACCCCAGTTTCAGCAGCAGGAAATTTCAGTGCCTACAAAAGTCTATTGTTTGGTACAGCGCTGAATCTTAAAGTTGAACTCAACTGCCCAAGTGTAATATTGCCATCCCTTGCATTGGGAAGTTATTTCTACTTTTTAAAGTGTGTTTCCATTCGGGGGGCATTTTGTCTTAATACGATTTCTGAGATCAAATAGAAATTATTAACCTCAATTTACATCTCAAGTAACTGAGGCTCAGAAAAGTTGTTCAATACCAGACAAAAATCTGGAGCAGAAGCAGGCCTAGGACTCAGAACCTCCCAGATCCGCATCCAGATGGGAAGACAAGTTTGTCAGCCAATAGTTACCTGACATTAAGGCAACGGGACGTGATTAATGGCCGTTTGCCAAATGTCTGCAGATCCTTGGAGAAAAAGGCATTGCAAAAGTGCAACATATTAAGCTAATTATTACCGGACCAACTCCTTGGAGACATGTTTTCATCAGAAGCTGTCTTTAGAGGCTCCCCAAACAGTAGGTAGTTCTGTAAAGCCAGCTTTTCCTGTGATGCTCAAATCATAACCACTGTCTGGTCATGCATCTCTTCTTCAGAAAGAGCTCTGAACACGAGAAATGACTTTCAAGTCACAAGGAGTCAGGCTATGGACAGAACCCTTACCTTAGACCTGTTCCTTAACCCCAACTGGAGTGCACTGTTCTGGGGAGAGAAGATGACATGGAAGGAATCAATGTAGACTTCCAGGAGCGAAGGGACCAAGGGGACTAGCACTGTTTACTAAGTGTCTACACTGTGCCAGGTCATTCTGCACAAACCCTAACAGTTAATACTCACCACATCTTATGAGTGATGTAAGCACAGTTATACCTTTCTAAGCCGAGGAGCCCTGTCAGAGGTTAGCAGATATGCTCCCGGTCATCTGGATATGAAGAGGTGGGCTCCGCACCAGCACTCCAGTATGTCTGATCAAAAGTCCATGCTGTTTGCGCTTCCAATTCTAAGTCAAGTCAACTGCTGAAGGAGGCTAAAAGAGAATTTAGTTAAGGTTTAGAAAAAAATCTGCCTCTGACCATACTTCTCCCCTGGAGGACTGGCCATTTTATGCAGCGGGCTGACAGCAAAGTGAAAATGCTGGAGCCCCTATTTAGAAATTATTCAGAATTTTAAGACAGCCGCAGAAGATTAAGCCAAACGCAGGAAGCTTCTGAGCACTGGGTCCTGTTTAACTGCATGGGTTGTATGAATAAGTCCATGAAGTCGCCCTGCTCGACGGAGTCCGGGACAAAACAAAGGTGAGCAGGCAAGAGTTCTGGGGTTGGGGGCCAATCTGGAAATTTGGTCCCAGGGGAGGAAAAATGGCCCGTGTGGTCCCCAGGAACCTCCCCTCCCATCATGGACTGCTCATCTCACACACACACACACATACACACACACACACACATGCACACACACACACACACTGCCCGGGGGAACTCACTGATCAAGACTGATAAAAATTACATGGCAAGGCCCTGGGGGCAATTGCAATCCTTTTTCTAATCTCAGGAAGATTCGAAATAGCATCCCAGTGACACAAGGCATGAGCGAACATCACCCCTATTGCAGCTGTCACTTGTATCTGCAATCAGGTGAATTATAGAGATTAGCCACGTCCAAGAATTACTGCACTTTTTGCATGCGTCTGTGCATGGCCCGTCTTAAGGTGGAATTGCTCAGGTTTGCATTCAGACTCTGGAGAAGGCTTCGGAAGGTCCGCGCTGCCACCCAGTGTTCAGAGAGCAAGTGCAGAAGAAGCCACTGCAGGCTGGGCATACACCCAGGCTCTGCCGGCCACTGGAGCCGTCCTGAAGCCACAGAAAGGGATGCTGTAAAGCTTCTGCAGGCCCCAGGTGAGCTTATTTAGAAGTCACACCCTGTATCACATCAAAGATGTTAAAATGAACCTACAGCGCTTACTAGAAATTGATGTGCAACCATCTAAGACTTGAGTAGTTTTTGAGTTTGGTGGACATGTTATGTTTTGTGGAGATTTAGTTAAACATTCATTCTGATTTCGCAATTTTCGTTTTTGGAATATGGATTCAGTGTGGCGGCCCTGGGGGAAAAGGAAGAGCTCTTAGACTTTACCCTAAGACAGAAGTGTTTGAAAAACCACCTGCTCTTTGCGCCTTTAGTACCTGCTACAGTGTGGGTAGGCGTGAAAACGGAGGAGAACCAGGGAAGAGGAGAAAACATGAGGAATGTTGGATCTGATCACCTCTGAATGTGCACTTCAAGTACCAGTCCTTTCATTACGCTTGTGTGAAGCAGCAGCCTCAGTCTGCTGAATGCACAGAAGAACCGTAGACAAACCATGTCCAGGGTCTACTAGATCTTTTTTTTTAATTTATTTATTTTTAATTGGAAGATAATCGTTTTACAGTATTGTGTTGGTCTCTGCCACACACCAACATGAACCAGCCACAGGTATACATGTGTGCCCTCCCTCCTAAACCTCCCTGCCACCTCCCACCCCATCCCACCCCTCTAGGTTATCACAGAGCCCTGGTTTGCGTTCCCTGAGTCATCCAGCAAATGCCCACTGGCGGTCTATTTTACATACGGTAGTTATACATTTCCACGCTACTCTCTCCATCCGTCCCACCCTCTCTTCCCCCCACGTCCACACATCTGTTTCCTACGTCTGATCTCCATTGCTGCCCTGAGAATAGGTCCATCAGCACCACCTTACTAGACTTCAGTGCTGAGCTTTCATGATTGAAATAACAACAGCAACAAAAGCCCCTGGTCAGGTCTGCTGTCCGGTGCAGTTTTTCCAAACGGCCCCCTGCCCTCTGAGAGCGGAGGGCTTAGCTGCCAACAGGTAAGCTGCCAACACGGAGTTTTCACACTCCCTGAGGACCCGGACCCCTCCTGGGTTGTGACTCTTAACTACAGGAGAGAAAGTCCCTTGACATTTTCCAGCAGCAGAGAAACAACATCCAAATGGAATCCCCTGCTCCTCCCCCCGGCCTTGCTCGTGACTGACGAGTGGAGATGCAGGGGTGAGAGCCGGGGAGGCCCCAGTGACCAGCTTTGAGTAAAGGAGGGCAAACTGGAGCAGGAAGAGAAGCGATACGTTCAAAATGGGAGAGGCTGTAGACAGCGTTTAATCTGTCCCTCTGCTCTCTAGCAGAACTGAAGTGAATCTATTTTGACTACCATATGGACCGAACCTTGTAAACCCACACGTCTGTGGATTTAAGATTTCTTTGGAGTTAGGACACAGGGGGTTTGTATTTTGTGAAATCGTGTCTTTTTTACCCCCTTCCATGACTGATTCTGTTTTGTTTTCTTTTTCTTTTTTGGCTGCACACCATTCAGGATCTTAGTTCCTCGGCCAAGGATTGAACCCAGGCCCCCTGCTTTGGGAGAGCGAAGTCTTAGCCACTGGACCGCCAGTGGCTATAAGTCCCCATTACTTTATTCTGTAAGCTCTTGAATTTAATCTTCAATCACACTGGTTAAGACCCTGTTCCCCCCGTTGATTATCCATGGCTGCGTTTTACTACGAGCCCTTCAGACCCGACCTCGCGAGAATGATCATGGGCTCACATGATTCAGAGTTGGCCGAGTCTTTGTCTATAGACCTGCGCTACACCCGGAGCGGAAGTCACCTTTCCAGCACTCCCCATCAGTGCCTTTTCAGACTCTCCCTCAATAGTTACCTATCGAGAAAGGAAGCTGCCACTTCCTGAAGCACTCTGCTTCCCACTAGTGAAGTCCATCTGCTGGACAGGTCTTCCTTCTGCTTTCCCTTTAAGGCTTAAAGGGCCAGCCAGTGAGAGCCAAGGTGAGCCAGGGATGTTGAGTCTGGAGGTGGGCGTGCGGCACTTCTCCACTGCAGGTCACCAGCGGGAGCCCCACGTGGCCTCTGGGGACTCCGCATGGAAAAGGCTAAATACTCGGAAGAGAAAGCGCCAGCAACCAGCTCCACTCCTCCTCCCGAAACTGCCTCTCAGGAGTCTAGGCTTTGGGGAAAGAAGTCAGTCTACGGCCTCAAGGGACAGTTGAGCGTAGGTGGCTGTGAGCAGGCCACTTTCTTGCACTTGCTCCAGCGCTTGGCCTGTCCTGAGAACCTGGAAGTCTTCCTTGTAGAGCTCATCCAAGTAGCATCTGTGAAACGTCTGAAACGGAGGCCACACGGAGCCCTGTGTGTTTTCCTCCACATGCACCAGTGTCAAGGGCGGCTCCAGTACCTGGCTGCTATCTGTGGTTTCCAGTGTGGGTGGGTGTGTGTCCAAATGCTGAAAGCTCAGTCCTGCACTTCTGAAACCCAGAAGGAAAGACCACCCGAATGTGAGTCAAAAGCCCCATTTGGCTTTAAATTCTGCACCATCCACATAAGAAAAGAAGGAGGGGGCAGGGAGGAGATGGAGGGAAGGGGGAGGATGAGAAGGAAAAGAAACTCAGGCTTGAGTTCCTGCATCAGTTGGAAGATGGGCTTCAAAGGGTAGACAGTGGGTTTTGAAATCTCATCCATGTATTTTTCCATTCAAGAGTAAATGATCATGGGCTAACTAGCAGCTGAGCGTGGGACTAATGCTAGGGATACAGAGATGAGCAAAATAAGCACAGGTCCCTGGCATTTCAGTTTAAAGGGAAAGTAAATGATTCAACACCTAAAATATATTTAGGGGTATGATTCTTATGAGAATCTCTCAGTCTACCCATAATTATTCATTTCCCCAAATTTAACTCAGAAGGATTGTCCCTCAACCAGAAGGTCTTCCACACCTGTCCCTACTGACCCTCGACCCAGCAGGCCCGATAGTGGGAGTGGTTTTACAGATTATATTAGTTTCCTATTGCTGCCATAATGAGTTACCACCCAATTAGTGGCTTCAAACAATACGAAAGTTTTCTCTGACAGTTCTGGTGGTCAAAAGTCTCATTGGGCTAAAACTAAAGTATCAGCTGGATCCTTGTAGAAATTTTAAGGGAGAATTTTTTTCCTTGCTTTTTTCCAGCTTCTAGAAGTCTCCTATGTCCCTTGGCTCTTGGCCTCTTCCTCCAGCTTCAAAATCAGCCACAAAGCATTTTCAAATCTTTATGACTCTGGCTGTCCTGCCTCCCTCTTATAAGCACCTTAGTGATTACACTGGCCCACCAGATATGCCAGGCTAATCTTCTGTCTCAAGATCATTAGCTTAATTATATATACAAAGTCTCCCTGGCCATATAAATTCACATATTCACAGGTTTTAGAAATTAGGTCATGAACATTTTAAGGAGGGGACCTGTATTTTGCCTATCACATGTGTCATTTCTTGTGTTTTAACACAAATAATCCATGTTAACTATAGAAAATTTAGAGAATGTAGAAAAATTTTAAATTAGAAAACAGAATATAGACACTTTAAAAAAAATACTTCCGTTTTTGTCCTTTAAAAAAAGCAAACAAAACTTGACTAAATATTCTCCAACACACTTCCTCATCTTACCATATATTGTAATCATCCTCCTTTATCAACAGATATAACTCGATATACCAGCATTTTGTTGACTTCACGGTGTTCTATTATGTTATTGATATTGTACTACAATTTTTGAGCATGTAGGTTGTTTCGGATTTCTGTACATACCAGTAATGATGTTATAACATTCTTGTCCATGCATATTTGTATATTTGCCTGATATTTTCTAAGGATGAGTTCCCAACAATGCGATCACTAAGCCAATGGCTGTGGCTGCTTTTAAGGCGTGAAATATATGTGGTCAAAGGACCCTAAGGAAATTAGGGCCACTTCAGAGACTTTCCTGCTGAGCAGACTGTTACCCCACATGCTCAGAACCCTGACTGGGCTCTGGCTTTTAATCTTTCACCAAACTGATGGACAGATTGAAATCCCATATAGTTGTTTTAACTCATAGTCCTTTGAAAACCAGTAATGATGAGCATTTTTCCTATATTAATATTTATTTTCTACTTACCTTCCTTTTGTTACTTGCCATCTTATGTTCTTTCTTTCTATGTTAGCATGCTTCTAATTTTCTTAATGTGTGTTCATAAATCTATATGTTAACCCCATGTCATATTTAAAACTTCCCTGGTGGCTCAGATGGTAAAGCATCTGCCTACAATGCAGGAGACCCAGGTTCAATCCCTGGGTTGGGAAGATCTCCTGGAGAAGGAAATGGCGACCCACTCCAGTATTCTTGCCTGGAAAATCCCATGAATGGAGGAGCCTGATAAGTTAAAGTCCATGGGATAGCAAAGAGTCAGACACGACTGAGCGACTTCACTTTCACTTTATGTCGTATTTACCACAAATGATCCTCTTAGTTTGCTGCCTTTTTTGATTGAGTTTTTATTGGAAAATGGCTTTAAAAATTTCTGTGGTCAATTCTATCAGGTTTTATTTGCTTTTTTTTTTTTCTTTTAATAGTATCTGCCTTTGGGCTTCTCAGCCAGCTCGGGGGTGTTCCGTCTGCCAGTGCAGGAGACGTGAGAGATGTGGGTTTGAGTGGAAATGGCAACCCACTCCAGTATTCCTGCCTGGAAAATCCCATGGACAGAGGAGCCTGGCGGGCTACAGTCCATGGGGTCTCAAAAGAGTCCGACAGGACTGAGCAACTGACTGGCTGATGACACCTTTGGTTTCATGCTTCGTATCGCGGTGTGGTAGTATGGTCCTCACCCACCCAATATTACACAAACATTCTGTGTTCGGGTTGTTAGTCCATCTTGACTGTTTTGCCTAAAATATATGTTAGTACCGTTTGCTAAAAGGATTCTGTCCAGGCAGCCACTTGAAATGCAGTGATGCAGCTCCCTGTGGGGTTGACATCAGGCTCTAAATAAAGAGCATGTTGTGAGGCTGCGTCCAAAGGCATGGCAGCCGTGTCTCTAATCGGGGTTACACTTGAGGTCCTAATTCATCGTGATTTTTAAACCAAGTGAAGAGCCTTTAGAGAGAGAGGACCTACCACCTCGTTCTATTCAGTTGAGATAAATGACTCAGCTCTTGCTTTTTATGGTGAAGCAATTTAATTTCATTTTCCTTGGATCACTGAGGTGTGGGAAAAGATTCGATGAAATGGGGTCCAAGCCCATGGAGTTCTTGGCTCTGGTTTTAGGCTACAACCAAAGAGAATCAGGAAATGGAGGGCTTCGGAAAGAAGAACTTAAAGAAGTTACTGCCATAGACCCATGGACCACTGCCCACTGCTTGGGGGTGGGAGGGGGGACATTTCTTTGTTCTTACCTCACCTGGAGGGGTAGCTGTGGATTGATTCAGCAAGTGTTTCCTGCTGAGTTTGGGTTGGTGCCAGGTAGATGCAGAAAACCCAAGCTGACATGGAAGGAACTCCACTTATCAGATGGATTTAACTGTACTCAGCAAGCCTAAAGATTTAGGTGGAAGCGCTTCTATTTTTCTGAAAATCTGAGTCCCAGAACTTTCCGGTGAATAGAGAAACTGTATGCTAAACCTCCTCCCCTCTCTCTAAGTCTGCAAAAGTACATGGGAGCAGAGACTCTGCTGAGGACGTCACAAAGGAGTCAGACGCAACTTAGAGGCTAAAACAACAGCAATTTATATAATATTGTACATTAACTATACTTCAATAAAAAGCCTTTTTCTTAAGAGACTCTGCCGTCTAAGCAGGCATTACCCCACACCAGTCCGCTCCTCCCCTTCCCATCCAAATTTGAGTTTGGTCACGTTTGGGGCCCGGTCCCATGAAAGGAGCTCAATTTCCTCAAGCACACCCTTTAGCAAGACCTTCCCTTGGACTTGACAATAATCTGCTGCTGCCAAATCTCATTCCACTTCCAGGAGGAGAAAACATATGGCCTGTTAATTTTTGCCAAAACTGATCAGAAAACAGAACTCAGTCCTCATAAAAAGGGCACAGTACCTGCCTCCCTTTTCCTTGCTGACAATAAAAATGAAGCTTGAGTTTAGGGAGCTTGAAGGAACTATTTTTCATCCAGATCCAACTCCTAGTTCCTTCTTTTCTCACCTGCTCAAACACCCTGATCACCAGGGCAGAGGACTATAAATAACTGAAATTAAAACTTTGTTAAAAATTATGTTTTATGCATAATAATATCCAGATCATTCCATAGAACTCCATTGATAATTTTTTAACTTTCCTTAAAAAGGTGGAAAAGAAACCACAGTATTTTTTTGTATTTTAATTACTCACTGAATAAAACCTGAAAGTATTTAATTATTAGATTTATGCCTCAAGATAAGTTCAATGGTAATTACAGGATGTCTTTGTTTAAATTCTAATTCCAAATAACAAAATCCCAAACACATTGGATCATTATGACTATAATTAGAATAAAGGTGTCTTACAGTTGAAACCAAAGTTTGGCTTTTTTGTTTAACCTTTTTGCACCTCATCAAAGGGGAATGCTTTGGGAAGAAATCTGTTTCAATCTCTCTAATGCTGGTTTAAAACAAAATAAAAAACATAATTGCCTGCAAGAATGCTTTTTCATTGCGATATTGGCAGAGAGAAGGCAAGCTCGGAGCTTTCAGCTTACTTGAGGTTTCAGGGCATGCTGACTTTTCTCTGGCCATTTGTCACCCTTGGACACAGGGAGAACTCAGACAACCAGGCAAAAAGATGAAATAGATGCAGCCACAATATCAAGGCAATCGAAAGAGAGGACCTATGAAATAATCCATCTTTCCCACCCCCAATTTGTCAACCAGTTTGGGGGTAACTTTTTCTGAGTTCTGCTTCAATTAAAGATGAATGAATGAAGATGGGCTTGGATTGGGTAGACCTTAGAAGGAGCCACACAGAGACTGGGATATCTAAAGCAAAAATCCATAAATAGACCTCTAACTAAGGCTCGGAAGGTATTTAGTGCTTGGGGACTGGCAGCAATCATTTATTAAGAGAAAATGAGCTTCTTCTTTCCCTGTGTTGATGAGGCTGTAGAGAAACCCTTGCTGATGGCTGCAACAGCATCTGAATCGGGCTCTCCACCCTGAAGACTTGTCCGCACTCTGTTTGGGGATTTGGGAAGTGGTAAGGGCGGTGGCTTGTGGTTTCAAGGGAGACTTGCAAGATAGGGAGTTCAGGAAGGAGAGGAGACACACATCTTAACGAAGTAAATAAACCAGACCTAGGTGGCTTCCCCTGGCTGGAGGCAGAAAGGCAAGTGCTTGCTTACTGGAAAGTGCCTGAAGACTAGAGGGATGAGAGGACAGGAGGAGGGAAGCAAAAGAAGAAAGAAAAGCTGTGCAGAGAAGCCCAGAGAGCAATCATAATACTCAGAAAAATGTCACAGTAAACCTCCAGCTGCCGGCGGTTGAGTGGAGAGAGTTCCAGACAATAGCTAAGAAAACAAGTTGAATCTTGCGTTCATTCCTGTGGTTAAAACAAGTCTGTACGACCAGGAGGAAAATTCCATTCTCCACAGACCTTAACTCCCTGCTTACCTGAACGGCAGATGCTTTCTGTTGAAAGACTCCTTAATGGAATCCATTCATTTTTTTTTTAAATGGTACAAATGAACTTGTTTACCAAACAGAAACTTAAAGTCACAGATGTAGAAAACAAATTTATGGTTACCGGGAGGGGAGTTGGGGGGAAGAGGGCGGGTGGGGAGGAGGGATAAATCGGGAGATTAGGACTGATGTATGCACACACTCCTATATATAAAATAGATAACTAATAAAACCTTTTTGATAACACAAGGAACTCTGCTGTGTGTTCTGCAATGACCTAAATGGAAACAGAATCTAAAAATGAGTGAATATATGTATATGCATAACTGCTTCACTTTGCTGGACACCTGAAACTAACACAACGTTGTACATCAACTATACTCCAACAAAAATCCATTTTTAAAAAAGTCCATTCTTAAAGACAAAACAGAGAGAAAAACCTCTTAAAGTTAGAGCTGGTGATGCACAAACACCCAGCACCCCTCTTGCCTCAACCTTTCTCTCCTGTTTGGGCCCTCACATCTTGGAAAGTACCCCCTTTCCTTCTAAGGGCCCAGTTAGTATGTTGGCTAAAGCGCAAAGAATAAAGCAAGGTTTGGGAAAAGGACAAATCCTCTTTGCCACTCTCCTGTACTCCACCCCCAACCACAACCACATTCATGTTCTGACCCTTGAGACCCAGGGATGTCAAATAAAATTAGTTGCTAGCTTAATAAATGCTTATTGAATGTCTACTATATCTCAGACTCCAGAGAAGTCATCTAGGAAGAACAACAAAGGTCAAGCTGTTGTGAAGAACTTCCAAGTCAGGAGGCACATCGCTGCTGATTGTCTGACAGATACAGCAAGCACTCTATACTGTGGACACTGAACCTGGCCTTCTCCTTTCCTTCTTTGGGATTTTCAGGAGTCCAGGTGACATGCGGCTGCCTCTGGACTCAGTGAAGCCACGTATGCCTCTTCTTCACCAAGAGCCCCAACATCTGCTCCTTTCCCTCCCTCCCAGACAAGCCTTTGATCAGCTTGCTCTGGTAGCTCTCCTGTTGGAAGACAGAGTTTATCAATAGTTGTGTTGGGTCCAGGGGAAGCTGGGAAACTAGTTATCTTTCCTTAAGCCCTTTGATTCCTAATCCGGGGCTAGGGGCTGGTTAGCACACCCAGGAGAGGGAAAACGTACTCAGAGGGACATGGATGCTGGAATCAAGCGTGTCTCCCCACTGAGAAAATATAACACCAATAATGCAGTTCTGTGGGAAAGAGGGGACATTGGTAGACCGTGGCACTCAAAGGAGAGGATAACTTATTTATAGTCAAACTGGGAAAGATTTGCAACTTGACATGTCTTCTATGCTCATCTTTTAAAAGCTTTCAGTAAATGCTAATATGTGTTTAGCTAGCTATAAAGAGAGCTATAGGAATTGATTAGTGCCCTCGGGGAGTTTATGGAAGTAGTGTGCTTACAAATTTTAACAACCAGTTCTCCAGCAGGGGGATAAATGCCCTGTTTTCTAGCTTTTGCTGGTTTCCATGGTATAAATACTCCCTCAGTGGTTGATTTTAAGCTCCAACATGAGGAATGGGGAAGAAATAGGCGCCATCATGTCTTGTTAGCTTCTATGAACTCACTCAGAACACAAACGGCGTATGGTCTAACACACTAACCCGAGATAAACAGAAGCTCCTGATCAATCGACTGATCGACATCAAATGGAAAATCTTTAACCAAGACCAAGAGGGAAGCATGTTTTAGGGGTAGCTGGGAAAATGCACGGTATCTATATCCCCCTTTCAGCTTCCTTGGAAGCACAAGATATCTATAGAAAGTCAGAGCCTGCAAAGACTGCAGATAATCAAGACCCACTCCCTATTCCTCCACTTACAAAAGGGGACCTGATTATATACAGCCTCTGCTCCAAATGTGCCACTTTTGTGGATAGATCTAATTTCCTTACCATTAGGTTGGGGGTATTGAGCAGGAACCTTGCAAAATGAACTACATTATTTTCAGAAGGAAAATCAAGCTGAACTTATTGGGGTCCTCCAAGCACCCATGGGAGAACAAGTCTGTACAGTTGACGGAGGGTGGGCGAAGGTGCCGTCAGGGTGAAGGCACTGACTGTGTCTGAATTTGTTATTCAATGACTTGCCCTGAACACAAGCTTTCTTGCAGAACAGAAACAAACCCACAAGTCTGCCAGGCTCTGGCTGCCCTAGCCTTTGAATCATTGGTGAGAAATAAGCTCTGTCTAGGAAGAAAAAAAAAAACACATTCCCATGTGAAGAACCCTAGCAGTAATTTTCTGGGCGGGAGAGCTACTGCTGTGTCTCCTGGGCAAATGTAATGGGATTGCAAAGTCTTTGGTGCTGAGAAAGCTCCAGCTTCTTCCTGCCTGTGATTCATGATCCCTGAGACAACGATGAGCAATGAAAAGTCAAAGGAACATCAAGTGAAGCTAGATTTAGGAAAATAACACATTACATTTAAATATCCATGTATATTTAATCTGTGTTTAATAATGCAAGGAATACATTACTCAAGGCTTAGGCAGATTCCACATTGAGGTTAGTTACAGAACAGCCTGGCTCGCTAAAGTTTCCCAGCCTTGGCACCACAGGAATGGAAACTTCTGGAGGAGTGAAGCGTGTCGCTGCAAACCTGGGGCACTGCAGACATGCGAACGGGAGGTTTGTGGAGGTCACCACGAAGCCAAAGTTGCTGCAGAGAGCAGAACTTGGGGTGAGCAAGAGAAACCTAAAGCTCCAGTCTCTGAACTGACTGATTCTTTTTCCCGTCCTCTGCAGGGCAGGACAGGGAATGGGAGGTAACATGATGGAGGGGCAAAGGGACTAGGGTCTCTGCTCCAGCTATTATTTTACCTCCGGTCTCCTCTCTCGTCCTTGGCTTTAATTCTAGACCACCAGATGGGGAATGGCTGCGTGGGCCCCAGGAGAAAGTCAGAGTAGTCCCCAGGGTGCAATGCCAGGCCTCCAGGACTCTTGTTGCCATCTGGAGTGGGGAGGCAGGTGAGTGTACTGGAGGATGAAGGGGGAATCACGAGTCTGCCCAGCCTTCAGTGCCGTCATGCTCCTCCCGAGCTGGAAAGGGAACCAGTGGGAACACAGCATCGCATATGCCAAGTGGCATCTGGGACCTGGAGAGAAGTAAGGGGCTGGACTGCCAAAAAGGACAAGAAATCCTTCTGCTTTGATTTGACCATCGCCCAATATAACAATGATAAAGCCTCAATTACTTTGAGCTTGTCATGACTTCCTTATTCATTTGGGGGGGACTCTAAGTCACTGACAACCTCAACTAAGGCAGTCTGAAAAGCAAAGTTACAACAGGAAAGGATCTCAAATCATAACCCAATCTCCCAATTTTACAGATAAGTAGACTGAGGCCCACAGAAGCCACGCAGCCCCTCCAAGTTTGCCCAGTCAGTGAGTGGACAAGCAGGATGAAAGCCCAAGTCTCTCACCCCAGGGATCTGTCCACGCACTCCTCTGATCCTCCTGTGAAGCCCTGCTATGGAACTAAATCACTAAGTCATACCCGACTCTTTGCGACCCCAGGAACTGTAGCCCACCAGGCTCGTCTGTCCTTTGGATTTTTCAGGCAAGAATACTGGAGTGGGTTGCCGTTTCCTCCTCTAGGGGACCTTCCTGACCCAGGGATCAAACCCACGTCTCCTGCATCTCCTGTGGTGGTGGATACTTTACCATTGAGCAACCTGGGAATCCCATGGTTTTGGGTGGTCTGCAGAAAAGGAAAGCCAACGCACCTTACATACCAGGCACTGTGCTAAGGGCTTGAGTGTATATTATCTGCAAAAGATTAAATACTAACATACCTCCACAGACGTTTACAGTCGAAAAGAAAGCTTGGCTCTGATTCTGGCTCTGCCAGTCTTCACCTGTGTGACGACGGCTCGGTCACTGTGTTTTCCTAGGTGCCCTTCCTCCCGTCACCTGTAGGACCCCCACAGGCCATTCACAGACTCAGAGTGAGGACTAGTCTGGTCCAAAACAGAAAGGAAGGGGCGAGGAGGAGGAAAAGTAGGCTGGGGACGTGGACAGATGTGACTCTCACACACGCCTGGAGGAAGCAGAACTGTGATGAGCGTCCAGCTAGGAGCCCATATGTATCCTTGAGGAAGCCGTGAAATACCTCCAAGTCTGTACTTGGGAGCATCCTCACTCTATTCCCTGTGAGAGTCTTCCCACAAATCAAAACGGTCCAAGCTGTTCCCAGAAAAGAATTGCAGGAGATGCAGGGACCTAGGTTCTTTCAACCTTCCTTCTAAGAACTGAGTCCCTAAAGATTGAAACCATCTGAAACTTCCTCATCCCCCAGAGGGCTCCTCCCTTGGAGGGAAAGCAAATTACCTGTTTATGTCATTTAGGTTAAGTACCACTTTGAGAAGCATGCTCATTCTAGCAGTTGGCACTTGGAAAAAAAAACACAAAAAACATGAGTTGTGACTCACAGGTAATTTTGAGCCAAGTGTTTTGAATTGGTTCAGGGCAGGAAAATGGCCAGGGGGCTGGATACAGAGGGGTGGAGAGGACCCACGTAGATGATGACCGAGATCTACCCAACTCAGGTCCAAAGAGGCAAGTACAGGGGAGACTCTCAGAACGTATGCTCCTGTTCTTGCTGTGTCGCTGCCAGGAGCCTCCTAAATCACTGTGAAATGGCTGCTTTCTGCTTGCCTCTATCATGTATTATGGGGCATTAATAAATAATGGGAGGTTGTAGGACCAAAAGGCGGGAAAACCCAAAGGGAAGGTGATGGAGAGGCATAATTTAACAAGTAAATGAAAGAAGCTATTAAATCATAGTTAAATTATGTTGGCACTGGCAAAAAAAAAAAAAAAAAAAAAAAAAAAAAAAGAGCTTCCTGCTGCAAAATGCTTTCAATAAAAGATTGAAATTTCTCTCCTGGCTGACAAGAGACATCTCCCAATCATAAGGATAGGAGTCTGCGGCCTGCAGTTTCTTTAGATACAGCGAATGTGGGCAAGGGCTCTGAGGATGGAGAGTTTCAAAGAGTTTCTCAGTACATACTTGTTCCAGCATGAGTCCACGTTCAACATTTGATGCCCCATCTATGACCCAACTCTTGCTAGAGGCCTCAGGAACCAGTTTGCTAGTCGATGCCTATTTTTCCACTGACTCCCTTGGGCATATTTCGGGTTTCCCACCCTAAAGGAGGGAAAATTGAGGTTACCAAAGTTGTGACTTAAAAATAACTCTTTGACTGTACATATAGTGTTCTACCTCCTCAATTACCATCATATCCATTAGCACTTTGAGATTTGCCATAATGCTGCTAGGTAGGGGGTAAACTCAGCAGGGAAACTATATCCGGTTTATCTCCGTGTGCCCAGAGATAGAAAACTGCACATTTTATAAAACTGAGTCAGATGAATGGAAAGATGTATCATACCTGGAGAGGTGGGGGAATGAATGAATTCTCATCTTATAGCTGAGAGGCTTGGAGAGTCTACGCGGCTTGCCCAAGACTGAACGATACAGTGTGGGAGTTGTAACCAAGCAGCCACACTTTCAAAAACTCAGCGCTGTGGTCTTTCAACACAACACGCTGTCTCTCTTCAAGGTCACACAGTAAAGTAGATCAGAGCCTGGACTCTCACAGGCAGAAAAAGGACACATTTTTCTCCGTTGGGGCTGTCTTTCTGATTGTGGCATAGACTGCTGTTGAGCATTTGAAGGACCTCGAGGGTCTCCCTATCTGAAGGAAGCTTCCAGAATCCTTTGGCAGAAGAGCCACACAGAAGCCAGGCCACTACACAGTAAGGCTCTCCCTTTCCCTGTTTCCAGGGATGTTTGCTTGGGTGTTGGCAGGGAAACTTGCTGCCATTCAACTTCTCAGACATGCTCAGGCCCCAAGCCCCAGTGGGAGAAGTGTGTGTATCAACACGCCAGGGGAATAAAGTCATGGCAGAGTAGATTTGTTTGGACAGGCAGGCTTAGCGGTCTGACAGGGTGTGCAAGACATCCATGCTACCCTGCATTTTAAAAAGGAGCTACTTGGCAAACATACCAGGTAGCTAGGGGATAAGTTTATCCAGGGTTCCTGAATGGTCAAGGGTACAGGGGTTGATTGGAGCATCTTTCATGAAGGGGCCTCTGAACCTCTCTCCAGACAACAGCAGCTGCACCCAACTGTGCTTAGTCAGAGAATCTTTCCATCAGGAAAAAAGATAAGAAGGTTACCTAGAGGCCTGCACTCACCAACAAGAAGCTCTGCTGTGGGCTTCAGCATGGGAGAGAACCAGCCTCCAGCACTTACAACTTGCTACTTAGGTAATTTTGAACAAGTTGTCTAACCTCTTTGAGCTTGATTTCTTCTTCTTTTAAATGGGACTATTTGAACCTACTGAATACATTAGTGTCAGATTCAGCTACAGGTGACGGAAACTCAAAAACCCCAAAGGACTTAATATGTTAAAGAGAATAGTAATAACCTGGATGCAAGTAGTTTCAGATGAGTAGGATGGCTCCACAGGCCATCAGGGCTGAAGGCTGCTTTTATCCGATTGTCCCACCATCCTGCCACACCGTCCTGTTCATACCACATGGTTCAAGACGGCTTTGCCAGCTCCAGGCACTCTGTCCAAAGTCCAGTCATCAGGCAGAAGGGAAAGCACCATCCTTGCTTTAAGGGTATTTCTCAGAAGTTCCCCATAGCCCTTCCTCTTAGAGTCCA
The DNA here is from genome assembly GCF_963930625.1 of Muntiacus reevesi. Classification (NCBI taxonomy): domain Eukaryota; kingdom Metazoa; phylum Chordata; class Mammalia; order Artiodactyla; family Cervidae; genus Muntiacus; species Muntiacus reevesi. The sequence goes on along the minus strand of NC_089253.1, from coordinate 118,806,763 downwards.
CTGGCCAGAAGTTAGTCACACAAGCCATATCTCCATGCAAGACAGGCTGAAAGATTTAATTTTTATTTCTAATGTCCATGTACCCAGCCAAAGCTCAGAGGTTTCATTTCTTATTAAAAGCAGGAGTTCAGCATCAGGGCAACAATCAATAAAGTCTCTTGTGTCTAATTTATAGGACAAAATGAAACGGTGGCTGTAAATCATCTGATTCAGAGCCTTGCATGTAGGTAGGGCTTGGTAAATGCTGATGTCTGCTATGGTTAAGGTTGATGCACATTCACTCAGGAATAGATTTCTGTGGGAGATGCTTGGCAATGGCCAATACCTGACTTCATCCCAGGGACACTGTGTCATTCCATCAAAAATATCACTCTGATCAAAGTGAAGGTCCCAGTTAAGTCAAAGAGTGAACTTGGAGAGGGTTCAGAGGAGAGAAATGCAGATGAGTAAAGCACAGGTAAACAGTACTTATGAGAGACAGATGAAGGAAGCCATGGAGATTTCAACCAGAAGGCAAGGGTCTTCAAAGTTGCAATATCTATTTTATCAGTGATGGCAGCCAAATTCCACTTTCCGCCACTGATGGGAAAAGCAAAGAAAAAAATATGAAACAAGGTGAGAATTGGATGATTTCTTGGGTTCTCATGTATATAAATTTTCATGCAGGGGAAAAAGATGGAGGAGGAGGAGGACGGGTATTGTCACTGTAAAGAAGAATTGCTTTATTGGCATCTCGTGGCTGGCTATCCAATAGGTTATTTCTTGAATATAAGAAGAAACAGTAAGATTGCTGAAGGAATATGGGTATGAAGGCTGTATCACTCAAGGTTATTCTCCAGAAAGAGAAAGAGACCCAGAGAGATGGATTGATTTTAAATCATTGGCTCATAAAATTGTGTAGGCTAGCAAGTCCCAACCTGCAGAGTTGGCCTGCAGGCTGGAGACCCAGGAAAGAGTTGATGCTGTAGCTTGAGTCCAGAGGTAGTCTGCCACGGCCTGGGGAATTCTCTCTTCCTCGGAAGAGGACAGCATTTTTCTTAAAGTGTTAACAGATTGGACGAGGGCCACCCACATGACGAAGGGTAATCTACTTTACTCAAAGTCTCTGGCACTTAAATGTTAAACTCATCTGAAAAACACCTCCATGGCAGCATTCAGGGGAGTTGGTCAAATATCCAGGTACCATGGCCTAGCCACTTTGACACAGAAAATCAACCATCACAAAGACCACTGGAGTCTGATCCAGCAAGAGTCATATTTAGTTGGGTAGCTCTTTTTGCAGTTAGGTTCTTTTTGCTTGAAAAGTCTTTAATAGGCAAACAAATAGATGACAAACAAATACTTAGAAATATTTTAAAATACAAAAGACGTACATCAACAAAGGAGTCAGGCTCAAGAAATCGGTCATGGGTTTTCATTTCAGAAACGAAAAAAAGTTGAAACCAAAAAGGCAGTGGGTGGGAGGTGAGGTCTTCAGCCTGGACAGCATGTAAAAGAATGAAATGACAGGAAATGATCACAACCAGGAAGTGGCTGACTGATGAAAAGCCTGTGACGGACTAAAGCAGTAGATGGATATTTCATAGAAATTTTAATTGACTTTTTGTCCTCATTGCTTCCAGTAGAACTAAGGTAGCTAGGGGAGGAGATATAGTGAGTGAGTGAACACGCTGAGTATGTGGGTGTATATGTGTTTATGTTTGAAATGCATTTAAACAAAAGAAAGAAGAATAAACAGGAGAAGGATAAGAATATCAGTACTTTTACATTTATTTTTATCAAAGTATAGTTGATTTACAATGTTGTATTAATTTCTCTTGTATAGTGAAGTGGCTCAACTATGCACAAATATACGTTCTTCCTATTGTGATTTATCCAAGGATATTGTTTATAATTCCCTGTGCTGTACATTAGGACCTTGTTAATTCATTCTATATGTAATAGCTGGTATCTGCTAACCCTAAACCCCTAGTCACCCCTCCCCCCATTCTCTGTGTTTGTGGGTCTGTTTCTGTTTTGTAGGTAAGTTTATTTGTGCCATATGTTATATTCCACATATAAGTGATATCACATGATATTTGTCTCTCTCTTTCTGGCCTATTTCACTTAGTATGATAATCTCTAGTTGCATCCATTTGCTGCAAATGACATTATTTTGTTCTTTTGTTTGACTGAGTAATATTCCATTGTGTATACACACCATGTCTTCCTTATTCATTTATCTGTTTGTGGGATATTTAGGTTGCTTCCATGTTTTGACTATTGCAAATAGTGCTGCTATGAACACAGGGGTGCTTGTATCTTTGAATTATCGTGTTGTCCAGCTTTATGCCCAGAAATAGGATGGCTGTATCATATGGAAATTCTATTTGTAGTTTTCTGAGGAAGTGGAAGTAGAAGTATAGTCACTCAGTCGTGTCCAACTCTTTGTGACCCCATCAACTGTAGCCTACCAGGCTCCTCCATCTGTGGGATTTTCCAGGCAAGAGTACTGGAGTGGGTTGCCATTTCTTTCTCCAAAGGATCTTCCTGACCTAGGGATTGAACCCAGGTTTCCCACATTGTAGGCAGACGCTTTACCATCTAAGCCAACTTTCTGAGGAAGGAAATCAGCATGCCAGCCCAGCCTTCCCAGTCCTGGCTCCCTGAAACTTTCCCACCTCGTGGATTTTCCTGGCGTTGCATCTTTAGGCTGGAATCCTTCTTCCTGTCCCTCAGCCCCCCCATGGAGTTTTCCAAACCCAGTGCTGTGCTGCCTTCATCACCTAGTCCTTTCTTTTTCATTTTAATTGCAAGAAGAATGAATCTGTCATAAAATACTCATTCATCAGGAAAGTATAAAGTAAAAGATTTCTCCACGCTGTCCCTCCCACCGCCACTATGAAGAACAACAACCTGGCTTGTCCCTGGTGCCAGGGATGAGGGTTTGATGGGCATCTAAAGCTCTCCGATCCCCTCATTTAGGTAAGCAGGTAAGATCTCTCCAGCCTCTGAAGTGCACTGGCGCTTAGTGTCCTTGTTATGATATTTTATCTTGTTCTGCATCGTGTTACAGTTGTGCTGTGCTTAGGTGCTCAGTCGTGTCCATCTCTTTGCAACCCCATGGACTATAGCCCACCAGGCTCCTCTGTCCATGGGGATTCTCCAGGCAAGAATATTGGAGTGGGTTGCCACGCCCTCCTGTTATTACAGTACAGTATTGCAGTTATATATAGACTTATCTTGATTGACCTCTGCACTCACCCAAATGTAATTTATCTGAGGATCCTCTGTGTTTCGCCTTTGCAGAGCATAGGACAATCTGCTCCATATTTGGTTTAGTGCATCAAACCTCTGTGAGCTCCTGCCCTGGTCCTATTCAGCTAAGAACCAAAGAGGAAAAACACAACCCAATCTTCAAGGAATCTGCAGCTTAGGTGATCTTTCCCTACTATCAGACAACCAACAAAACTGTTTGTGGAACGTTTGGGTACTAACGAGAGTTGAATGGGCTTCCCTGGTGGGTCAGTGGTAAAGAATCTACCTGCCAATGCAGGAGACCCTGCCTTCAATCCTTGGTCCAGAAAGATCCCCTGGAGAAGGACATGGCAGCCCACTCCAGTATTCTTGCCTGGGAAATTCCATGGACAGAGGAGACTGGTGGGCTACAGTCCATGGGATGGCTAAAGAGTCGGACACAATTTAGTGACTAAATAACAATACAAAAGCAATAGACCCTGTGGAGACAGTACTCCTTTGAGGAAAAAAAAAAAAAAATGCTAGCCAAAAATAGTAGGAGTACTTAAAAAGCAATCAGCAAATGTGAACACTTGATACTGAGTTCGAAATAGGTCGGGGGCAGAGGAGGGGGGTTCGGTGGTAGGGAGCAGGGAATAAGAAGGAATGTGAGTGGAGGGGGTGGTTCAGATGGAAATTCTCTAGAGGAGAGTGGCTGAGGGGGCAGCTGGAGCACCTGGGATGTTATTTATGATGCACTGAAAGTTGTCAACGGCATTCTTCCGGAGAATTCTGCCTGCAAGGGGAAATCATTTAAAAAGAAGACCTACCACACTGGACTAGATGAAGCCTCCTAGCTTCTAGTGGACTCCTTCTAACCCTGGAGATAAATTTCTTTTTCTGTTGCTCTTTCCTGGTCTTTGGTCATCAGCTATTATCTATATTTTCAGTAAGTGTAGCATATATTTAGTAAAGAGGATTTGATGACAGAAAGACCAGGGTTTGGATGTTGACTCTGAGTTCACTGGGCACCAGAGAAACTGAGAGCCTGAACTTTCCCATCTGTAAAATGGGAATAAAAGTACCTAACACCCAGAGCTGTTGTGAGATGAGATTTAACTACATTTGGGCAATGATTTAGCCCAGTAGGTGGCACAAAGCCTGTGGTCAATGAACAGGAGCTATTTTTATCATTAGTCCCCTTACCTCTAACTAGAACATAGTCATTTCCAAGAGAGAGAGGACTCTAAGCTTCTAGACACTAGCCAGATTCCCACAGGCTAAGAGCACTCATGAACTGCCACTGAGGTTCCTGCTTGAAGAAGACTTCTCTCAAAGGAGATGGAAATACACAAGTTCCTATAGCAGCTCTTCGTGGATGGAGCCAAGAACTGAGATGGGTGGACGAAACTCTCCCACGAAGTTTTAAAGATAGTTTAAGAGCCATAAAAGGGTTGGAGAGTAGGAATGTGAATGACCAAAGGATCATTCCGATCAGAATGAAGGCCCTTGAAATGCATTGTCTCAGACTTGTTTTCTTTAGTTTTTTCAAGGCAGGGTTAAATATCTTCCATGGAAAGATGATATTTCTGTAAAATGTGGCATTTGTGTAAGAAACCAGACCATCACTTGTGTGCAACTATAGCTATAAGGCAATGATCTGAAATCTTGAGAGACGTGAACTCAAATCTTTGTCCTGATTCAAAGGAAAAATACTATTCCCGCAAAGAAGAGTTGAAAATAGATGATTTGTTCCAGTTTCCTTGGGCCTTACAAATGCATATTTTCATACCAAATCTCACTCTATGTACTGTATACAAGATCAAACTTAGGGAGGATGAGATCAATATTGAAACCTCTGCCTGAGATCTCATTTCTTTAATACCTTTCTCATTTCCTTTAGTGGTAGAAATAGAGCTAATCTCTGTCTTTCAAAAAGTTGTTTTGCATTTTTTGATCGGGAAGAATTAAATTGAATTAGATGGCTCTGGAGGTTATTAGAACCATTAGATTTGGCATAATGGATATACCTTAGAGAAAACATTTACATAAGGAAATCAAAGCTGGACTCGTATTTTATCCAGTACTCTGACCTCTATTGAATTCTGACAAGCAGAATTTAGCTGAATATTTCTTAAGATGGTGCATGTAACAAAATACATTCCCTAAGATATTTATATAATTCAATATTTTCTTTTGCTCAATAGAAAAACTGCCAAGAGACAGAGTGGGGTGGGGGGTGGATGGAGAGAGAGAGAGGTCTTTTCAAATATTTATAGACATATTTTTCATCTGGATCCTTATTTGAATTTTGCTCTCATTTAGAATACAGTTCTGACAACTCCATCATTAATACCAGTTTTGGCAATATTCCATGAAAAGACACCAGTATAACACAAAATCTAGATGTGAAGATGATTATGATGTCATATTTAAAAAAGGAAAAGAGAATTAAAAGAAGAAACCTATCTGAAACCATCAGAAATAAAATTCTCTTTGGGATAAAATGATCTCTTCCAGAAACGCAGCTATTTAAAATAAGATTAAAGTGGTATTTTATAAGAACTAAAGCAGAATATAAATGATCTCTCCCTGAATGAACTCAAATTTGCATACAATGGAAGGTAAAAGAGAAAGAGAGCGTTTTTAGTTTATCAGACTGAAAAACTCCACTATGTCTTACAATTTCTCAACATACACTCCTACATCAATAACATCAGGGGTCCAGGTTAATGAAGAAAATTCTAGGGCTCCAGGACCTCAGAATCAGAATGTGTTTGGAGGAGAGGAAGAGATTCTGCATTTTAAACAAGCCTTCACTGATGGTGGAAACCTCTGTTTTGAAGGGTCTCTGGGGGATCCAGGTGGACCCGGACAGAATTAGGAGCAGGTTGCTTGTCCCGAGAACCACTGTCTCTACTCAGTAGTCCTGAGTTCAAGCCCTTCCTATCTCTACCAAAGTGACCTTAAACTTAATCACCTAATTAAGTCACAAGTCAGTCTCCCAGTTTTCTCATTTATCAAATGGCATCATTTGTTTCACAGCTTTGAGAAGGTGATAGTCTATCAAAGTTCCTCTTTGTTACCGCTAGTGTTGTTACGTGGCCAAAGGTGTGATAATCAATGGCACTGTTGTTTAACTATCAACATGGCGCTGTAAAGAGAAGAAATGTAGAGATCACAAACTAAATACTGTAGCCCAGAAAATAACTAGCTAGTAAAATTCTATACAATCATCAAATGCGTGTCAAGAGTAAATATGAATCAGTCTGTTGGCACACACCGAGATGAAAAGAATATTGATGGGAAAGACAAGGTAGAATTAATCTGGGACAAGGCCATGATGATGCATGAATAATCAGACCAGGGTGGTTGCCAGGAAGTATGTGGTTTTGTTTCCCAGAGGTATCTGGATGATGAGGGTTGGTGAGAGGGGGACATGGACAGGTGAGATCTGGGAACTGAAATCAGAGAGGAATGGAGACATCTCCAAAGGCTTGTGTCTGAGATGAAGGGCATTAGATGGAGGAAGGTGAGCCAGACATGGCAGTTAGAAACCACAGCAAAGGAATAATGAAGAATCCTAAGCTAAAGTTTGCTTCTAACTCTGAAGCGAATCATCAGAATGCCATGATAGATGAAATTTTAAAATATTTCCCTGGTCACAGATGATGCAAGCTTGTTGAAAACCACAGCCTTGCTCTCCTTTCAGGTTTCCTACAACTGCGGGAGGGGGTGGGGGAGGAAAAGAGGGCAGGAGGCAGCTATGCTTCTTCTGGAATGGGAGCCAGAAACATTAGGACCAAAAGTCGTTTCATTCCAAAAGGGTAGAGCTCTGGTTTCCTCCGTGTCAAGCTCTTTGGAATTTAAATTTAAATTGAAGATTCCTGCCCTTGAATCCCAGATACTTCGCTGTCCCTGGAAGTTCTGTTCCGTGCCTAGCTTTTAGTCATTGTGCTGTCTTGTCTGAGAAGGCCCTTCCTTACCCCTGTCTCTGACTTTCGAAGTCCTAATTATCCCTAAGGACCAATTCTAAGTGTCAATGCATCCCCTGCCCTCCTCTTCACTACGTCCATCCCTCCCTTCTCTCTGACCTGTGTTCATGTTAGGCATCTGCATGAGTCTATGTAAAGAAGGTTCCTGGAAGTCAAGGAAGACATCTGATCCACTATGTGTCTCTTTAGATGCTTTCTTCCATGTAGGAGGAACGCTCAAAACACATTTACAATGATACCCCCCTCATCCTATATCTTTACTGGACCTCGGGGTGTTTCTTTGACCTGAATGATAGAACATCATTCAACAGACCCAACAAAGAAATAAACAGCCATGGGGTTCTCTGAACCTTACAGCAGGATCGAAAGAAGGCTGCTTCTGTGCCAGCAAGCCAGAGGATCACAGTAAAGGCTGCCTTAACCAGAGATCTTTGTTAGGCGGGATCATCTATTATTGAAGGGCGAGACCCTAGGACTCCTGTTTGGCCTTTCTCTGCCGTCAGGCTTGCCCTTTCTCTTGCAGTTGCGTGTGGTCAGGGTAGACGCCTCCACTCACTGTACGCTGGCAGGTCTGGCCTGTGCTTGGAATTCTCTCTGCTGGTTGCATATTGTAGGAGCTCCCTATGGACTAAAGCCATAAAACAGATCAAATCAAGGAGAGTAAAACATGTCAGGTGTCTGAATATGGCTCCTCTAGACTCTAGAAGGAACTGGTCAAGTGCAACTCCAGTTCATATGCTTGTTTCCACCCAGAACTGGGCTATAAACATCCTAGTGAATGAATCCGTATTAATTGGGATTCTCAAGCAGGAAAATTTGATCTCAGTTTCTGTTCTTAGGGTGCTCAAAGACTGTCTGTGCTGGAAGGGAATTTCAGATCACTCAATCCAACACCTTGTTTCAGAAAGAGACAGAAATAAGAGAGGGGAAAGGACTTCCTCAAAGGATAGAATCTATCAGTGGCAATGTGGGACCAGAGCCCTCAAGTTTTTCAGCTTCTCCATCAAGATTTCCACCTCTAAGGGAAGCAACACTTCATTTTCCCATATAAAGAATCCCAGCGGACACTTTCACATCCATCCCTAGTGGAGTCCAACTTCCCACTTGGTTTATCAACAGGTCAAGAAAACCCCCTCCGTTAGAATGTAGCTCGTGCAAGGAGAACTCACTTGAACAAGCAAACGTGTCCTGCTGGATCGCCACTGCTTCTCCAGCAGCGAACCCTCGCCCCTGTGTGCCAGCCCGCCCCCCGCCCACCTGGCTGTCTTCACCCATCACCTTCTCAGAGGGTGCTTCTCCGGTATCCTTATCCACACTGTGCCGCACAGACACACACCTGCTGGTTATAGCCTATCTCCGTGATTTTTCAACCTCCATGGTGACTTTTGTGAATTGAGATCATGGGATTTGTTTAGCTTTCTGTCTTCTCATGCCACAGTGTAAGCCCCATTAGGTCAGGAACCTTCTCTGTAGCGTTTACCACACCTAGAAGACTGCCGGGTACAGAGCTGGTACTTGGCTATTGTCTGCTGTATAAAGGAGTGAAAGAACGAACTGAAAAAGGAATAGAAATCTGGGCTGTCACTTACAGATAGATACAATCTGCACACAGAGGGAGGGGAGAAATCATCTTTTTTTATGGACCCTACTTGCCAGCAAAGTCTAGAATGTTAACACAATGGCAACATTCTCTTTGTTAACTACAAATCAAAGGGGAAAGGCAATAATGTTGGGCCAAACATTTCAACCACCTTGTCCAATTTATTCAAAGAGCGGGTGTAGAATCCTAGTCCAGGAAGGATACACCATTGTTGGCACTACACACAGGCACACAGGGAGTGTGCACACTCATATATACACTCATTTACATCCTCCTATTTCCTCCCACCTACTGATACTCTAACAGTTCTCAAGCTAAAACTGACATGATGCTGTTACGTATCTCAGAGGAACCACATATTCACGGAATTCAAGAGACCAGAGAGGCTGGGCTATTGGGGAAAAATTATATTTGTCATTTTTCACAGGAAAGATATTTGTTTAGTCCAAGAACAAGCAAAGAAATGTTGAAAATTTCTTTTGCAAGGACTTTTTGACATCATTCATTTTTTTCCCTACAATTCTATCCCCTCTGCCTTATAGATACATTCAGCACTAAGATGTAAACATATTCCAAGTTTCAAAAAAAAGAAATTACTTTTTTTTTATAAAGAAATGCCCACAGTGTCACAATTGTGCATGAGAATACACAATTCCCATTAAGCTCTGTACATGTCCAAATACGGTGGAGAATTCAGAGGGAAGCAAATTCAAATTCCAGTTTAATTTCTGTTTTCCTGTTTAGTTCCAAGCTCAGTGTGTGCTCTTATAAGTTGACAAGGAGTAACATTGCACCTATTAGCACTCGTCAACCGAAAGGAGATTGTTCGGGTTTCAATAAATGTTTTTTGAATTGGATTTAGGTTGGTGAGAAAATAAATTAAGTCGGAAATTCTTTGAGGGAAATTACATATTGAAATGAACAGTTTGATGCACAACCCCTCCATCACCCCTGGAGGGGGAAAAAAAAGACAGACAGAAAGAAAAAAAAGCAGAAGTCTTGCTTTTCTGAGCTGTGAGAATTTCTTCTGCTCATGCATCTGTGAACACTTTACAAGGCGATGTCTACAGTTGGATTTTTACAGCCTATGTTTGAATGGGAGCTTGCATGACATCTGGGGCTATATTTTTGGAGAAATTTCAAAGCTAGTGATTTCCAGTTTTTAATCACCAGAGTATTTATTTTCTCCCAAAGCATAATTATCCATGCCTCCACACTTATTTTCTACGGGAGCAGTGCAAAATGAAAATCAGACTGAATTAGTAACTTGATCTTGCATCTGTCAGGGCTCGATGGCTCTTACCTGCTCCAGAGGTTGAAAGTCAGTGTGCTGACCTCACCTCACCATGTTGGAAAAATTGAACACATGGCCGTTGTCAAGGACAAGACACTCTCGGTCATAAGAACAAAAGGAACGGCAAAGGCTAATGAGGGAAGAGACCACACAACCCAGACGAGTACAGAGCATCCTGCCCCCTCTGCTCAGATCCGGGTCGTGTTCGCGGCTACAGGTGTAGAGGAAAGAGAGGTAGGCTTTGCACATGTTATTTTCAACATCCTCTCCTGAGAAAGGAAAACCTCACAATGCAGCAGGCTGCTCCCATGTCAGGGAATGAATAAGAGCTTGCTTTTCACTGAGGTTTAATCCAACAGCCTGGTGTGCTTGGAACTAAGGCAAAGAGCAGAGGTTCTTCACCCACCATCTCACCAGGGCTTCCCCTGCCCAGCAGTAGGGGATTTGGGATTCAGTTGTTTGGTTGTGATTGTTGATTTCTTTTCCTATGCTTTGGAGGAAGCTATTGAAACTCTCAAGAGATAGCAGCCACTAGGCTTCTATCTGAGAAGGTAAGTGATTTGCCCCGGTCACACCAATAGTTTGTGAAAGAGCTTTACACGACTCCTTACATAAACCAAGGCAGGTGAGGCGGGGGAAACCAAGAAAGAGGAGAAAGTGAGGACCTTAACTTTGTAAGAGCAGCGTGACATGGAGGGGCTTTGAGACAAATTGATGGATGGTGTTTTCAGTGCCCCCCACCACCACCCCTCTCTCTGGCTTTACTTTTCACCAAGCCCTCCTTTATTCTGAGTTCCGTCTGGGCAAGTCCTGAGCTCCTGGAATGCGTCGTTGCCTTCCTTATCTGGGAGCTAATCACTAAATAGCAGGTGGCGAAGATTCTATTTTTCATCTCTCTTGCTCTTTCCCCTCCTCTCTTTTCCTCATTTCCTCAGGGCTATGAATCTCTGAATCTTAAGCAGGAAACCTCCCTGGTGTGTTCACACCTGGAATACCTCCCTTTCTTTGTTTGGTGAGGAAGGAATGGGGACAATCCAGAGAAGAAGCTCCGTTGTCTTGAGAGAGAAGAAAGACATCAGAATTTAAATATTAATACACACCCTGCATGCAGCAGGGACACATCCCGTCTTTTAAATCAATCATTATTTCTTTTAATTCCTATACTCATCTCCACTCCCAGCCCAAGTCTTACAAGACAAAGAGCATTTACCGTGTGTCATTTCAGGGATCAACGCTCCACACAAATAGGTTGACAGAGGAAACAGGCAAGGTACCTTTGCAAGCCTGTTTGGGGTTGAAATAACAACTACACAGCCTAGAGGTTCCCAGAGATTAGCTTACTTTTTGTTCCTACAAATGTTAGAAGCTGACTCTTGAAGGAAGCCGTCATCAACCTCCCTGATTCCGTGGGTGTTGGGAAGTCCCAGCCTTGTTTAAGCTCTGCGTTCTGTCCTCTTCATGGACTTTTCATGTGGCCTTTGGAATGTCAATTGCTCCCATTTTTGGTTATCATGCGTCTCTAAATCCACAGACCAAGAGTTGTGGCCTACTAAACACTAAGCTCCCCCAGGGGGAAATGGAGAGCATACTGGACCCAAGGATAGAAATTTAAATCCCTGATTTCCAATCTGTGAGCCCTAGGACCCATGGGGGTACCATCTTTGTGTGAATCGGCACCTATAGATGTACATGACTCATACTATTTAGTCAAGCTATGCTGATACTTCCACTGTATTCAGTTATTCATTCCACAAACACACATAAGGTGCATACTTTGTGTCAAGAACCATGCTAGGTGCTGAGTATACAGTAGACAGTGAGCAAGGGGCAGGTCAACTATGGCCTTTGGCATGTCCAGGCCAGTGGTGAAGACAGAGAGTTACAGAAATACACAAAGAAAGCAATAACTCAAATTTGGGACCATATATAGATGGCACTAGTGTTAAAGAACCTGCCTGCCTATGCAGGAGACCTAAGAAAAGTGGGTTCAGTCCCGGGGTCAAGAAGATCCCCTGGAGGAGGGCATGGCAACCCACTCCAGTATTCTTGCCTGAAAAATCCCATGGACAGAGGAGCCTGGTGGGTTACAATGCATAGGGTCACAAAGAGTTGGACTTGAGTGAAGTGACTTAGCATGCATGCACAAAAATTATCTTGGTGATTAATAGCATTCAAGCTCCCTTAAAGGTGATAGGTTCTGTTATTAAGTATTTGTTCTATCAATGCATTCTTAAAATGTCTCTTTATCTGCAGTTCTATAGATCTTTTCAGATTAAAATATGCTCTCTATACTAAAAAAGGTTGGACCTAAATCAGCCCCAAGAGATGTCTCTCCTATCCCAGATGAGTCAATGAAATAGCAAGAGGTGATAGTTCACCAATATTCCAACAACTCTGGGGTGGATAATTCTACCCTAAGTCTAAGTTTGCATTGCTTCACTGAAAGCTAATCTTAGAGATCTCTGTACCCCATCATCCAGGAATGCTACCTCTCTGGGGAAACCTGGAGAAATCAAGAAAGAACATTACCCACTTGGTCATAGATCCCTCCTCCCCAGGGGGCAGAGAGCAGCCCCACCTCCACTCTTGACTTGGGTGAGGTCGGAGGGAAAGTCTTGTGGTTGAGATTGGTATGCTGGGGAATTGCAGGCCTGGAGCCGCGGGACGTGACTTGTTGCTCTATTAGACACACTAGATAATCTCCTGAAACAAAGAAATAAAGCAAAGATTAAATGGGAGGATTTTCTTGTCAAGAATTATGAATGCAAAACTAACCCAGAATATATAGCTGGATTTGAACAGGACCAAGGCAAGATAATGGACAGGAAGCCCTGTTACACATGAGGTCCCATTTAAATCAAAAGGTACCATCAAATCTCAGTTCCCAGTGGGGCCTCTGTATGCACATTCAAGGGTAGAAATGTTCTAGGGACACTATTACTGCATAAGACCACGTGGTGGGCACTGAACCTATAAATAACATATGGTCCTTAAAATGGCTTTTATTTTTTAGCAAAGAAAAGGTAAACAGCAGTGCTCATTTGAAAGATAACTAAACAGTATTTCAGGCCTCATGACAATGGGCAGAAGACCAGCATAGGGCCAGAACCAAGTTTAGAATCAGGAATCTAGACTTTTCCTGGTTCTATGTCAGATTTGAGTCTTACCTTGGGCAAGTCACTTCCTAATCCTCAATTCGGTTTCCTGACCTGTGAAAGGACAAAGGGTATTTCCAGCTCCTCCAGCTCTGATTCCAGGCCCCATATGAGAAAGGACTTCTAGTAAAAGCCCCTGAAATTATCTGGTTACAGTTACCTTCCTGTAGCATTCATCACAGCAGGACAGAAAATCCACCTATTTGTGATAGACCTGGGTTGTAGAATAAGATATTTCCCAAAAGACCCCAGGAGCACGTACAGATCTCAAGTGGCCCCATGAGAAGACCTGTGAAAGGAAAGAGCAGAAAGTCAAAAGGTGATGGCAATTTGGGGGGTCGCCTCTATTTAGTAAGTGGAAACATAGACACGTGTATCATACATCTCCCCAGTCCACCCCCACCCCCAATCCCACCCCCACCAGGCCACCAACAAAAGAAAGAACCCAGCCAAACTGCTGGCACAGTTAGACCACACCCGTCTTCAGCCCGGCCTCTCGCTGAGCTCATACCTTCTCGCTGCCAACCAGACGTGCTGGTGTGTGGACTTGCTGCCTCTCTCTGACTCACCGCGGCGTGCTTTGCGGCAGTGAACTCCGCAGCCATTGTTCCCCTGCGATCTCTGGCCTACTTCTTCCAAAACGCCGCGGGGCAGTCATGGAGCAGGGAGGGGAGGCTGGGGGGTGGATCGACAGTCCCTCAGTTAGTCAACTGGCCTTTTTTGGCCCGGCTCCCTCTTGATCCCCTGTAAGCCTTCCTGAGAAGTTGTAACGTAGAAATTCTAGTAAAAGCCTCCTACCTTCTGTTAATTCCATAAGGGCCTTTTAGAGTGAAAACTGAATGTCCCAGGCCCCATAAAGTGGCACACATGCCACACCCTCCAAAATCAGCTATTTGAGGAAATCAAGCACAGTGAGAAGAGTATTTGCATCTTGAAGTCAGATAAACTCTAGTCAGACCAACTCCAGGGCAACACCAAACTGCTCGAAGTTCCACATACCTTGCTGTTTCTTAATTCCATGCCTTGACTGTGCTGCCTCCTCTTTCTGAAATGCCCCACCCTTCAGCATTTCTTCTAACTTCTGCTTATCCAAACTCTCACCTCAAACATCACCTCCTCCAGGAAGTCTTCCCTGATCCTCCCAAGCTGCAATAGATGCCCCCTTGGGGCTTAGGCCAAAGCCCTGTTATAGCTTTAGCATTGTACCTACCATATTTCTGTGTAATTGCTGTTTTCCTCTTCTAGACTGTGACTTTCTTATCAACTAGAACCCACTCAACTTGTTCTTTTTTCTTTCTCTCCATAGCTTAATGCATAATCTAGTTTGTCTGCTGAATGAACAAATTATCTGATTTATCTACTTATTAGTAGTATGTTCTGGACAATTTAATTTACTTCTCTAGGCCTGTAATTTTTCATTTGTAGATTGCAGATAGCAATCCTTTGCTCATTGAGATGTTGTTCAGATTTGAAAGTTACCTGTGTAAAGGCCTACCACAGTGCTGCCACATAGGCACATAGGCATGGAGAATTAAAACGCATAGGCCATGGGTCTCCTTAGGGGATGATGAAAAGGAAAGAAAAAGCAGGAATGAAGAGTTCCATGGTCAGTCTGCAGCCCCCTATCTCCACGGACATATGGTCCCACCCATTTGCTCCCTCCCTACAAGGAAGCTTTTTTTTTTTTTTTTTTTTGCTTTATCTTAAATGAGAAGTAGTTTCATTTCTAAAAGTTTCCTGGGATTCCAGCATCTCCGGTTGGATTGTTTGATTAGCCTAGAGACCTTTATCATCTTTTCCATTGACACAGAGCCCTATAAGCCTAGGAACACACACCCCCACCCCCCGACAAACCCTCAACTCTATCATAAATAGGTCCTCCCAGTGGTGAGGTCAGGCTTACCCAGAGAGTTTCTGGTGATGTATCCGCATACTTTAGGGATGAAAAGAGGAAGCAGCAGTGGTCTGAGCCTCTGAAGAGTTGGCAAGTAGCCTGACACTTGGAGGGCTTGTTCAAAGTTTCCAGAAAAGTTTCCAAATAATGGACAGAAGCAAGGAGGGACAGTTTAGTGGAAGCCCAGTGGTCACCATGGCAGCAAGCGCTGTAGGCCTGGACCACAATGCTATGCAATGAGGACCATCCCCATCTGCCCTTAGTCCCCCCAAAATGCACACAGACATGAACAGACACACACACACACACACACCACCTCCCTTTCGGAACGTGAAGCCCTCTCCACTAGTCAAATCCCCCCAAATCCTCTGGTGAATCAGGCTGAATCAGACCCTGTGAGTCATCCAGAGCCCATGCAAGCCAGGGTCAATCTGTTCAATAGTCATTTATTAAGCAAGTTCCCGTGCCAGACTCCGTGCTAGGCACTGCAGACCAATGCCTTCTAGAATGTTCTTGAGGGCCTTTTCCCCAAAACCACCCAAGGGGAGAAACCACTTCAATCAGAAAGTTGATGAGGCCAGGACTTAGAATGGAGGTATTGCCGATGAAGAGACCTGAACTGACCTGGACGTGAACCATTTCACCCAACTCATCCTGCAACGACCCACAGAAGGGCGCCAAACCACTTCTAGGGACCCACAGGGTGGACACCCAAGCTGAACCCGAGGAGGGCCAAGACCAGGCAAAGAGCAAAAGGAAGGAGGATTGCCCCCAGCATTGCTGCCATTTTGAAATTCAGCCATGTTCAGAGAACCAAGAAGCACCTGAGTCACTTCCCTATGGTAACCTCTAAAGTGTCCTAGGATCCCAGAGGTGAAGAGGAGGGAGCGTTTTCTAGGGAAAATGACAGAGGGGTGGTGGGGTCTATTGAATTTCACAACGTGGTCTACTGTGGAGGTTTTAAAGCCAGTCTGAAAATACAGTCTTCCCTGGGGGAAATAGGTTGATAGCCTCCCCACCTGAATCTGGGTCGGCTTCTGACTTGCTGGAAGTCAATTGAATGGGGAAAAAATGATGCTCCAGGACTTCCGCAGCTAGGTGGAAAAGGCCTTATAACTTCCGCCTTGTTTGCTGGAATACGTGTACTCTGAGCCCTGAACCCTGAGTCACTGTGAGGCTGCCCTGGGGCTGCCATACTGTGAGGAAGCTCAAGAATGTGGGGCGGCCGTGTGTGTGTGTGTGTGTGTGTGTGTGTGTGTGTGTGTGTGTCCAATCTGACAGCCACTCTGAGATCTCAGCCCACCACCAGTACCCTATGCCAGTCTTGTGAATGGATGAACCTCCTAACCATCACATCCCAAAGCCCTTGAATCACCCCCAGCCTTTGAGGCTTCCCAGCTGAGGCTCCAGACGTTATGGGACAGAGATAAGTCATCCCTGCCCCGCCCTGGATGAACCCCTGACCCACAGAGTCCAAGAGCAGAACGGAATGGTGATTTTAGGCCACTAACTCTGGGCAGTCTGTAGTGAATAGCAGGGCCTCAGCAACCCAATGATCCTAGAGGTGAGAATGAAAAGTATTAGAAAAAAAGACAGAGGAGGGAGCATACGCAAAAATGACTCTCTGCAAAAAGGACAGTGACCTGAATGATGCTGTTTGCATTGTTTTATTTTTTAAGGTAAAAGGAAGTGAATGCAATCTCTCTTCACAGGTGATCCCTGGGCTTAGCTTTGGGTGGTCCAGCCTTGCAGTGGCCCCAGGGCCCTCACACCTGGTGGTCCCCAGCTTCCCATCCTGTGGCCCCTGTCTTATTGCCTCTCAGGTAAGAGTGGAGCTTCTAGCATTTGAGAGGCCGCCCACGGTGGGAAGACAAATGACTTCACAACGGGACGTCAGTGCTGCAGTGAACCCAATGCGGAAGCTTCAAGTCAGGAATCAGTTCTTCACTGCAAGAGAGAGAGATCACTTCCCTGTGATGCAGGTCTGGGTTGGGGCTTCTGCAGTTTCTTTCCCTTCCCACCTCCCAGGGGTGCTTTAGGAGGAGGTGACAAGGACTGGGTCTGCCCAAAGGCATCCCAGAAGTTGCCCAGTTATCCCTGAGACTGTTGATAGTCATCATCCTAAAAGAGACCCTAACCAGCATTGAAAGTGTCTTCTTCATCCCAGCTTCTGGGAGTTACCTGTGGCAAAAAGCTCTTCACACTTTGAGTTTCCTCTAGTTCCACTGCTTGGACAAAGGAACACCTCACCCCTACCCCTCCCACCAGACTGCTAGGAATATTTACCCCTGTTTAAACAGCCCCTTATTAGAGCGCGTGTGCATTTTAAGAAACCCCTGTGATACCCATGCTCTAGGAGGAAAGAGAGGCAGCCACTGAATGGACCCAGGCCAGAGTCTGGGAGCTCACCCAGTGGTCAGGTCCCAGGCTGGGGAGCACCCACCCAGTGGTCAGGCCTCAGGTTGGGGAGAATCCCAGGCCTCCGGAGCCCTTGAGGACAGGCTGGTCCGAACTCGCTGGAGTCAGTGCAGATGAGAGTTCCCAGATCCGAAGAAGTCACCTCTGCTTTGGTTTTCTGAACAGCTCCACCTTCCAGGGGTCCACGCATGTTGTCAGAAGGCCTTTCCATCTGTCTTGGTTTGCTCTGATTTCAATCTCCTCCTTCAACTTAATGGCTCAATTAGACCTGAAGTCATAGACTCTTTGAACTAGAAGGGACCTTAGAAACCACTTAGGTCAACCCCCAGGAAGGGAGAGGAACTTTCTAGGATCCCACAGCAAGGGTTCTTCAGCGTCAGATTTAGAACCAGAACCAGGGCCCCTGGCTCCCAAGCCAGGGCTGTCTGTACCCTTCTCGCGGTCAGACTACCCAGATGGCCTGCTCCCTGGAGAGTACGGATTCAGAGAAACTGCTTGAGCCCCACCAACCCCAAGAATCCTGGATTCCAAAGAGCCTATCTACAAGAACCAGTCCTCCCTCCTCTCCTTCCCATCCCAATCCCAACCTCCCAAACCTCTAGAATATTTTAGAGGCAAGCGAAAGCAATCAGTCAAGGCAGAGTTCTACTCTTTAGGCATCCTTAGAATGAAAGCTCCTGGTTACTTTCAAAATTAAGACTTTCCTACCCACCCCTCTCTCCCTTTCCATTCTCCTCCCGCATTTGCTTCTGATTTCGTTCCAATTTTAGTATATGTGCTGCCGAAGCGAGCACTGCTTCTGATTTCATGTCTGCTTTTCTGTTTCCTTAGCTACGTGAGGCATTTCACGCAGCCAAGCTTCCATATGGGCCATTTCCTGTAAATGCAGACACTGTCCTGGACATACCAATAAAACTTAATTTTGATCAATGTGCTGATTGGGAATTTTTCAACACATCATGTCCTTTGAACACATTTTTGAACAAAGTGAAATACCAAGAAAAGAACAACATGGTTATTCGCAGACAATGGAGGAAGCTCTTAGACGTAAATGCTATAATAAAGGGACGGGCTGTCCTATACTGTAACTGTTTGGGTAAGCATCTGTTTTCCCCACTGGAACTGAGTCCCAGAGAGTTCATATCATGTCTCTTTTCAATTCCACATGTCTCATAACCTCAAACTGCTTTTCACATACAAGGGCCTCTAAAATGTTTGTTAAATTGAATCTATTTTTTTAATTTAGTGAGAACTTACTATGCAATAGGCAGAGGGCTAACTGTTTTCACAGCTTTTTAAAAATTGATTTCCGTGACCACCCAGCAGCGATTTCTTGCCACAGCCATGATGTTTTACAAACCAATCTAACAATTCTGACTCCTGTTTCAGTCTGCAAAGGGATTTCCCAAACCAACCAAGCAGTTCTGCAACACCAGCTGGAGGTCCTACAATTCAGCTCACTCCTGTCACTCTCTACCTGGAGACAACGTCAGATCCGCAGATTGAGGACTCAGCCCCACACAACTGTCCCCACGTCAGACGTCAATCACAAGCCCAGGTTGTTACCTGGGCTTCTGACTGCCTGGCTATAAATCAGAGGTTCCCACAATCCCCTACTTGGGTTCAATGAATTTGCTAGAGCTGCTCAAAGAACTCAGAGAAACATTTTACTGACTAGATCACCAGTTTATTATAAAAGGATATAACTCAAGCACAGTCAGATGGAAGAGATGCAAAGGGCAAGGCATAAAGAAAGGGCACAGAGCTTCTGTGCCTTCTCCAGGCACGCCACTCTCCCCACATATCTAAGTGTTCACCAGCTGGAAGTTTGCTGAACCCTGTCCTTTTGGGGTTTTATGGAGGCTTCATTACACAGGCATGATTGATTAAACAATTGGCCATTGGTCCAGACTGATTCAACCTCCAGCCACTCATTCCTCCCCAGAGGTCAGGGGGGTGGGACTGAAAGTTCCAGCCTTCTAATTACGTGCCTGGTTTTACTGTCAACCAGCTCCCATCCTTAGGTGTTTCCCACAGGTCACTTCATTAACATAACAAAAGACTCCCTTGGAGCCGCCCACACTTGAGAAATTTCAAGGGTTTCAGGAGCTCTGTCCCTGGGGGCTCAATGATAAAGAATCCACCTCCCAGGCAGGAGACTTGGGTTCAGTCCCTGGGTCAGGAAGACTCCCTGGTGGAGGACGTGGCAACCTACTCCAGAGTTATTGCCTGGATAATCCCGTGGAGAGAGGAGCCTGGCAGGCTACAGTCCATGGGGTCACAAAGAATCTGACATGATTGAGCAGCTAAACAACACAAACCAGGATCCTCTTTGGGCTTCCCAGGTGGCCTAGTGGTAAAGAACCTGCCTGCCAATGCAGGAGACATGAGACATGTGGATTCGATCCCTGGGTCAGGAAGATCCCCTCGAGGAGGGCATGGCAACCCACCCCAGTATTCTTGTCTGGAGAATCCTATGGACAGAGGAGCCTGGTGGGCTACAGTCCACAGGGTCGCAAAGAGTCGGACAGACACATGCACATCACACACCCGAAAGTTTAGTAGCTTCAAACAGTCCCCTTCTGCTGTATCTTGTCGGTCTCCAGGGTGGCTCACCAGTGTCGCTGATCCAGGCTGTGCTGGGTCAGTCTTGGTGAAGCATGTTGATGCCCCTGTGATCAGCTGGAGGGCAGCTGGGGAGGCTGATCTAAGCTGGCTTCAGTTGGGGTGGCAAGGATGATTGGGACCTCTCCCCACATGCCTCCTCATTTTCCAGCAAGCCAGCCCAATCTTATCCTCAGAGTGGAGATAGCAGAGTTGCAGAAGAGCAGGCAGAAACATGCAAGTTCCTTTGAGGTTTCAGCTTACAACAATTTCATCTTCAAGGTGACCACACTTTATTGGTCAAAGTAAGTCACAAGACCAGCTTCAAGGGCCGGGGAAATCAATCCCATCTTTCAATGGAAGGAGCAACAAAGTCATGTTGCAATGCATGGAAGGATTAGGATTGTGGTCATTTTTGTAATCAATCAACCACATGAGTTCAAGTTTATTAATAAGATGAAGGGGAAAATGGAGAGAGGTTAAAAGATTTATAAAGCATGTTATTAAGCTGTATTGTGGCAGTGGTGGCACAACTCTATGCATTTACTAAAACTCGCTGAACCGTACCCTTAAAATGGCTGACTTTAATGGCAGGCAAATTATTCCTCAGTAAAACTGTTTTTAAAAACTGGAAAAAATTAAAAATTTATTGATGATCATTCAACAAATAATTGTCCAAATCTGCATTTAAACTTAAGTATTTTCCCACAAAACTCAGTACTCTTTTCAATACACTATATTTATCATACCTAAAGTATTAGATTCTCAGAATCGGAGCATCTAAGAGCTAGAAAGATCTCCTCCTGAATATTTGCCTGTCCCTCTTTCTTCAAGCAGCTGAACATGTAAGCCTTCTGGTGCAGATGCAAGAATCCTCTTCTTAGGATAAAAAACAGAAATAGTGCTTCGGAAAACCTGAACCAGATGAAAAATACACCTCATCTTCTCATATGCTTTTGGGATCCAGTATGATTAGTGCTAGAAAGAACTTGACCCACTGTTCTTTCTAGAACCAGAAGCTGCAGACAATTCTTTTGATTATGGCTCCTCTCATTTTAGGCTGACTGCATCCTAATTATAGCCAGGATACCTAATGTCCTTAGATTCTGGTAGTAACAGATGACATTTTTCTTCTATTTTTATTACTCAGTGTCCAAACCTAAGTTCTTTTCTGAGCTGAGATTTATATTCAAATTAAAGGTTGCCCAAAAAAATCTCCTTTGTGCGTAAAAATCTCAGAAACGAGGACTCTGGGAATAACAACAGTTAAAGAAAAAATAAAAAGGTGGATTATGCAATGTGTTCCATCTCTTGTGAGCATTAAGGCTTCTGTGAGGGCGATGATCACATGGGAAGTAGCATGGGTTCCTCCGATCCTTTGGCCTTGTTTCTGGAAAGAAAAAGAGTGACATCCCGAGGAGATGCATCCGGGCTTTCCATAAACAGAGCTTTGAAGAGCAAATTGAGCAGCTTTCATCAATCTCACACAGACCACATCAAAAGCTGCCTGAGGGGAATCACTCACCCGATGTCAGGCAGGGTCAGGCAAGTGTTATCAAACGCTCTTTCAAGATGTTATGAATCAGAATCAGAGAGGAGAGAGAGAGAGAAAGGTAAAGAGGAGCATCAAAAATAAGACCATGAAAGGAAAGGAGGCAAGCAAGGCGGAGAATGCAGTGCAGTGGCAGAGAGGATGAGGAGGGAAGACGAAGGGAGAGGAAGGGAAACAGGAGACGAGCCAACGACGGAGCAGTAAGGAGAGCGTGACAGACGGGACCGGAGACACTCAACAGCTGGAGAGAGACAGAGAAAGGGGAGTTCAGGAGCCTAGTGCAGAGAAACAGCCTTTACACACGGTGGAGGCCAGGCTGGCGGCCATCTGTCCTGAGGGCGCGTAGTCTACGCAGACATCTGTGGAAAATTTGCCAGGACAGATCTTTTCCCCACCTAGAGGAGCAGCATCAAGTCCCACTGAAAGCAGGTGGAATGGAAAACAAAGGAAAAAAGAAGCCCTCCAACCTTCTTCCTCTCCAACTCCTCAAATTATCTTTTATCTACAATGAAGGGCTCTTTGATCATCCCAGCCGGCTTCACTCAGGCACTGAAAATCAGAGGGAACCGTCATTAGAAACCCGGCCTGATGTCCACCCAAGCCCCCACTGGAGCGATTTCATCTTTCATTGCAACAAAGCACGGGCAGTCATGTATCAGCTCACGTTGTAAACCTGTCTTCTTCAGAGATCAAGTTCGATTTTCCAACTAATTGGAGAGAAACAAATCCATTCCTGGGTCAAGCCAAGCAAATTTCCCCTGTTCTGTAAAAGATCTGATTCTGTCTTAATCAAGAGGACCCTGGAGCCTGGGTGTTCCCGTAAGGAGCTCTGGGGAGCCGAGGGTCAGTGAGATGGGGCTAGGTATGCAAAAAGGCAGCCTTTGCAACAAGGGGGCAGAGATGATAAATGGGAGATGGAAGGGCTCTTTCCAAAGCAAACTCTGCTCCTTGTTCATTTTCACCCCATAGAGTGAAACTGCAATAAGAAGCAGTGTCCTAGTAGGGTGGGAAGCAGGGATAGTTAGGGAATTTGGGATTAACATGTACACACTGCTATATTTAAAATAGATAACCAACAAGGTCTACTGTATAGCACACGGAACTCCACTCAATACTCCGTAACAACCTAATTGGGAAAACAATTTGAAAAAGAATAGATACTTGCATATGTATAACTGAGTCACTTTTTTGTACGCTTGAAATTAACACAGCATTGTTAATCAACTGTCCTCCAGTAAAAAATTAAAAGTTAAAAAAGAAACAGGGCCCTAGAGACGGCTTTGCTCCGGGTACTCTATGCACATTTGTAGAAATAAGGCAGGATATCAAAGGGCGGTTTGCTAGTGGTTCCCAGTCCTTAACTGCAGGATGTAGATAGGAGCTGAGGGAATAACAGTGCCCAAATTCATGGAGCCAATCATTTTACATGCCTCATTTCATTTAATCCTCGCAACAAATCTATAAGGTAGACACTCTTATTATGATCCCCATTTTACTGATGAGGAAAGAGAGGCTCAGAGAGATTAAATGACTGATCCAAAGTTCCAGAGTAAGAATGAAGAGGGGCAGAAATCTGAGCTGCAGCTAAAACCAGAGTTGGTCTTACATGGCCGAGATGGCTCAAGAGCAGATGGAGATGATGGAAGACCACTATGTCCTTGCCCCCTTGGGGCAGCATGGAGAAGAAGGGGACCCACAACAGCCTCAGCCTGGTTGGGCAGGTTCAGGCTTTTGAATAAGATGGTATCTAACAGTCCATGTTGCAAGATAGAGGCCAACCTATGACATGAACATATTTTGAGCTTGAGGGTAAATGGTGCAGCCACACGCCAAGCAGAAGGTAGCATTACTATGGGCTGTAACAAGTGTGGGGAGCTCTCAAAATTCTTCTATTTCCCTTTATAAAAGCAAAAGACCAGAAAGTTGTCCATAATTGCAGAGTCATTGGCACTGAATTGCAACATCTTTTACCTGGACCAACATGACTGATGACTCCACAGTATCGGGGGTCCCAGGGTCCTTCTCCTGTGGCCAGCTCCACACTGGCATAAGCAGCCCACCCCACACGGCAGCAGAATCCAGAGCACCGGCTGTGTGGTCAGACACACATGTATTCAGGTCTTGTCTCCATCACTTACTACCTGAGTGACTTAAACACTTTGCTCAATGTCTCTGAGCCACAGTTTCCTCATCTGTAAAATGGGGGCTATAAATACCTTAGACCCAAGTAATGTTAGGATAAAATTAAAAAAAAAAACAAAACATAACATCTAGAACAATACCTACCATATAATAAGCACTCTTTTTTTTTTAAAGAAAAGTTGTGATTATTATATTTTCCACCCCTTCATCTTCCTTACTTGAAGCTAAGAGAGGAAGAGGCAGACCAAGTGAAACTGCTTATATAAAAGTCAGATTGAGTCTGGTGATTCCACCAGAGGCAATAATTACAAAACTGCTTCAGAGCACAGAGAGTTCCAAGAACGAAATACACATTTGGAACAAGTTCATTAAAAAAAAAATGCTTACTCATAAAAGCCGCTGTGGTTATAGCCTGACAAATGGGAAGCAGCACGGATAAACAAGATGCCGGTGGTAAAAAGTCAGCCACACCAAGAAGCCGCTTGATTTCTCTTCCCACCCTCCAACAGCTTCTTAACCTTTTATGGGCTTATAATGAAAGCTCAGGTAGGTTTTATGGAACTGTTTACCCAGGTCCCCCCAAACTCCAAACAGATGGAAGAAGGCTTGGACTTCTCTGCCAAATTTCCAGAACTGGAACGAGGCTGCCATGGAGCCCAGGCAGCCTGCTCTCACTTCTTCACCCAGGAGTCAGCTCCAAGATTTTCCACCTCTTCAGCCTGTCTAGAGACACCCACACCCTCAGCGTCTCAGCTCCAGGGCTGCCCCATCACACCTCATCGGTCCATTTCAAGAAGAACTATCTCCTGGCCAGTCTGTACCCTGCTGCCTTGCCCCAGCCCAAGTAGGTCACCTTCCAGGTAGTGGAATGAACACTAGGTGGGAAGTCAGGAGATTGGGATGACAAGCCACTCAATAGCTGATCCCTGTCATTGAACTTCTCTGAGCCTCAGTGTTGCTGTCTGTAAAATGGGGCTAATGACACCTCCCTCATAGTGTTTCTGTGAACCTTCAACACTTTCATGGTCATGAACTTCCCCTACAGAGGGTCTGGTACCTGTGGGAACTGTGACAGCCAGCCAGTGACATTGACTAAGCTCCCTGATATCAGAACTCTGTGCTGTGAACTTGGGGTGGGATGGCAGGAGGGATGACAATGGGAAATGAGGGGGGGAGCCCCCACCTGCCCGCCTCTGGAACACAAGGGAGATCACCGAGACTTCAGATTGCTTTCAAAGGGCTTCTAGGTGCAGGTAAGACCTGAGGAAACAGAGTAAAGAGAGCTAGGTGCTGTCAACACCGCCCCCCACTCCACCCGCCTTATTCTTGCCTGACTCCAGCACCTACTCAGCGAGGCCTTATTCCCTTGCCAAAGAAAAGTCAGTAACATCAAAGAGGAAGCAGGTCGGTGCTTTTACAGGGCCTAGGGCAAAACAAACTTTTGCCAGCATTTACCAGAAACCATGACAAACCTTCTAAATCCTTAGGTAATGAAAGCCAGCGATCTCCATCTACTCCTTTCTCACCCAAATCTCACGTAGTTGACTACTATTTTTCTGGAGATTTAAACAAAACCTGTGCATCACTAAGTTACACAAATAGCAGTTGATTTAGGCTTTGAAAACTTCATTTCTTTTGTTAAAAAAGGGACTAAATAATACCTTTGAGAACCAAATCCTTCAGAAGCAAAATTTCTGGGAAAATTGGCTTTCTGTGTGAAGGCACTTGGAGACAGCATGTGGCTGGCTTAAATTTGAATATGTAAACACTACGCTTTTAGGCTTCCACTCAATTATTCTAAAAATCTAGAAATCATTCTAGAAACTGAATATTCGCTTTGCAAAGCATTGTTCTCAGTGCTGAGACCAAGACAGAAGACTCATGATTACTTCCTGTTCACACTTGGGTGTGCGTGCTAAGTCCTTTCAATCCTGTCTGACTTTTTGTGACCCCGTGGACTGTAGCCCACCAGGCTCCTCTGTCTATGGGATTCTCCAGGCAAGAATACTGGAGTGGGTTGCCATTTCCTCCTCCAGGGCATCTTCCTGACCCAAGGATTGAACCTGCATCTCTTAAGTCTCTTGCATTGGCAGGCAGGTTCTTTACCACCAGCACCACCTGGGGAGCCCCAGAAATACCTGGGGAGTTTTTAAATAATGTAGATATCTGGGTCTCACCACTAGATAATCTAATTCAATTGAAATAGACTGCCTTTTTATTTCCTACCTGCAAGTGAATTTCATGTGCAGTCAAGGTAAATAAACAGAAGCTAATGGGAACCGTGCATGTAGAAGAGAGACAGGAATCCATGCTAAAAAGGACCAAAGACCAATCGTGGCAAGCGGGACTCATTCGCTCTACAAAGAGCTTCATGTTAAGGACTGTGTTTTGCGCTGAGGATACGAGGGAGCCCAAGAGCTGGCCGCTACCATCAGGGACTGCACAGAAGAGCATGACGGGTGCAGTTCTGTGTGTGGTTTCTGCGATGAACCTGAGCACAGGGATAGCTCCTGAACCACTCTGGTGAGTTCCAGATGCCTTCTCAGAGGAGATGACACCTGAACCAAACGCTGACAGATGCGAGAGAGCTAAGCCAACACAGGGACAGATGTAGAGGACACTGCTAGCTGAGGAAACCACCCCTGCAGAAGTCCCGAGGCCAAAGAGAGCTCACTGAAATATGGGGACCACAAGAGTGGTGCAGAGCAGGGCTGGAGGCAGGGAAGGGGCCGGGTGGGCAGGGAGGAGGATGAAATTCTCACCTTTCAGACCCTTTTGTCACTGGTGCCTTGTCACTGATCCCCAGCTCCTAGCACAGGATGTGGCACCTGATAAGCTTGTAACAAGCACTGGTTGGATAAACAAGAACAAGCAGAAGGCTGAGGACAGAGCTCTGGGGGGACCCAGACACTTAAAGGCCGACCAAGAAGGCATAGTCGGAGAGAGAGAGGAGAAAACAAGATGAGTGGTCCAGAAACCAAGGGAGGAGAGTTTCCAGAAACAGAGGATTGGTGTCAAGGGCTGGAAGGAAGCAAAGGAAACATACAAAAGGCCAGCTGTCGGGCAACAACGAGATGTTCACTAGAAGTCTGGCAAGAGCCAGGGGAGCTGAGGGAGAAACACAATGGTGGGGGACTCAGGAGGGACGGCTGGAAAATAGATTTGTCTATGATGAGGCTCGATCAGGAAGGTGCAGGCAGAGAACGGTATCCAGGGCTAAGAGAAGGTTAGGTTTTTTTCTATTTTTACATGAGTTAGACTTGAAGACTTTTTTTTAACCTGTTCAACTGAAAGATCCTCTAGAAAATGTTAGCCATGTGGGACAGTGTGCTAGGATGAAAAGAGCAGACTCGCCACTTGCTATGTGACGCTGGCAACATTAGATAACCTCTCCTAGCCTCAGTTCTCATCTGTAAAATAAGGACAACTATGCTTGACTTGAACAGTTGTTGTAGTAAGTGAATAAAAAGTGTCTAGCGGTTGGCTTCCATACGTTTTCAAATTCTTCTTTTTTAATCTTTAGTTGAAAGAGGAGGTTTGTTAGGGGAAGCACACTGACTGAAACCGCCCACCCTGGCCAGGCACCATAGTAACCATTTGCATGAGTTGTTTTATGACAGGAGATCCTGATAAGGAATACGGAACTAATAAGCCACCACCAGCCGGAAGAGTTCAGGAAAGATTGAAAGGAGACACTACCTGTCCGTCCACTTCCCAGAATCCCTCTTGCTAGCATCCACCTTGGCTGAGCGATGCGTGCGCCACCAGGAAAGACTCTGAACTAAAATGATTGGCCAAAGACTACCCGGAAACGAATCCCATCACCATAAAACCCAAGACTGCGAGCCACGCGGCAGAGCAGTTCTCCTGGGTTCCCTTACCCTCCTGCTCTCCACCCGGGTGCCCTTTCCCAATAAAATCTCTTGCTTTGTCAACATGTGTCTCCTCGGACAATTCATTTCCGAGTGTTAGACAAGAGCCCAGTTTCGGGCCCTGGAAGGGGTCCCCCTTCCTGCAACAAATGGCGACCACGAAGGGACATCTTCTTCGCTGAGACTGACATCCTGACCACTCGGGGTACTCAGGGGCCAGCTTGCCTGCCAATGGACCAGACCCAGCGGCCGCGACTGGGACCCTTTTGTCCCTGGTCTCCTCCTGACGCGGACAACTGGCCAGAGTGCCCCGACCGGTAAGGAACAAGAGATTTTATTGACCTCCCTCCCCTTCCCTCTCTCTTTCCTCTCCTTAGCCCTTCCTATCCTTCCCGTTTTTCTAGTCCCCCGGTCCTGGACGCAGGAATCTGGTCGAAGGGCCTCAGCCTGAGCTGTGGATTGGAGACTGATCACCTCCTCTTGGCAGAGAACTCGAATTCTGGTCTTGTTTCTGGTAGGGCCGAGTTCCAGTCCTCCCTTCTCTGGAAGCCCAGGGAAAAGTCCCGTAACGCCTGGGTGTCTGCAGGTGGCAGGAGACGTCTGTAAGGCCACCCCTTTTGCCCCCTTTCCCGCCTCCTCCTCCTCCTTCTTTCAACCTGGCTTCCTTTCCTCCTTTTGAAATCTTTAAAGACATCTCAAGTTCTGTGTCTCTATAGAAGGTTTTCTGAGAGACTGCATTCTTGTATTTAAGGGAGTGTCTGATGAGGACTGCCAGGTTTATATGTGTGCGTTTTAACTCTGTTCTGTGTCGTGATTTGTGACGGCCGTTTTGCTTTGTCTAGCCACCATTTAGACCTGCCGCCATTTTGTTAAAACTTGATTTTCTTTCCCTGTGCCTTGAGACCAGGGCTCTCAGGAACACTTATCTAGACCATCTCTAACTCCTGAGACTGAGAGAAAAAAGAAAAAGCCTTTTAAAATGTTATTTAAATTTTATATTGTAATATCTAATTCATGACCAAACTTAGAAAATGAAGCTAGATCTTGCAGTGTGTCTGTCTAAATATGTCTTGGTATGTTTTTGTCTCTGGGTAATATTTTTTAGGTTAATTTGTAAATGAGCTCTATTTAATTGGCTTAAAAAAAAAAGGTAAGCGCTTACAAATCAAATAATTCTAAATTAAACAATAAATTCCAGGTTCAGGTGAACTGGGAAATATTCAGTATTAAATATCTGATATTAATGTTTGTTTGTTGACCTATCTAATATAGACATGTCTTAGAGTAATTAACATCAAGAAAAAGATTAAACCTAGGTTTAATATAAGTTAAATATTATATCTGTTACAAGTTTGTCAACAAGGAAATTACCTCGAGTGAAGAAACTTCTAAAAAATGTAAATGAGATATGAGTTTGTATTCTTTAAGAATATCTGTCTACAATAGTCTCCCCAGATTGGCGTAACTGAAATTTCTAAGGGTTGTGCTAAACTAAGTATTAGAAGTCTATTAAATAATTAGGTCATTTCCAAATGAAATAAGATTTTAAAACATTTACTACTAAACACTGACTTCCTTTTACAGAAAAACTAAAGAGATTTGGAACCATAAATGAATAATGTTTGATGCCATCCTAAAATGTTTTAAGAAAGCAAGGGTTTTAGAATTTATCACTGGTATTTATGTTCATCAATCTATAAAATGCTAATATAAAAGTTAGCTCTTGGTTGCTAAAGGAAAGCAGGAAGAGTGATTTCAGTAAAAAAGTATGAAAAAAATAGTAAAAAGAGTTATGCATAATCAGGATTTTCTAAAATTGGATTACAATTAGTTAGATAAGTAGATTTTGTTAGGAATGACATGGGTGTAAGAAAACTGCTTAGAGCCAATTAGGTCCAAGATGGCGGAGCTGACTTTCACTAGACCTTGAGCCTTGGTATTTACGCCCATTGTGACATATCAACAAGTTAAATGATACAGCCATCAACATTGACTAAATCTGACCAAATGTTCTAAACGCTTTTAATTGATCTTTTCGATAAAAATTCCTAAATCGAATTCTTTTAAAGTTCCTTTGACCTCTAGCTAACTTTGGGGTGCTTCAGAGGGCCCCTGAAACATCCCAAAGAGAGATATTAAACTGTGTTTATTTGGTTGGTTAAATTACATGAAAAAGATTATCAAATGAGCAAAAAAATCTGCTCATGTTATAATGTATGGTAAAATTACTAATACAGATATCCTAAAAATTATATGGAGTTCTTAACATTTTGATATGTCTTGGTGTTCTAATGAGAAACCTGATGACTTCACAAAAGTTAACAAAGGACTGAATGAACCAGCGAATATGCTTATAATTTTTATGGTTTCTATCTGAAAAATTACAGGTTTAAATCTTGTGTTTTCCGGGAGTAAGGAAAACATTCCTCTCAAACTAATTATAAAAATAATTTGGTAAAATTACGTTATAAACAAAACAATTATATTTTCTCTCTATCTGACTCCTCCAGAAATTTGAAACTCTTAAGTTTCCAGTAAGTTTATCAAATGAGCTAAAAAGGTTATCTCACTAACAGGTACAAAAATCTCAAGGAATTTTTGAGACCTTAAAAAGAGAAGAGTTCACCTAGATTTGTTATTCAAAATCTGTGATAAGCCTTTGGTGTGAGTTTCCCAGCCCTGTTTTATAGTAAAAGTTCAGTCTGAGATTCTATAGGTGTTTCAGCAAAATAAAAAGTCTATAATCAATTATGGTTATATAAATCATCAGACCAAAATTAGTGAGAACAGACCTATTTTGCAAACAAAATAGCCTTAATTTGGTTATATTTGATAAAAATGAGGGTAACTTTGGAAAAAAAAATATTTCAAAAAATGTTAAATCCCAGTTTGTTCATGGAGGTCTGCATGTAGTAAGACTCATTTCTTAGATAGTTCTTTGCTGTTATGTGATATTAATGCAAAATTTAATTAAATTCTTAAAGAACACCCTAAGTTTGTTTCTGAAGCTTACCTCAATAATCTATCTTTGGATGAAAATTGGATGCCTCATGACCTGCAACCAGGACTGGAAAAAGACATAATTTAAGGGACTGTCTCCAACGTGGATGGAAGGACTTTTTATCAGGTACTCTTAACTAACTCTTGCACAATGAAACTGAAGAAAATTAACTCTTAGATTAATTCCCACTTCCAAAGGCCCCTACACTGGATTAATCTATAGAGAAGACAGCTGACCTGATCTCACCTTAAAATGATGTTCAAACAAGAGAAACTACAGTACACCAGGATGAGAAGACAACAACATCAGAGGTAGACAGCTTGTCCAAGATGCTGGACCTGATTCATATGATCATTTATAATGTTTTCTTGACTTCTTAGACTTTTGCATATAAATCAAATGCTTTTCTATCACAGGCCTGATACTATGCTAGTTTTAAAAATCAATCCGATTGTTGGGTTTGTGACCAATTATCTGTGTCTAGCTCCGGGTTACCTTGATAAATTTCTCTACTACAAGACTCTAACTGATTGGCCCTGAGGAAATTTACTTAAAAAAATTATAGTCATATTCAGGTTACTATGATACTACCAGACGGGATCCCTTCACTGGGCCAATTAATAATGCCTACTCTGACTCTGGCCATAAATTTGAGCCTTTTTCTATTCCTCAAGCTCAATCAGAGCAACACAAGAAGTTTCAGCAAAAGAAAAAAGTCTCCCACAATTATGAGATAGATTTATGTAGATAACACTAAGCTATGGTAATTTAGGTTTAAAGTCTCTGTGTTAAAAACAATTAAATCATACTAAAGATAACCAGTCTAGTAACACTAGAAAACTGGGCTGTGTGCCTTATAGATGGCACACAGGATGGCCCCTGTCTATTGGCACCAATGTATAATTTCCCTGAAAGATAAAGATTCGTACAGAGTAGACTAAGTCAGACGACCTGGGATATACTGGGCTACATCTAATAGAAGCTCTTAAGTCTTACTCGTGACTTTACTAATACTGCTGGCTATGTTCTTTGTATTTCACCTGTTTTACAAAATTGCTGTTTCTTACACTGCCAAATGTGTGACTGAGGCCTCTGATAAAATAATATATAGTTCCTTATGAAATCGATGATGATGACAGTGTAACTCTAGATATGAGAAAAAGCAACAAGAGGGAATGTTTTCCTGGACCAGAGGCTAGTAAGACAGGTGGTCCAGAGAATTTTAGATACTGTTTTATGGCCTAATCCAGTAACAGCACATTGAGAGGCTGGTCGACAAAATCTTTGCCAAACCTGAGAATGGACATTCTGAGCACCATGGGATAAAATGGTCATGAAATGCCCCCCTCAAAGTCATTGTCAAGTTTGTGAGCAAAAAGGGGCTTTGCCAACTGAAGATTGACACTTGCCATCTACATCTACAGTGATTATATCATGGCCACTGCAACTGCTGACTTTCAACGGCCCTGAAAGGAGTTCAGGGTGAAGATCAGGAATGAGGCGCTCCGTGCTCTGGGAAAAACTGGCAGAACAGGCCTTCAGATAGTTAGATCTTTTCAAGAGATTTTATGAGTCCCAATTCTTGCATCTTCTCATACCTAGAGAAACACTGACATCATTAATGGTGCCATCTGCTTTGGCTATTAAAGAAAAAATTTTTAAATTAAAAGTCAAAATAGAGTACTCAGCTATGGTTCAGACATCCTGAAAAATAACCAGGTGTTACTATGGGTGTAATTTCAGATTAGACATTGTATTGCTAAACACTGGAGTTTTCTGAGTCGTGTCAGGCTTAGATGCTACCATTCTCAAAAGTGTCTGCTGGAAGCTAGTAACTTCTACCTTACTTTTTATAAAACTAGGCAACTGGCCACCTGGCTACAAGTCTCCCTGAAGTGCCAGGTCCAGACTGGATTTCAGGCCTATTCTCCTAAAAGAAAGAAATTTACTTTGTCTATTAAAACTCCAGTTATCCCTTCTCCAGCTACTACTAACTGGGTATGTTACAACAAAATGGCAGACCAAGGGATTGAGATTTTAATCATACAAGGCTCAAATCTAGGACTTGGAACTCAGGAATACTTCCAATTCAGTGTCTCTTCTCCAAGCTGAGGCGGTCCTGTGCCCCATTTTGACAAAAAGTTATCACAGTCATAGTTGCCCTGTTCCCTAAATAAAACTAAACAGGACTCCGCGGGGTGGCGACTCTGGAGTACAGATCTACTGAACTGTAAAATATAGGCTTTATTCAGCCTCCTTGACCTTCCCTGAGTTCCAAAGGGTAGATTCAAACAATTACCAATCAGAGAAGAAAAAAAAATACAGAAACAGAGGGGAAACAATCAAACGGTGGTACAGCCTTGAGACGGGTCCTGGTTCCGACTCAAAAAAAATATATGCATAACAATGTCTTTTGAGTTCTTCTACAGAACTAGAGCCCCCACCCAGGTGAAAGATGGTAACTTCAGACTAAACATAAGATTCTTAGAACACAGCTCTGTTGCTTGACCACCCGCCAATCATCCCAGCGGTGCCTCCTGTTTCTGGGGACCAGTGATGACCATCCTGTTAGGTCTCCTGTTTGGCCCCTGTCTATTTTACCTCTGAGAGGCGCTGACAGTTTCAAACTCAGTCACTGTTATTACAAGAGTGAAAGCTGGTTTCAGATATAAAACACCCCAACTTAGATCAGGTAGAGAGAGACTTCTACTCTACTAGGCAGGCCTACGCCCAGGCACAGCAGGAAGAAGTTACAGAAGAAAGAGACCTTCGCCCCAATTCCCAAGAAGCATCTTGAGTGTGAAGTCTCTCAGGGGGGAGTTGTTAGGGGAAGCACACTGACTGAAACCGCCCACCCTGGCCAGGCACCATAGTAACCATTTGCATGAGTTGTTTTATGACAGGAGATCCTGATAAGGAATACGGAACTAATAAGCCACCACCAGCCGGAAGAGTTCAGGAAAGATTGAAAGGAGACACTACCTGTCCGTCCACTTCCCAGAATCCCTCTTGCTAGCATCCACCTTGGCTGAGCGATGCGTGCGCCACCAGGAAAGACTCTGAACTAAAATGATTGGCCAAAGACTACCCGGAAACGAATCCCATCACCATAAAACCCAAGACTGCGAGCCACGCGGCAGAGCAGTTCTCCTGGGTTCCCTTACCCTCCTGCTCTCCACCCGGGTGCCCTTTCCCAATAAAATCTCTTGCTTTGTCAACATGTGTCTCCTCGGACAATTCATTTCCGAGTGTTAGACAAGAGCCCAGTTTCGGGCCCTGGAAGGGGTCCCCCTTCCTGCAACAGGTTCACTTAAAAGTTGTTGGGATAGAATGACCTGTGTTCTCCTTCTATCTCTCGGGAGTTTCGCGGCCTCTCAGTTCAGTTCAGTCACTCAGTCGTGTCCAACTCTTTGCAACCTCATGAACCACAGCATGCCAGGCCTCCCTGCCCATCACCAATTCCCAGAGTCCACCCAAACCCATGTCCATTGAGTCGGTGATGCCATCCAACCATCTCATCCTCTGTCATCCCCTTCTCCTCCCGCCTTCAATCTTTACCAGCATCACAGTCTTTTCAAATGAGTCAGTTTTTCCCATTGGGTGGCCAAAGTATTGGAGTTTCAGCTTCAGCATCAGTCCTTCCAATGAATATTCAGGACTGATTTCCTTTAGGATGGACTGGTTAGATCTCCTTGCAGTCCAAGGGACTCTCAAGAGCCTTCTCCAACACCACAGTTCAAAAGCATCAATTCTTTGGCACCCAGTTTTTTTTAGAGTCCAACTCTCACATCCATACATGACTACTGGAAAAACCATAACCTTGATTAGACGGTTAGTCACTAAACACCACAACATCACTTAGGTTTCCTTGATCAGATGGAGACTTGGGTCCCTGCCTTGTGAAGTGGGACCTTTTGATTACTGAGAACAGAATTGCAAAAGACACTTGCAGAAGTTCAAAGTGCCATTGACATAATCTGATCACTATCCAGGCAGTAAAAAAGGGGAACCTTGAGACGGGTGATTGATATTTCCTTAGGGTCAGGTTGACTCATGGATTCACTCTTTTTTTTTTTTTTTTTTTTGATTCACTCTTAAAAGCCATAAGACTTTAGGGAAGCTGAACATGGAGATTCTATATCTTGATCTCCAAAAGAATTAAAATGTTTTTTTAAGCATATGAAGTTCTCTGAGTGTAGTAAATGTCAATAAACGTTACTTTCTTGTCTCTTGATCTGGAATTTCTAAAAACATCATCGTCTTCCATCTCCATGGGAAAGTCTGGGTGGAATTTTATTTGGTTACAAAGGAAAGACAAGAAAATTCAAATTCAAGTTTATGCAATGATCTCTAGAAGGCTCATGAGAGGCAAGCTTCCCCTAAACTAAGCTGTGGCTGGGGACCCTCCATGGTGATCTTTTAGCCTTAACAACTAAAATCTTCATTCTACCAACCCTTGCCCCAAATCAGCACCTTGATCGGAACATAACAGTCAGTCTCTCTGATCTGACTGCAGTTTCCTTAAATCTTTAATCAGTTTTAGTCATCTTTTTTTTTCCTCCAGCTTCAGGTTCAGTATGTGCTCCATCTTTCAGAGTCACTCTGCAGCCGTGCTGCGTAGACCTGGGCTCCAGTCTCTGTGGTATTTCAAGCAGTCGCTGTCGACAGAGTGGTTCAGTCTCAACAGTAAGCTGTGGTTTCTTCATCTATGAAGTGGAGACACTTGTGACTTGCAAAGGTAGGAGGGAAGGACAGAGTGAGGGTTTCTAAGGAGCTGACCCTGTGACTAGTCATGTCGTAGGAGATCAACACATCATGGGAGCTCATATCATTATAAGAATAGAAGCCTCCATATATACGACCACATGTCAAATAGATAGCCAGTGGGAATCTGCTGTGTATAGCACAAGGAGGTTAGCTCAGTTCTCTGTGATGACTTAAAGGGGTGCGATGAGGGAAGTGGGAGGGAGACTCAAGAGGGAGGGGATGTATGTATACAGATAGCTGGCTCACTTTGTCCTATAGCTGAAACTAACATAACATTGTAAAGCAATTATATTCCAAAAAGAAAAGAATAGAATCCCCCAGGCAAGGGAGCCCTGTAGATCAAAGTACACACCAGGGTGATAGAATATGAATGGTCAGTCAGATTCTACAGCCAAAAAGAGGAAAAAAGGCTCAAGTGAATTTTCTCCCCATTTTTCCGGTAAAATAATATGCTCCAAGCCTGAGACTTTTTCCCTCCTGTCTACTGCCCAAAGCCCATTTCTCCAACAGAGATCTGAGCCACCATAAATCCCATCAGGGGTCACGATGGCTGACACAATTTTAACTGCAAGAGAGCGCAGCATAAATGCGTCATTATTATCCCCAAGGGCTGCTCTCTGCCTTTTCCAGGGGACAAAAGAAAGAGTCATATTTTTATAGTATTCGCAAATTTTTGAGGGACAGACAGATCCAAGAACTCAGAAGCACAAAGGCTGTTAAAGCAAAGTATGACCAGACTTAAAGGGAACAATCTTTCTTTCTTTTAAAAAAATCTCTTTATTGCTATCCTACCAAAAATCTAGAGACACTGTTTCTAAATAAAGCCAGTTCTGCCTCCAATTGCCTCTGACTGTACAATCCTTCCTATGCCTCTATGTTCTATAACCACATCTCTTTTAGACGTAGGGCACTCAGCCCCTCACTGAGTCTGTTGCAGGAAAGGGGACATTTTTCAGCGCCTGAAACTGGACTCTTGTCTAACACTCAGAAATGAATTGTCTGAAGAGACACATGTGCTGCCAAAGCAAGAGATTTTATTGGAAAGGGCACCTGGAAGGAGAGCAAGAGGGTGAGGGAACCCAGGAGAACTTCTCCACCACGTGGCTCACAGTCTCTGGTCTTACGCGATGGGACTAGTTTCCGGGTTGTCTTTGGCCCATCATTCTGACTCAGAGTCCTTCCTGGTGGTGCAGGCCTTGTTCCGCCAAGATGGATGCCAGCGAGGAGGATTCTGGGAGGTGGTCGGCCGTGTGGTGTCTCCTTTTGACCTTTCCCGGACTCTTCCGGTGGGTGGTGGCTCATTAGTTCCGTGTTCCTCACCAGGACCGCCTGTCGTAAAACAACTCATGCACATTGTGACTATGGTTCCTGGCCAGGGTGGGCGGTTTCAGCCAGTGCGCTTCCCCTAACAAGTCTACACACTTTCTCCCGGGGAGGTGCGATATTGCAGTGCAGTTCTGATACCCACTACCCGGAGTCCGCTCAGACTTCATGAGCTAAGGGCACAGTCTCCAAGAAGACTGCCCTCAATTCAGCCAACAGCCGTTAAGTTCAGGGTCCCCAGGCTGCCTGCGTTCTGACCAACTGTGTTCCCACAGCTCCCTCAGGTTCAATTATTCAGGATAACCCATAGAATACAGGAAAGTGCTTTACTTATGATTAAAATTTTATCACAAAGAATACAGCTCCCCAGGCCTAACAAATATAAAGATGCCTAGGCCTCGGAGGGTTCTGAAAGTGAAGTTTTTGCGTCCTGCTTGATGGAAGCAGGATGCACCACCCTGGTGGAGAGGGTGAAGCCCCTGACCTGGGCACTCAAGGCGCCCTGGCAGAGATCCCACCGGCACCAATCAGGAATACGCAAGAGTAAAGACTAACCCTGGTACCCAACCACCAAGAGATGAATCAAAGTGAATTTCTAATCCCCATGTTCCTCCCGTTTGCCCAGCCATCACAGAATCTGAGTAGGCAGGGCCTCAGCTGGCGTATACCCACCGTCCAAAGCAAGTAATCCTCCTCACACGGTCCCTGCAACACTGCATATTGGTCCATGGGGGCAGCACAAGACCCGACAAACAGGGGACGGAGAAGCACACAGGGAAGATGCCCAAACGTGCCAGCTCTAATGCAGAATTTCTCCAGAGCATGGGTCAAAAACCAGGACAAAGTAATGAACTCTCTTCTACGTCTTCTTCCCTCCCCACGTGGACTCCTGTCCCCTTCCCAGTGAAACTCTTAGCAACACATTTCTTCAGCCAAGCAGAAGAAACTTGGCCACTCCATGATTTAAGGACCATTTTCAAGTAGATTGTGTCCTGGGCTCTAGAGACTTCTACTTGTAAATTTTAGGCACTCAGCTTGTCGGTATGAAGACTGACTATTAAACCAGCTTGAGAAAATGTATGTTTCAATTTGTTTTGTTCAAGGATCCTATCAATCGAGATAGTGTGGCTTACAACTTCTGCCAATAAAGACGGATTCACAAAGGCTCCCTTCCCTTTATAACCTGTGAAACCTCTTACCGTGATGGTTGCTCATCTTACAAAGAGCTTCATGCCCATCCCTTTCTGGATTCCACCCAGCGCCCTCCTGAAATGGCTCAGGAGTTGTCAGAACCCCATGACCACAACAACCCATGAGCTTCACTGCAGACTTTGGCCCCTAACTTCAGGGTTGATGGAGTATACCCTGGTGGCTCAGACAGTAAAGAATCTGTCTGCAATGCAGGAGACCCAGGCTCAATACCTGGGTAGGGAGGATCCCCTGGCGAAGGTAATCGCTACCCACTCTGGTATTCTTGGCTGGAGAATTCCGTGGACAGAGGAGCCTGGCAGGCTACAGTCCATAAGGTCACAAAGAATCGGACATAACTGGGAGGCGAACACTTCACTTCTCAAGAATCAGCATGGAGAGAATGGTCATACCACCCTGAACGTGTCCCATCTCATCTGATCTCAGAAGTTATGCAGGGTCAGGCCTGATTAGTAGTTGGATGGAAGAATGCCTTGCCCTACAACATTGTAATGCATCCCTAAACTCTCTCTATACCTTACCATCCTCTCCCCAGGCCTTGCTATAGAATCTTAAACAAACTCAGATTGATCTGTGATCTCGGTACAGCTTTCCATTCAGATTTCCGATAGTAGAATTTCCTCCTCTTTAGCTTTTTGCTCTTCTTTCCTTATCCAAAAAGAGCAATAAAAGGAATCAGAGAAGAACTCAGTTTCTCACCTTGTCTTGCCTCAGTCTAAACAAGAAAATGTCTTATTAAAAAAACGGGGGGTGGGCTGGGTGGGGAGAGAAAGGTGATATTTAATTTTATTGGGGAGAATGGATCATTGCCGGAGAATGCCTGCGGCTAAATGAGACCATCAAACCAAGAGCAGAGCGGTGAGCCGTGCGCACAAATATGAAGTAATATCTTTCTACTCCAGGGGAAACTGACACTCAATTTCAGAAGCTTCAGGCAGGCAGCTCAGAGTTGGGTGAAATCACAGACGCCTTCTTGGAACCATTTACAAGGCTTCTACTCTCTGCAGTGAAAGCTTAAAAATGCAAATGAAATGGGGCCATTTAAAGAAAAATATCCCTGCTAACTGTGCTCTGGGAAAGAAAAAAAAAAAAAAGCCTATAGCTCAGAGGGCAATCTTAAAGTCAATGAAACTCAGCAGGGCTGGATGATGCTTCATTCTGATGGATAATGTGTGCTGTGCTTCTCCCTCATGAGTTTAGAAGTATTTAAAGAAAAGGGGGGAAATCGCCCTGTTTAGGAGATTAATTTCTTTTCTGAAAGAAATGTCTGTTTTTGCTGTCACTTTGGGTTTGATGAAGAGTAAAACCAGAGCTTATTTTAAATGTTTGCTGCTGAAAATTACCAAGTTTGGAGGCTGGGAGGGGAGGACCCTGAAGAGGTTAAGTCCTGCCCCATCTCCCCAGGCAAGTTCATGTTTAAATAATCCAAGAAACCATTATAAAAGTATTTCGTCAGGAATACAGATTCTAATAATATGTGCAGCACTGTTGAGCACTGAGTGTCAGGGATTGAGCTTAGCACTTTTATATGAATTATCTCATCTTCTCAACCCCCTCCCCACACACACACATGCAGGAGGTCCTATTACTCTAGCCAGTGTACAGGTAAGGCAACTGAGGTTAGGGAGATCAGATAACTTGCTAGGAGTTTCGTAGCTGCAAAGTGGCTGGGCAGGATAGAATTGAAGCTCAGACCAGAGCCCAAGCCTACACAGTGCTTTGAAGCCCACAATACTCTCTCAAGGCCAGTTCATTTCAAAACAATTTAGTAAGTCTCATCAAACAGTGACATTGCTGCAATTTAGTAAATTATGTCTTGCTTTGAAATTTCTTTCTTTGAAGACTGCATTTTGAATATAAGGTCATCAGTACTGGATGAGCAGGCACTATAACCCCAGGGCTGAGGGACCAAGCAGCAATAGCCAGCTGATTTTGGCCTTTCCTGCCCTATGTGCGCTGTGGATGTAATTGGAAGCCCATCTTTCTTAAGCCATTGAACTCAAAAGAAGAACTCACACCTATTTGGAATCAAAATTCTTCTTGGTGCAACTCAAGTACATTTTCCCATGTGATGAGATATTAGAGCCAAGCTGTCAATCTTATCACCTCTGTTATTCTTAGGTAAAGACTGTGGTATTTGAAAAGATGCTCGACATCACTAATTATTAGAGAAATGCCAATCAAAACCACTTCACACCAGTCAGAATGGCCATCATCAAAAAGTCTACAAACAGCAAACGCTGGAGAGGGTGTAGAAAAAAGGATACCCTCCTACACCATTGGCAGGAATGTGAATTGGTGCAGTCACTATGGAAAACAGCATGGAGGTTCCTTTAAAAACTAAAAAGAGTTGCCCTGTGATCCAGCAGTCGCAATCCTGGGCGTATATCCAGACAAAACTATAATTTTAAAAGATGCATGCATTCCCATGTTTCTAGCATCACTATTCACAATAGTCAAGACATGGAAACACCCTAAATGTTCATCTGCAGATGAATGGATAAAGAAGATGAGGTGCCATGGAATGTTTCTCAGCCCTAAACAGGATGAAGCTATGCCATTCGCAGCAACATGGATGGACAGAGAGATCATCACATTAAATGAGTGAAGTCAGAGAAAGACAAACATCACATGATATCACTTATATGTGGAACTAATGCAAAACGATGCCAATGAGCTTATTTACAAAGCAGAAATAGACTCACAGACACGGAAAACAAACTTATGGTTACCGAAGGGGAAAGGGAGAGGGATATATTTGGAATTTTGGATTAACAGATATAAACTACTATATATAGAATAGACAAACAGAAAGGACCTACTGTATAGTCCAGGGGAAGATATTCATTAATTCATTGTCTTGTAATAATCTATAATGGAAAAGAATCTGGAAAAGAATATATGTCACTATTTTATATATATATATAAAACTTTGCTATATACTTGAAACACTGTAAATCAACTATACTTCAATAAAATAAAAATGAAAGAAAAGACTGAAGTCTGAATCAGACATGTACATGAAAAAATGAGAGCTGGTACACTGCTGGTGGTCACGTAGATTAAAACAATCATTAGGAAGGCAGTTTGGCATTATCTTGAACATTTGAACATTTGGGGATGTGAGTAGCCTACAACCCAGAACTTTTATTCCCAAGTACTTTCCCTAGACAACTTCTAGTACACAAGTATGGGAAGTCACACATGAATGTTCCTAGCAGCAACGTCTATAAAAACTAAAAGCTAGAAACAGCCCAAATGCCCATTAACAGCAGAAACAATGAATAAATGGTGGCATATACTCACAAGGGAACAGTCTGACCTATTGAAAATGACTTAATTATAGCTGCATGCATGTATCAACATGTGAATCTTATTAGCATAATAATCTAAAGAAGAAAGTAATAAATTAAAACATGACATGCATACCATTCAAAAATAGGCAAAATTAAGCTATTTTATTTAGGAAAGCATAATAGGTAATAATAGGACTTCCTTGGTGGCTCAGAGAGTAAAGAATCAGACTGCAGTGCAGGAGACCCAGGTTCAATCCCTGGCTCGAGAAGATCCCCTGGAGGAGAGCATGGCAACCCACTCCAGCATTCTCGCCTGGAGAATCCCACGGACAAAGGAGCCTGGCGGGCTATGGTCCATGGGGTCACAGAGTTGGACACAACTGAGCAGCTAACACTTTGACTTTTCACTTTCACTTCACTTATCAATAGGTAATAAAGCTTTTTTTTTTTTTTTAAGAAAGTAAGGAATAAGTCATCACAAAAATCTGGGGAGAAGTCATCTTAGGGAGAACAGAAGGGATGTGATTGGGAAAGGGTACCTGGCACATAAGATACTGGCAATATTCCAGTGTTGAAACTGGATGTAGGCTAAATGGTATTCATTTTTAAAATATTCACTCAATAGTATATAATGAAAAGGATATTTGTTGTAAAACATGGTCTTATGTTTGTATGATATATTATATATGAATACTCATGTGTGTCATTCAGTATTAAGAAGGTATGCAATCTGACTCAGTCTGTGTCATGAAGAGTTACAGAAGTTCTGAAATCATTGGCATTGATCCCTTAGAATCATGAAATTCTCTCTAGAACATGCAACAGGAAATTGTCTAGCCCCCTGCTTGGCTACCTAGAGTTATGGGAAGTTCTGTACCTCTCATAGCAGCC
The DNA here is from genome assembly GCF_963930625.1 of Muntiacus reevesi. Classification (NCBI taxonomy): domain Eukaryota; kingdom Metazoa; phylum Chordata; class Mammalia; order Artiodactyla; family Cervidae; genus Muntiacus; species Muntiacus reevesi. Next base: position 118,764,534 of record NC_089253.1, on the reverse strand, counting down.
CTTTCATCCTTTGTTCTTTTAGGGTTGCTTCTGTAGGCAGTGGAGCTCCTAACTTGTTTTTTTAAAACCATGGTAAGATATACAAAACATAAAAATTCACCATCTTAATTATTTTTAAGTGTTCAGTCCTCTGGCACTAAGTACATTCACATTGTTCTGCATCCATCACCACCACCCATCTCTAGAAGTTTTTCACCTTCCCAAACTGAACTTCTATTAATATTATACCCACTAAACAACTCCTAGTCCTCCCTTCACTCAGCTCCTGGCAACCACCACTCTACTTGCTGTCTCTGTGAATTTGACTACTCTATATACCTCATAAAAGCAAAACCATGCACTATTTGCCTGCTTGTGTCTGGCTTATTTCATTTTGCATGATGTCTTCAAGGTTTATCCATGTTTTAGTGTGCATCAGGATTTCCTTCTTTTTAAAGACTGAATAATATTTCATCGTGTGTATATACTCCGTTTGTTTATCTATTGAACCATTGATGGACAATTCAGTTGCTTCCACTCTTTGAATTTGTAAATAATGCTGCTATGAACATGGGTTGGAAGCCCATTTCTTCTCAACTACCAGTAAGGGCTTCCTTATACTCAAGTTAAATATTTTTCTTATAACTTCTGTCCATCAGTTCACATTCTACTTAAGTTCTTATAAGGTGAACCCTCTCCCCTTTTCCCACAAGGAAACCTTAATTTTTGGAAGACAATCTTGACATTTTGGTCACCTTGTCTTTAACCCAATTATTAAAAAAAAAAAAAAAAAAAGTGTTAGTTGTTATTCAGTCATGTCTGGTTCTGTGTGATCTCATGGACTGTAGCCCTCCAGTTTCCTCTGTCCATGAAATTCTTTAGGCAAGAAAACTGGAGTGGGTAGCCATTCCCTTCTCCAGGGGGATCTTCCGGGCCCAGGGATTGAACTCAGGTCTCCTGCACTGCAGACAATCTTTACCATCTGAGTCACCAGGGAAGCCCAATTATTGTAAGGGCTTTTGTTATTTCAATCACCCCTTCATAAGATGCATTCTCCAAGGCTCTCATCAACTTAATGTGCTTGTCTGGAGTATCTCAGATAACAATAATTTTTATGGAAACCACATCCCACTGATGTTTTATCTCCTGCTTCTTGTCCAATAAAAAGCCCTTCACCTAGAAAGCCCTCTTCCTTTTGATGTTAAAGTCTATAAAAACAATCCCTTAATTCTGTGGCTATGCAGTTGATCTTTTGTTTCAATACAACAGATCAACATTTGTATTTGGTAAATCTCATCTTCTCAAATTTGGTTCAGACTTCCAGGCTACTGGGGTCACTTTAATGTTACCCCATATGACTCTATATCATACAAAGAAATTGGAAATCATACTTGTTACTGTGTTCCTTCAAAGTATTGATATATGTATTGAACATGACATGGTTAAGGCAAAGGTAAATCACTGATTTTCCTTCCATATTACTATTTGTTAACATTCTTTAAATATTAATACACAGAGTGAACCAAACAGAAATTCACTTAACTACAGTACTTCTTAATAAACCTACGGTAGTCTTATCCACGAGGATATCATGGAAGACTCTGTCAAATGTTGTAGAAATCAAGATGTCCTATAAACGCTTATGGACCTTCACAGGTTTGTCAAAGTAGTTGGCCCAAACTGGGTCAGTTCATGGTGCTGTGCTGTATCCGGCTGTTTGTGGACAGGCTCCTCTGTCCACGGGGTTTCTCCAGGCAAAAATACTGGAGAAAAATCCCCTCCTCTAGGGGATCTTCCCAACCCAGGAATAGAACACAGGTCTCCCGCATTGCAGGCAGATTCTTTACCATCTGAGCCATAGGGAAGCCCCATTTTATGGTAGTAGTATCCATATTGGCTGCCAGAAATCACCTCATTTTCTTCTAAGTATGCATAAAGCATGAGTTTAACGTACTGTTGAAGAGTTTTATTAGATGTAATGTCAAGTTTCCTTGGAGTTAGGTTATAAAACTACTTTTCCTCTCTTTTTGAAAATTAGAAGAATATTTTCCTATTTCTAGTATTTTCTATTTCTAGTGTTCTGGGAACTTTCCCATTCTTTATGATTGCTAAAAATGAGTTTTGAGATTTCATCTGTAAATGTCTTTAGTACATGAGGGTGAAACCACTTGGCCTTGGAACCTGTGATCTGATTCAAAGTGACTGCATGTTAATATTTCCCCACCCACTCTTAACTCTTACTTTAACATCTCTTCTTTGACTTTCATATACTTGATGAAGATTGTACTTAAACTCCCATTGGGCTTCCATTGTCTCTCATTCATCTACTAACATTACAGTTTTCTCAAGCTCAATCCATTTCTCAATGGCTCATCCTTTCTTGGAAACTGTAATTTTCATTGTTTTTGCACTTTTAAGCCCATTAGTTGGTTAGGAAAATAAGATTTGTGGGCCCCAGTGGATAGGAGGGGAAAAATTAGATATCCAAATACCAAAACTTATACCAGACTTTGATTGGTTCTTTGATTATATAATGGAGAAGATCGCTTCACATTAGTGGTCACCACTGTTAAAGTTGGCAGAAGGGAATAAAAGTAACTGGATCAAATCCAAGCTAGATCTGTAAACCAGCCCCATTCATCGTCATTTTATTGACTTGGAGGATATCAAACCTTAGTAACGTTATAACTTAAACAATGAGCTGGACTCAGTGTTCTAAGCAGAAGCATTCCTGCCATTTTGAACAAGGAAATTCTCAGTTCTGTGAAACAACGTCACACCATATAGCAGGTAAGCACATGGAATGCTTAGCATCCTTAATTTCAGAACACTAAATTTAATTATGTGTCACAGTCATTGTGACATTCCAAAGCAACCAAATACATTTCCAAGTGCCCTGGTTGAGACTCACTGAAAGATATCTTTAAAGTCTCTTTCAGCTGTGAATTTCTGGGTCTATAATTCTTTGCAGACAGAGACACTGGAGTTTCAAATCATTAGTAACTTTATGTTAAGTTTTAGTCAATAACACATTACACCATTGGAAGTTGTTTTCAAGATGAAATAGAAGCAGTCTGTTCAATTTCAGCAGACACGTAATATTTATCCAATTTTCTTTTAATTACCAGGAGTAACTAATTACAAATCTGGACATTCAGAAAAACTAGTACACAATGAATCATTTTAAGTCAATTGGAGGAACAGCCTAGATGAACAGAAATGATGACAAATTCTTACCAGAGTATCACAATAGAGCTAAGAAAGCTGCTAAATCTATATGTCATTTTCCTTTGTTTTAAGGGAGTAAAAGCCTAAAAAGCTTCTTACTCTCTGCTGTACCTGAAAATTCTCCTGCAGATCAAAAGAATTTCTCCCAATCCCAGAGAATTACCTTCCTGCTCAGAACTTGTCTCAGAGCAAATAATTTCGCCTATCAACACTGTGCCTTCCAAGAAGGCTTACTTTTCATCCTTCCCCTTTCCAATACCTTCCTGGACCCACCCTCACCCCCAACACACGTCAGCCCCATCCTGCATCCCCGTCATCACCACCACTGGCGCAGCCTCCCTCACCACCCAAGGAGGGCCAGGGCCTTGGCCAGCTGGCTGCCCTGCAGCGGAACTGACACAACTACGCCTGTGCAATGAGGGGTCTCTGCGGCCAACAAGTGCAGGGCTTTCCTCTCCAAGCAGAAGGCCACATTCCTACAAAAACATCTGGCACCTTCCAAGGCGTCTAAGCTAGTCCAGACAGAGAGAGATGGTTGTGAAACTGAAGACGCCTCTTTTTCTTTTTCCCTTGGTAGTGGGTAACAAAATCAGGAAGAAGTCCTTTTCAAACAATGCATTCTGTCAAGGCTTCCTTTCCCTTCCCCGCAGTTCTAGGATCTAGCATCAGCAAAACATGTTAGATCACGTTCTGCTGTGGAAACAAAGAGAGAAGAGCATTCACTTCGCAAGGGTGGGGCTTTGAGACTCTCGGCTTCTCTTACTGTATTACTATCTCCTTTCTTCCCAGATGTGGGGAAAAGGAAAAGACTGCAAAGGATTGGGTGAGCTGCCCAGAAAAGAGTGGAGGGACAGAGTGTGTGAACAGAGGAGACATACACAGTTACTATAAAGACACCGGAAGTGGAGCCCAAACCTCAAATTCAGTTTTGTTTTTCTGCTAATTATCTGGCATAGAAAGCCAGCCCTGGGGCAGCTCTCCTCCCAGCAAATGGATTCAGGTCTCCAGCCTGGATTGGAACCAGGCTTTGGACAAAGGCTGTATAATCCCCATAGCTGCTTCTGCCTCATACAGAAGAAATGGGATGAGTTATTCTTCCTTAAGGACAGAGCCAGCGAAAGCAGGTTCATACTGCGGCAGCTGGGACCCAGCTTGGCTAATGAAGTTACTGGCAATGAGCCTTGCAGCAGAGGGATGTTATGAAACGTCTCATCCGAGGTCTTGATATTTGAAGTGTCCCTCATCTCCCTCTTGTGTCTAGCCTGGCTTTTTCAGGAGGGAGTAGTTGGTAATAGTTCATGTGTCTTTCCTTCCTTTCTCTGATTCATGATTTAGCCAACATTTCTTCCACATCTATCCTGTCAGTCTCTGTGCTTGGAACTGGGTGGGGGCAGGAGGTGGGGGAAACCTTCTCCTTTTGATTCTAATCCAGGTGATTCATACCTGTGGTCTGCACCAGTGTGGTAACAATGAGAATGGACAAAGATGGTTGGATTTAAGATCTATTAAGGTGATGAAATTGACAGGTTTTGATGACCTGAAGAGTAAGGGAGAGAGAAGAATCAGAGGTGACTCCTAAATTTCTTACATGAGCAATTGGACAAAAGGTGATGTTGTTTACAGAGAAAAAGAATACAAGAGTGTTTGAGGGAACAAGTTTTGGGGGAAATACGATGAATTCAATTTTGACATATTGACTTTAAATTGCAGATGCTCAAAAGAAAGTTGGACAAACAGGTCTTATGTTTAAGACAAAGATCTGGGCTAAAGACACAAAATAAGGGAGGCATGACTTAAAGCAATTTGTGAAATGGGGAAAAAGGAAGGGATGGAGAAGATATGTGTATCTTCCCAGCCCCTAAAGAGAAGATTCAAATGGAAATCTCATGGGTCTTTGGGAGTTTATCACTAGCCTATATTTCAAAGAAAGATGCTGAACTAGTGGGAAATCCCAGAAGTCACTGAAGGCAGCCTTGGTTGGCCAAGAGACTCAAGCATCTTTCCGTAACAGACAAACTGATCCTTGATCCTTGGGCAGTTACAGCTGGACAAAACCTCCCTTTCCACTCTGCCAGGCCCAGCCAACGCTGGCATGACCTTTCAAATGACATAAGATCCTGGTAAAGAAGACTGGACAAGCAATAGCTTGTAGCTGAATAGCACCACCAAACCCAGCTTCCCAAGAATGGGTTCATGGTATGGGGATTTACCAGCCCATTCAATGGTTTTTAAAAATATTTTTCAGGGGAAGTTGACTTGGTTTCATCTCAAGAGCTTTGAGATCTTCCCAACCTGTCCTGGATTCATCTCCATCCTTGGGACAGCCCCACAGTAAGCAGAGTTTCTCCCCAATTCTAGCTCCAAGGCCCCCAAGGGGGCATTTTAAAAGCAGAGAACCTCTGTGGGTGCCCTTGGAAAGAAGGCCGTTAGTAGGTGGGGTGGGGTGGGATGACTTGGCAGGGGCCAAGCTGAGCACAGAGAAGGGAGAGGCAGGGTGCCTCCGTGCCCGAGTGGAGCCAGGGCGGGGCGCAGGCTGCCTGCCAAGTTAGGAACCTCCCTCCATTCCAGATGCTTAGATGTCAAACCAAGCCCACCCCTTCGGGGCTAAAATCTGTTTATTCTTGGCTGAGGAAGATTTTAGGTTTTCAAAAGAGTGAGGAAATGAGAAATCAGAAGAAAATTCTAAAGGTCTTATTAAATGACATTTAAATACTTCTGTCAACATAGAAATCACCAGAAATATACAGATTTCTTGTAACAACCCCCCGACCGCACAAACGCATTTTTAAATTACCAGAAAGAGTTTGTATTTGTTTGTTTTTGTTTTTTTACAGAAGTGGCCTTTAAAAAATTAACTGATAAAAGAAAAAAAAAAATAGCAAGTTCATTTTCAAGGTTGACTCAAGACACATCTCATCCCAAGTTTCTCACCAAATCAAGAAAACACGCCAGCAAGAGGCTCCCAGCCTTTCTAAGGACAACAGAGGTTTTAAGAATAAAAGAGATTTTAAGAGTAAAATTTGTTTTTCCTCTCTTTCTTTTTTCTTTAATTTTTGGATTTTTAATAACCTTACTATTTTTTCATTTTAAAATAGTTTCAGATTTATTTTCCTCCTTTTAATATCCCACATTACTATTTAAAAGAAAATCAAGTATTGATTTCTCAACTCTGATGAAGGGTATTTAAGAACCACCAACAGGGCTAACTTTGAGGAAACCTGGATTTCAAGGAAAAGCTGAGTCTGACACAAGATACCAGCTGCAAGATTCATATGGATGTTTGTGGCTTCTGAGTCAGTTGAAGCTAAACTCTGGGTGTTTTTAGAGCTCAGAATTGAAACAAAAATATTCCTGAGCTTTCAGCACTTTATGATTGACCAGAAGAACTTCTCCAATTTCAGTTCACAGCTCTGCTGGGCTACCATGCTGTGCTATAGATAAGCCCAGAGAGGTAGAGAAACTAAAGGAACACTAGAAAAAGCCAGAGCTAGGACTAACATATGGATTCTCTAGGTCCAAGCCCAGCTGTCATACCCCCAGCTGCTGAAGAGGTCAGGAGACCTGCATGACGGGGCAAGGAAAGAAACAAAATGAGAAGAAAAGCACATGGTCTAGTGGAGACATCCTCCTAAGCCATCAGCAGTGAGCACTTCCCCACTAGAAACACAAATCCCTCTTTGAAATGCTGTGTCTCCAACATTTCCAAACACGCGTCCGGCAGGACCAACTGGTATCCCATCTAGGTCCTCCTCAGCTAAGCCAAGGACAAGCCTCACTGTTTCCCATCGCTGGTTCCCCATCCAGGCGACAACTAATACACTGAGACATGGGAAACTCAAGACAGAGACGCGACCCGCACTTTCAACCCATTGACCAGGCCCACGTGAGACGATGAAAGACACGATACCCGCTTGGTGCTTGTGACCCCTAGCTGTGTGTGCAGACCGGTGCTTCTCAAATCTGGGGATCTTGGGAATCGTGAGTTCTGATTCAGTAGCTCTTGAAGAAGACCTGAAACTGCCTTCCTAACAAGCCCCCAGGTGCCTTTGCCAGCCCAAGAACTACACTGTGAGGGGCCAGATGGTCAGACCCAGAAGGCCCATTGACAGCATCCTTCTCAGTGCTCTTCAAATTGGCTTCCTGGGGAGTTCTGATGATGTATTTTCGGAGGATGGTTTGAAAGACCAGAAGGAAACCAAGAACCGCTCTGCATCCCAGGATCAATCAGAATGACTCTGCTTCTCTGTTATAGAAAGTGAAATTCTTCACAAGATTTCATGTGATTAAAGTGCTGCTTTGTTTTATAAATTCAAAATCTACTGCTTTAATCTGACTACCTCACTTTACAGAAGAGGAGTTTGAGAATAAGAAAGGATAAGTGACTCACACAAGATGACACAGCAAATCGCTGGCCCAAGCCAAACCAGAGCCCTGGTCTCTTCTTCCCCACCCTACTCTGGCTCTCTTTAGAGGAAGACTTTTTTAAAAAAGCCATGACTCAGTGGTTTCTCCTCTTTCTCCTGGGTTTACCAAAGTAAACCCAGCAGAATCCCACGGTGTTCTGGCTCTCAAAGCAAAGAGTCCCATCTCTCCCCACCAAGCGCTGGCTCTTTGGAGTTGCTCTGCCATCTACGCCTGACAAGTCAGGGCAGCCAGCGGAGGAGGGAAGCAGCTTACTGGAGCAAGGTAAAAGTAAGGAGCGTTCCCAGAGGCAAGATGGGGGTTGGCTGTGGAATCGCTCCACAGATGGGCAGGCAAGTGCCTGCAAGACCTCAGAATTCCTTGTCTCCAAGGAGGGGCCCAGTTGACTCATCAGGGCACTTACAGACAGCTTACTTCAAGCTGATTTGCAGCAGGCATGCTAGGGCAGCAGCAGGCCGCGGCTGAAAAGGAAAGTTTGTCATGGGCAGGAGCAAAGCGGGAGCTGGGGGAAGTGCGTGGAGGCGGGGGGGATAGTCCCCTACAAAAATCTGTGACACCCTGAGGGCAACAAGCTTGGGTCAGGGGGTGATTCAAGAAGACATGGTCCCTGGCTCCTAGAATCCTGCAATCTGGAGGGGTTGTGAAGAGGTAAAAGAACAACATGAAACAACTGGACAATAATACAGAGAAACATGGAATTAAAACCCAGATGGAAGGGTTCAGAATGTAATGGCCACAGCAGGTTGGTGCCGAAGAGATCACCATGGGTTGGAGCAGCTGGAGAAAAAAAGAAATAAAAAACATGATGAAGGCCATTCAGCAGCATAGAGGAAGGGTAGAATAAGACAGGAGGAGAGGAATAAGTGAGGGATGCTGATTCATGGAGTCAGAAGAACCGTGGGTGCTATACGCAGCATCTATAGGGCTGCAACATGAATACCTCTTTAAGAAAGCAAGAGAGGGCATGGCTGCCTTGGAATCAGAGTCCCAGCAAAACCACGTCCACTCCAGTCTAGTCTAGACCAATTCAAGTCTGCCTCTCCATTTCCACAGGGTTTTCCTAATTTCTCGAGTTGTTGGGCAAGTCCAAGAGCTCTGTAGGATGCAGGCAACAGAAGAAATGCCAAACTCCAGTTCTAGTGGTCCTGAGCCAAGTTCAAGGTCACATGTCAAAAGAAAGGTCAATATTCATGCACTATCTCTGGCTCTGGTTAAAGCCACCCTCCTCAAAGACTTGGATATGCTCAAGGAACAGAATCAGATTAGCCCTAAGAAGGACATCAACCCCAGAGATTCAGAGAGACTAAATGCTATGCTGGAAACCACTCCATCAGTTATGAAAGAGACACCCATCACTTCTTTCCTCCTTACTCATATCTTTGGTCTGGCCCCAACTAAAGAGCGAGTCTGTTAAAATCTCATCCCTGACCCACACACAGTCTTCCCACATCTACATTTTGGAGGTAGGTAAGTGAGTGAAACCCAAAGATACACAGCTCGATCTCTAGACCTACGGATGAAATTGCAACGCCTTCTACTTGCTACCTCACCACCTCATCGCCCATCTCCAAGGCACCATCTTTGGACCCCGACACTGTGTTCCACCAGAGCAACTCAGCAGCCTGGCATTTTTCAGGCTCATTGGGATTCCCAAGGACTGTAAATAAAAAATCATGGAATCTGATCCCTTGACCTCTGTCTCTCTCGTGCATTCTAGGGTCATAACCTTCCTCCTGTCCCTCAGAAACCTGATTTGGATTCTTTCCAAAGTCTATCTTCAACCTTTTGAGGAGTTAAGTTATACATTAATAGTCATCTAAGACTGTTACAACTGAAGGGAACCTTAAGAGTTTGTCTTTCTACCTCCATCACTTGACATATGAGAAAACTGAGATCCACAGATGTGAAGTGATTTGTCCAGGGTCACACAGATCCTTGAGAGCAAGTGTGGGGCTGGAATCCTGGTCTTCTAACTCCCAGACCTCAGGGAGTTTGAATTATTTTATGAGAAGGTGGCATTATTACCCAAGACCCTACCTGGCCTCCGCTTAACCATATGTCTGGGGCCATTTGCAAGTGAAGACATGTGTCTGATGGCCACATGGTCCCAGGGATCTTGGTGGTGGGAGGGAGAAGAGCCTGGGTCAGATATTTGATATCATTTTTACTTCACTTTAGGACAGAGCCGGAGATGCTGAGTTAAGGTGCTGACCTAGATGACACACCTTTATTGCACAGTCACCTCAAAAAGGAAGGTAAGGCAACCTGCATTATTAAAGAGTGAAATGAAATGGCAGAGCTTTAATCGTGTGATTAATTCAGATCCACTCCCTGATGCTTCTTTTCAGACACTCAAACCACTCATTGTCTGCAACCGTTTTCTCAAGCCCCAAGCAACAGAAATCCCACGCTCACTCCATCCTCGATTCTGCTGGAGAGAATCTATGTGGGTCTGGCAGGCTGTCTCCAGTGAAATGAGCCCTCGGCTAAGAGCCCAGGACATCTGAGTTTACTTGTTATTCGCTGAGTAACCTGGAGCAAATGGGTTTGCCTCTCTCTGCCTTTCACTTGCGTAGGAGAGTTAAGTCAGAGGCTGAGAAGTAAATAAGACAAACTTCCCAGATGCCTTTCAGTGTAAGGAAGTCTGTGACATTGGCTGATAGCAATAGCCTTCTCTGTTTCCATTTAGGGCAGAATGAGAGCATGGGAAACTAATATTTACTGACCATTCACCATGTGCCAAGGATTACGCTAGAGCTCACACCTGTGACATGGTATCAGGTAAGTCCCAGAGGTGGAAACAGTCATCAGAAATGTAAAGTTGTTCATCCAAAGTAGCACAGTTAACGAATAAGGAAGGTGGGGTTTTAATAAGTTCCTCCAACCCGAAAGACCTTATTTTTGGCATTACATCACACTGCCTTCAATAAAAGATGATTTCATGCTACTGGGAGATGGAGGGGTGGGGTGGACGCGAATTGAGAGAGGGACGAAAGAGACCCAAGGATACAAATCATTCAAATGCCAACAGTCAAGAAGGTTAAATGAGTGATGAGGACTGGAGGGTGAGTGGTAATCTCATTGCCTTCTTGAGAGGACCTGAGATTCAGTTCACTTCAGTTGCTCAGTCGTGTCTGACTCTTTATGACCCCAAGAACGCAGTGCGCCAGGCCTCCCTGTCCAACACCAACTCCTGGAGTCCACCCAGACCCATGTCTATCGAGTCAGTGATGCCATCCAACCATCTCATCCTCTGTCGTCCCCTTCTCCTCCTGCCCTCAAAGTATAGTAAACAAGGGCTTCCAGCCCAAAATTGACAGACTTTTTTTTTCCAGGACAAGCTGACATGTGGAATTTTATGTGGAACCACTTAATTTACATCTGTAGCACTAACCCATTCCCAGGTTCAACCCACAGACCCCGGTTTATAAACTCTGGACGTTGAGAATAAACTCCTCACCACAGAAGTGAGAAAGACTGAGTCATTTCACTTTGGGACCTTATAAAGGCCTCATCTCTGATTTCCTTTTCAGAGAAAGTGAATCTTCTGGAATGTTCAGAGCTAGGATACAAGGGCGCTGTGAATCAACCAACCTCACTAAATCGCTTGGGCTCATACCAGCAATTGTTTTCTCCCTTGGGGAGTCGAGGGGAGCCGTATATGCCACTAAAGCCAGTTCGAGTACCCTTTTTTTTTCTAATAAGCAACAAATTATTTGAGGAGGACTTGGTTGAAAACTAGTTCTACCCCTATAGTTAAATCCAATTATACCATAATTACAGGGAGTCTGCACACATCAGAGCTTAGCTGGAAAAGAATAGGAACACCGCAGGTCCTCAAAACACTGGCCGGAGGTAAACCTATAATTTCACCTACCGTCGACCTGGCAGAACCTTCATGGGAAAGAAGACACGCTTAGCTCTGGACGCTCCATCAGAGGAAACCCAGCGGGTGCCTCTTGGCCCTTGTGTGGCATTGGCTCTGACAGTTCAGAAAAGACAGGAGTAGGGAAGTGTCTCTTATTTCCTTTTAAACTGGCTGAGAAACAAGAATAAGACTCATATCTCCAAGCCCAAACAGAAAGAGGCACTAGGCTTATGGAGAAATAGAAAAAACTCTCATCGTTAAACCATTCCCATTCCCTACCTTTATTATGTTTTTTTCTTGAGGTGGAGATGAAGGGGGCCCTTAAATACACAAAGAAACAACTGATAAATAAATAAATACATCTACAAGAAAACCTTTGGAAGTGCCACTTATTCACTGCAAAAAGTCCATTTACTTGTTCACTCTCACACGGCCCCCTCGTCCTCACATTTAAGGGAAATGTTAACCTGCTATCCTGGCTACACCATGATCAAGAGGCGGAAGACCTCTACTGAGGCTGAGAAGGTCTTACCCTGGCAATGTGACAGCAGCATATTTTGTTAATAATATCCTTCTGCTGCAAGTCCACAGATGTGTGTCCCCGTTGAAGCCCTTTCTGCGGTCTTCACACACACTCCAGGCTTCACTCTGAAGGGAGCGTCTAGCCGAGTGCCCACGCGGTGGGGCCCGGAGTGGAGATCCTCAGGACTTGACTGAGGAGAAGGCTGTCTGTAGAAGTAATACCACGCTATAGATCCTCCCTAATCCCCACCTCGCTTTTATCACAGAAGACCTGACTGAGAGGAAGGGACGTTTTAGTCAATTCATCACGCAGACGTTAAACCCTGACACTGTACAGGGCGTCGGGCTGGGCTCTGTGGGGAAGAGGGAGATGACAATGAAAATGTTCGCTAAGAAAATTCGCTGGGAAGAGTAACGGCAAAAGCCCTGGCCCCAGGTCAGGAAAAATCTCTTCTCGAATCTCAATCCTCACCCTTCCCAGTTAGGTTTTGTCACAGGGCCTGCCGAACCTCCGTTTCCACGTCAGCGCGATGTCTGTGTCGTGTGGCTGAGAGGCAGCCCTGGCGTAATTATCATAAGAGAGCTACTCACGGAGGGAAGAGCGTGACCAAAAGCGCAGAGTTAAGCAAACAGACGTGTGGATGGCCCCTCCTGGAAGCAGGAAGCAGCCCAGGGGAACCAGAGCTTGGGCCTCAGGACCACAGCTGGGCCCGCGTCAGGGCCCTCCCATCCCTGCCCCGGCCTGCTGAGCGTGACTGAGGAGAAACGCAGGCCGGGAAGCCGGCCTTGGGGAAGCAGCGCGGAGAACCCGCGAGGGGGGAAAGGTGGGGTCAGGGCGGGCTGGGGACGGCTTGACCACCAGCTCCCAGAAGGACCCTGATTTGTAGCGAGGTGTCAGCGCTCCCGCTGCGGCGGATTTCAAGCGACCAACACACGTAACAGCCAGATGGGAAGCTACTTCCTGAAATGGCAACAACTGGCTCTTATGGCTGCAGCACATCTCTAGGCTGAGATAAAAACTGGGCAATTCCCACCGGGCCCTCCGCGTCTAACACAGAACCAGTGAAAGGGCCCACCTGGCAACTTCCCGAGTCCATGCCGCTCTGCCTTCAAACGCTTGGGGACCTCGGGTGTGACAAACACTCTTAATGATTCTCAAGTCCTTCTTGGTTTCAGGGAGCTATTCCCAGGCCTTATCCAGGTGTCACTCTTACGTCCCGTTAACAGGTCAGGACACAAGAGTGACCTGTCATTTGGGTAAATTGCACAGTTAGCAGTGAATGGTGCCTGACCCCTCAGCCCACCTCAGACGAGTCTCCGCCTGAGACCTGGCCCAGCCCACTTCAGTAACACTGGGTCCTTCTCCAGCGCCTCCTCGTCCTGTGCTTCAAATGAGGCTGAACAGACTGAGGTCATCCGTCCTCCTAGCCTTTGAAAAGTGAATCCTAGGGTTCCTGGTGGAGCTCAGGCCCTCTTCTTCCTCATCTCCCCCTCATCCAGCCCTCCCCCAGTGTCATAAAGCCCGAACTGCTCACAGGCTTCTCTCCACCGGGAAGGCACTGCAATCTCATCACCTCCACACAATTTGCTTCAGTCCTGCCGCATGTTCCTGCTTATTAAATTGTAGGATTATCCCCCTCCGCTGCAGCGACAGGGCTCCCGAACTGGTTTATTGCTCTATTGCTCAGAACTGCTGAGCTCAGCACCGGCGGGGGCTTCTCCAGCACTCGGTGTGATGGATGAGCTGGCACCCGCCAGCGTTGGGTGAGAGCTGAGACCTGTGCTCTGAGCCCCCAAACAACTCCCCAACCTGAAAGGTTGGTCTCTTAATTGTTTCAACTAAGAGTTGCAGGTATGAGAGGAGAGACCCAAACTTGGCTCACTGCGCCCTGGAACAACTCAGCGAGGGTTGGAACATTTCACAGAAAAGTTTCGCAACTGTCCAATCCACCCCCTTTTTTCCTGCCTCCTTCATTTTGCCCACCTAATCGCCTTTCTGTGACTAGTACGTAAACCAGGCTAAAATGCCATGATGTTATTAATTAGCTGCAGGTACCTGTGTGCTCACACACACTTATGCACACACACACTTATGCACGCACCAACCCTTCCCAGTGCTGAGCTAAGCATTCCAGAGGCCTCAGGTCTGCCTGTCTCCATTTACCAGCTCACCAGTCAGTTTCTCCCCATTAAAATGTGCCCCTCTCCTGCCAATCTTCCCTCTTTATTTAGCAGATTCTAACTGGCATCTCATGAAACGTACAAAAACACGCACTGAGGCAGCCAGCGGAGATTGCCAAATTTGATTACCTGCGTCGATCCATCTTGCCGAGGTGCTGATGAAGTTTAGCTTAGATTTTTTTTCCTCCTCCACAGGGTGGGCTCTTTCAATCCCCTCCCACCCTTCACTCCAGACCCCCCAGGTAGTAAACCTGCTGTCTGGGCAGTGACCCAGGGTACAGCTTGCACTTTTTTATCTTTTACTTTAGGAGAAAGGCATCCTGCCCACCCCTGCTCAGCTCTGCCACCCCGAGGAGTCCCCACACCAAATTCTCTCTTTTCTCCAGTTGGCATGTGTCCTCTTGCATTTCTGAGCTCGTCAGGGTGGCACTTCTCCATGACGTCCTCCTGATCTACTAGGCGGAGACAGAGGCTCCTCTCTCTTGGCCACTACTGGCTAACGCAGGGGCTACCGTCCCGGCCCCTCCCTCCTGTAGACCAGATCGCCATGCTGGCTCCCTCACTGCACTGGAAAGCCTCTGTGTCCCAGGGCTAAATCTTAGTCATCCATCAATCTCCAGCATCTGATGGAGTATCTGGCACATAGTAGGTGTCCAATAAAGGTTGAGTGAAGATCTCAATTAGCAAATGACACCTGTCTCTCCTCAGTTCTCCAAGCCCTCTAAATCTCCAAATGGTGAGGGTCAGGATTCAAGGACAGAGGAAGACGCAAGCTCTCTCTAGCTCAGTGTTTTTGGATTCCCCTCTTGGTGTCAAAGGGGCTTCTTAGGTGCCACAGGAGATGCAAGGGACTCAGGTTCAATCCCTGGGTGGGGAAGATCCCCTGGAGAAGGAAATGACAACCCACTCCAGTACTCTTGTCTGGAGAATTCCATGGACGGAAGAGCCTGGAGGGCTACAGTTCATGGGGTCGCACAGAGTCAGACATGACTGAGCATTGGTGTTGAACACCCACGCTTGGTGTTGAATAACCTGAACCACTTTGGCTTATCAAAGCCTATTCTATTAAGAATGCTCCCCCACCCCTCTGCTTTCTTAAAGTAGTATTCAGATGTTGACAAAGAAAAATAAATCTCTAACAAGCATTCTCCAGGGAAATGAATTTCCCCCAACCGACAAAACCTCCAGGCAGGTTGGAGAGATGTTTAGGGGAGCAGATACCTGCAGGAAACATCCAGAGTGGTGGCTGTGCTGTGCTGAGTCACTTAATCATGTCCCCTCTCTGCGACCCCCCGGACTGTAGCCCGCCAGGCTCCTCTGTCCATGGGATTCTCCAGGCAAGGATACTGGAGTGGGTTGCCATGCCCTCCTCCAGGGGATCTTCCCAACCCCAGGGATCGAACCCAGGTCTGCATTGCAGGCAGATTCTTTACCATCTGACCACCAGGGAGACGAATGACGGCTCTCACATGTTATAAGGTCCCCTGGGCCCGCTCTTCTGTCCAGGAGGGGCACAGGGGCAGGCCTCGAAGTCGAGTCTCTCACCTGAAGGACTAGATTAGGCCTTGGGAAGGAAGGTCTGGGAAAGGAGACCCACAAAAGGACAGGCTTCACCCCCTTTTCAATTTCTGGAGAACACACCCACCTCTGGAATGAAGGCCCTTCAGCCCAGAAATAGAAGAGTAGACAGCAAGCTGTCAGATCCCCTAGAGCAGGAAAACAACTGGTCCTGAAACTGGGACCATACTGGAGTGAAATCCAATACAGTTCTGACCCATACTGGAGTGAAATGGGGCCAGGCGGGTGGGGGAGGGGTGTTAGCTCCAGACCCCAAGTCTCCTGTTCAGAGCTCGCCCCTACTTTCACCCGGCCAACAAATGTTTACTGAGCACTTACCACGAGCCAGGAACTTCTTCGCGCTGGCTTTCCTTTCTTTTAAGAGGTGCATGATCTAGAGAGAGAGAAAGGCAAGAAATCAATACCCATAAGGTGACGTGTTATAGAGGCGTGCACCAGGTCACAGGATCGTGTGTGCGGAGCGGAGATGCGGCCTCAGGAAACAGCCAACATACAAAGGGCTGACTAGTGAACAACAGCCCCAAACCACACTTCTGGGGACACAGCATTGGCACCAGGCAAGTCAACTACAGAGACACGATGACGTGGGAGGGAAAGGTATTCACGACGGCAGAAAGAGGCCTCAGCGTGATTTACAGACTTGGGTTTAGCCCTTTGGCTCCACCTGTTCAGACGGGTGTTCTGTACCTCCTAGTGGTGTATGCAGAAAGCATGCCTCGCCCTTCCACTTTGGGGTGAGACTTCACCCTCTTTCGGGGGTCTACTCTGACTCCAGAACCATCAGGTTTCCTTTGCTGCCTGTCTGTGCCCCCTGCGGTCTGTTTCTAAGGAGGTTCTTCTATGACGAACTGGTGACAGAGAAAGTTACTCCTCATTCTACCCCGTGAGACCACTAAGAACAAACATAAACCCCTTTTATGTGGCGTTATCTTCAGGTATTTGAAAACAGCAATCGTATCCCTCCCTCCCTCCACTCCCCAGCCATCACTTCCCCAGACTAAATAGCCCCTGTCTCTTAATCCTTTCTCAGCGTGAAGTGACCTATTTTCAATTCCACTCACCATTCTGATCACTTTTTTCTCACTTTCAGTCTTGTATTGACTCCTCTTAATATGTGAAACCATAACCAAACCTAATAAACCAAGTATAATCTAAGTGCTACTGAGCAGAGTAGAAATATCACCTCCCTCATTTTCCATCTCATATTTCTAATAATACAACCAAAGACAGAGCTTGCTCTTTAGGCAGCCACATCACAACATTGGGTCCCACCAAGTGAAAATGTTAGTCGCTCAGTTGTGTCCGACTCTTAGCAATCCCATGGACTGCAGTCCACTAGGCTCCTCTGTCCAAGGGATTTTTCAGGCAAGAATACTGGAGTGAGTTGTCATTCCCTTCTCCAGGGGATCTTCCTGACCCAGGGATCGAACCCCGTCTCCTGTGTTGCAGGCGGATTCTTTACCATCTGACCCACTAGGGAAGCCCCAGCTTACTATAAACTCAAATCCTAAGTTTTGTTTTCTATCTACATTGCTGCTAAGTCATATCTTCTCCATCCTACATTTGTGCAGTTACTTTCTGAGCCAAAGTATAGAACCAGGCAGAAGCAGGTGAGTTAGCGTGTTTTCCTCTGGACTTTGGGCCCTGAGAAACCTCTCAAGGAGGGTTCCTCCTGGCACCTCGCAGCGTGGAGCAGAGCCGGAGCTCCGGAACCGGTGGAAAGCTGGTAACAAAGGCTCCAGTCCACAGGCAGCCCAAGGGGCACTCAGATAGAGGACTGGAGGTCAGAGCAGAGGGAACCCAGACCCAGAGAGGCCTGTGGGGACCAAGGTCCTACGCAGCACACCAGCCTTGGCTCAGCATGCTGACGGGAGACGAAGTCGGTATCGATCCAACCAAACTGTGCGGCTCAACTGGAGAAAGTGAGCAAACAGCGTCACAACAGCCAGCTCCCGGGTGCAGACGACAGCCCCATGCTCCGAGCTCAGCAACTCTGCCGTGCCATTCCCTTCTCACTCTGCCCAACACTCTTGGGCAGGCAGGCAGGGCAGCCCTTGAAAGGGCCTGGGGAAAACCTCTTAGAGACGCAGAACTAGACATGTGGGGGAGAGCGGATGCCTGGGGCTTTTGCCTCTCAAGGGGACTCTGGAGGAAAGAGCCAGACCCAGGAGCGGGGGACAGGATGCTTCCCGCAAAGCCACCCTGAGGTGCTTCCCACCCCCTTGTTGCCCACCACACAAACCAGAGTCCAGCCAGTCCACAGAGCATCCTCTAGACCCTCACGAATCAAGCTGAGGGGAAGGCAGATACTACTATTACTACTGCTTGTCCGACTCTGTGACCCCAAGGACTGTATAGTCCATGGAATTCTCCAGGCCAGAATACTGGAGTGGGTAGCCTTTCCCTTCTCCAGGGATCTTCCCAACCCACGGATCTAACCCAGGTCTCCCGCATTTCGAGCAGATTCTTTACCAGCTGAGCCACAAGGGAAGCCGAAGAATACTGGGGTGGGTAGTCTATCCCTTCTCCAGCAGATCTTCCCAACCCAGGAATCGAACCGGGGTCTCCTGCATTGTAGGTAGATTCTTTACCAACTTAGCTATGAGGGAAGCCCCACTAATAAAGGGCAGGTGGAACTTTTCTGGCCTTGTCAGCTAGGTTATCATTTGTTTCCATTTTTCTGAACAAATTTAGAGGTCAAAAATGACACTGTGAGGGAAAGAATCTGACGGGCAGGATTTGTGCATATTTTCTGCTCTCCATACCCATCCTTCCCTTCCCAGCACCCCACATTTGGGGACCAGTAGCCAGCCACCTGCCTCTAGTCCTACCCGAAACCAGGGCGAGCTTCTTAACCAGAGGGGGATGGCTCCTTCCTCGTCGCTTCCATTCAAGCCAGGTCCTTACCAAGCCCCTGTCTCCACCTCATCTTTTCAGAGTCACTTCAGATGGCACCTTCTCTCTGGGACCTTCTTTGAATCTCACAGACAAAAGTTGGCTGGTTCCTTTTGGAGGTCATTCATAGTGTTTTTCTCAGCCTTTTTTTTTTCCTGTCTGTCCATTTATGTGCGTCGCTGAGTTGGGAGCTCCTCAAGGGTAAGCACAGTTCCTCACTCAGCTGGTACAGAATCCATGCTGTCTGGAGGGAGGCAGGGAGGGGGAGAGTGAATGAATGGATGAGTGAGTGAATGAATGAAATACAGGTGGACGGGGCACAGGGGTGTGTCATCTTGGTCATCCCTGCTTCTCTCTCTACATCACTAGTGGGGAGAAGGGAGAGCTGAGGCTGTGATAAGGCGAACACGGTCCAGTTGCCAGGGAGTTCGGGGACCCTGATCGTCGAGGATCGTCGAGGTGAGGCGTAAGAAAACCCTCACCTGGAAAATCTACACACACCCCCAGCCCAGTGGAGCCTTCTCTTCTTCCAGAAAGAGTGTGGAATGCTCCAGACAAATGCAAGACCCTCCAGAAATGGGGAAGACGATCACGGAGTGTCTGTTCTAAAGAGTCCTTTAATGGAGGCTGGGGGATCTGAGTAGATTTGAATCTTCACCCTACACGTGAGACAGAAATTCTCCCCTCTGAGCCTGTTTCCCCATCTGTTTGGTAAGAGGCTTGAATTGACTGGTTGTCTAAAGAGAGTCTGAGCTGAAAGAATTAGGGTTCTAAGAAGGGCTGTGAGACAGTGTGGCCCTGCATTATCCTATCAATCGGGCTCTTTAATTCCCCTCCTTTCCCTCTGCACCCGGAGACCTGCCTTGTGAACAAGCGGAAGTCAGGCCAGAAGGCTCCGCAAAATACACCACCTCTGCTGCTGCTGCTGCCAAGTCGCTTCAGTTGTGTCCGACTCTGTGCGACCCCATAGACGGCAGCCCACCAGGCTCCGCCATCCCTGGGATTCTCCAGGCAAGAACACTGGAGGGGGTTGCTATTGCCTTCTCTGACACCACCTCTGAGGAGACTTCTGCTCTCCTAACCAGGGGGAGACGAGAGGAGAGGGGAGCCGGAACAGGGAGGGGAGGAGGGGAACTTAAAACAAGCAGGAGTTGATAGACCAGCCGCCTTCATGTTTCCTCATGAGCTGGCTGGCTCTTCATGCAGTTCCTCTTCCCAACTTCCCCGGACACAGGGTGTCTCTTCCCCGCCCTCTGAAATGAAAGAGAAACAGGTTGCAAAGCCTCTTGGATTATAAAGCCACTTACTCCTCTCAAGGAGCAGAGCAAGCTCACTCTGTACTAAATGCCAGGAGAACACACGGGGTGGGACTCTCCTCAGATCCAAGGGTCCCTGGATGGGCTGACGGACCTCTGCTGGATTCCTGAAGTGCCCTGCGTAGAGCTAGCACTCAGGGCGCAGTTAAGAGCTCTAAAAGTTCCAGAGGCCAACCAGTCCCACAACCTGTACTTGTCCTGGAGTGTGCATGAGTGCGTGCGTGTGGCGCACACATGCACACACACACACACACACACACACACACACACACACGCAAACACACACAGTCTCTCCTAGCCAAGATAAGATCTGAGCTTCCCTTTCTTCCTTCCTTGCCCAGGTCTCTGGGAGCCCAGGGCCTTCACAAACAGCGCTCAGCTCACCATTCTCTGCAACCCAGAGACCTCCCCTCCCTTTTCCGGTGTTTACAGAACAATAAGACAGCCAGGGTAGGTGCAGAAAGGCGTCCCAGTCCAGGCCTCTGAGGGTGTGGGTGCCGAGAGGAGGAGCCGGCAGCCCAGGCCTCTCCTCATTGGGCAGGCTCCACAGGTAACACGAAGCTCGGCCAAGCGGTGCATAAATAAAGTGGGGGACTAGCACCACCTCCTTGAAAGGGGCCGAGTCCTACTTCTTCACCCTCGCCTTAGGAAAACCAGCTCCTCTCTTTTGTATTGTCTGTGCTGAAAGTTCAACTGAGCCCCACCATAACTCCAAACTTTTTCTTTCCAGTTGACTTTGCTCCCTGATATGCCATCTCCCCTTTCCTCTGCTATCCTATGCTTAGAGTGACTCCTTGGGACCGGGCCCCACCTGCCCTCAGGGACCCATTTCTGCTCTGCGCAGGGCCTGCTCAGCTGGACCCTTTATACAGTAAGTGCTTCTGATTTCTTATTCCCTGTCCTCAAATCTTAGGAGTCAAAGAGCATTGCAAGACTCGGATTCCTTTTCTTCCTCTCATGCGTATGAGTCCCTGGGCCTGTGCATTAGTCGCTCAGTTATGTCCGACTCTTTGTGAACCCTTAAACTGTAACCATCCAGGCTCCTCTGTCCACGAATTCTCCAGGCAAGAGTCCTGGAGTCTCTAGCCATTTCTTTGTTTGGAATTATCTTACGAAAAAAATCTAGGCATTATTTTGAATCAAGCTCAAAGGAGGCCCTGCTACCTGAAGGTACAGACACTCAGATGGACGGGTGAGTCTGAATTCTCTGCATCTTGGGGGGACTTTGGAAATCTAAAGCCAAGAGGCTCCATCAGGAGAAGCACTGGGCAAAAGAGGAGAAAGTGAGCTGTGGAAAATGTCACAGTCACTAGAAGTTGATCATCAACTTTCTCCAGGGCTAAAGGGACTGAAGTTGCCGCATTTCTACCAAATTCCCAGTCAGTTCAGGGTTTTCTTGATCCCCAATTTCCAGGGATCTCAGTAAGTCTCCCTGATAATGGGAATAGGTGTGCTGAGTTGGGTGCTAATCAGTTAAGTTCCATGATTGCATTCTGTCTGGTTTCACGGATATTTACCCAGTTAGAGGAATAGGGGGCTGGCTGGCTTTTCAGTCCTGGGCTGGAGGGTACAGCACTAACAGGAGATTCTTCAGTTCTTGGGTCCAAGTTGGTTTCATTCGGAAGTTATTTAAGGCACAGTCCTGAAGGCAGTTAGAGAGCATAGGAAGACAGTCAGTGGATGAACTTACTCTATAGCCAAAGACGTGTGCGATTTGCTTCTCTGAGCAGTCCCCACGCTGCAAGTGAGCAAGGCAGAGGTCACCGGGACATCAAGCTGGTGCAGCTGCCCTGGGCAGAAGAATCTTGGCTGAGGGATGGGACCCAGGGTGGGTCAAGGCTCTGGATGCAGGTTCCAGCCTCTGTCTTTTAGCTACAGGTGTGTAGCGCAAGGAGACGGTGGTAAGGGAAGGGCCTGCCTTTTCTGGGCTCTCTGATATCAGTGCTATGTCTATCTGCACAGCCTTTCACAGTTAAAGTGCTTTTACAGACTCTGTCGTCGATGGAGTAGCCGCCGTGGAGGTTAAGCTGCCCATGTGAGGGTGATGCTTTCTGCACACTCCGATTAAGGATTTGAAGATCTGGTGGACCATACATGTTAGGAGGGGTAAGAGTGGGGTAAGGAGGGTCTGGAAGGAATCACCCCTTGTGCTCTCTGAGTCGAGCTGAAATCCAGAGAGAAAGCAAAGAATCCTTCCATCCCAGAACCATTTCCTCCTGTCGTCTGCCATCATTTAGCAGGGCCAAACAGGTCGGTCCCTTTTCTCCTTTGACTAGGAAATGGTTCAAAGGCAGTGCAGGGGGACTTTATCAACTAGATCACTCACAAGCGGGGCATGCTTCTCTCTCATCATTGAGAACCCTGAGTGTTAACAAAGAAAGCGGCTAGGAAAGGATGGGTCAGCCTCCCTCCTCCCAGTACTCAGATCTGCACTCCCAGACCACCCCCAGGGTCCCCCTGACCAAGGAAAGCATGGCCCTGCCTCAGCAGTACCTGGAACCCTGGGCCCTGGTTGAAGAGCCTCTTTGAGATGCTGGGTGCCCAGGGGCTTGGATGGAGGGGGAGGGGAGCCACATTCTAAGTCACTACCTCCCTGCTTCGGGTCAGAACAAGCCCCAGGAAGAAAGTATTCCAAACAACAGGGTGGATCTGCCCTAACTCACCCAGTCTGCAAGTCGGTGCTGAGAACAGCCTTTTACGGGCTTACACAGAGCCCGGGGCATGTCTGGACGCAGCGAGGAAAGGGGTGGAGCAGGAACTGCAGGGCATTTCTTCAGGAGGACGGGGAGCTCCCAGGGCTGCCGTCACCTCAGCTCAGTTCAGTCCCCGAGAGCAGGTGATGGCTTTCGTCCCCACATCTCCCCACCCCCACATGCCCAAGATGTTAGAGGTGCCGTTTCCAGGCAGGTTTGGGAAAGGATGTGAGGTCACCCAAAAGTGGCCAACCTAGGTGAGTCTATAGGAGCAAGACCAAGGTCGCTCGCCCCCCTGCGGCCATCCCAGACCTCATGAGTGTGCCTAGCTGCAGCTGGCTGCTCTTCTCCCTGTTTCACACCCACAAGTGGGCCTGCAACAGGCTGTTCATGCTCTTTGGAAAGTGCATTCTGGAAAGGAGCACTTCCACCTCTGCCTCCACCCCCTGGGTAAGCGAGAGCACAGTAGACGAGTTTTCTGAAACAGGTTCTGCAGCCAGGACCAAGCTCAGCTCTGGCACACGTAGAGGGACACAGACGTGGGCAGGCCGACCAGCATCCCAGCTAGGTAGATGCAGAGATGTGTCCACAGGGACTTGGCTGGCATGGCTGCTTCGAGGGAGACTGACGGCAAGGGCCCCAGCTCCCGCACAGCATCCCCACCCCTGAGCACCCTCGGTGCTGCGGGCACGGTGGGAGTGGTTCTTGGTGACCTGGTTCTCTCGGCTCCTGAAGGAAGTGATCCTGGGGAAGGTGTGAGCACTCGGGTCTCCCACACCTCCCAAGTCTGTGATTCAAAGATCCTGAATGCTTCTGGCCAAGCAACAGCCCCATGGGCAGAGGCCGGGGTTGCCACGTGGCCCGCCCTCTGAGATCAAGACCTCAGATAGTCCATGTGTTTCTCTTGTCCTTCATTCCACCGGAGTCTGTCTAGTACCCAACCAGATTTCAGTGGAGTGAAGTTCAGGAGGCGTGGAGCTGACCCCGGAGCCGCCCGCAAGAGCAGGCCTGACTTCGAAAAGGAAAGGCTCAGTGAGAGGCGTGAGAGATGCAGACACATTGTATGTGTGTCCATCTGCACAGGGGACTGGACCAGCAGCGGACAGGGGACAGCACCGCAGGTGGGATCTGCCTGTTACTTCTAAAATGGACCTGGGTGTTTTCTGTAACTCACAAAAATTAAAAGTTGTCTGTCTCTGTGATTCATGCTATTGCATGCGGACTCCCTGGCCTTCTAAGTCACTTCCCCTTTGGGCTAAAACAGAGTTGTGGGCTTGAACAACCAACACAACTCCCCCCACCATCCCACCTCCTTGAGTTTTCCAGACAGGTGACTGGAACTCTATTTGCAGTCAGCAAGGAACCCTACTGCCCTCATTCTCTCTATAGTGCCAGCAGGACCTGCAGAATGGGGTAAAAAAAACTTTAAGATTTTTAAAGCCCATTTATATTGTAATAAAATAAATGTAAATAAGATTTAAGTGAAGGCAGATTGCATATATTTGAGACACTATACAAGATATATCTCAGAGAGTATGGATGTAAATTCTGTAAAGGTTAATGCACTTAAACACATTTGACACATAAAAATGTCAGGACCAACATTAATCATTTACCAATTGTAATTGCCTTTATATGGGTCTCTTCTCCCCAAGACACATGATTAAAACACCAGGTTTGGTGGAAATCTGGGAGGGAGGAAAAACAAATAATACTTCTCAGCTGTCAGGGTATATGATTTGCTTTGATAGATTTAGCATTGATTTCATCGGTTTTACCATCCCATGTAAATTTCTTTTCTCTATCCACATCTCCACTTTAAGGAAAGAAGTTTTGTGGGGAGGAGGGTGGGCCCCTTAGTCCAAAGGAAGCCTCACCCAGTTACTGAGGAGATGCCCAAGGCTTTCTGTGACTTGTCCCTTTCTCAGGTAAACGGGGGCTTCCCATGTGGCGCTAGTGGTAAAGAACTCGCCTGCCAATGCAGGAGACATAAGAGATGCAGGTTCAGTCCCTGGGTCAGGAAGATCCCCTGAAGGAGGGCATGGCCACCCACTCCAGTATTCTTGCCTAGGGAATCCCATGGACAGAGGAGCCTGGTAGGCTACAGTCCATGGAGTCACGAAGAGTTGGACACGACCGAAGCGACTTAGCATGCACACGCAGGTAAATGGGGGCTTCTCCAGGCAGCCAGTCTGCTAAAGCAGCAAAGTCTGAACAAAGCCTGGTTCCAACAAGACTTCAGAAAAAAACGGCTTTCACCTCCAGAATGTGCTCCAGATGGCAAAAGTCAATAAATGCCCCCTGGCCAGGCTGAGTGGGGTTTTCTCAGGAGGCTGCATTCAAGGAGACTCCGACTTTGCAGATGGGTGCCTGTCACTTGGGTATCCGAGCCCCCTACCCCAGTCAGTGACCTCTGAGTGGGGGGACCCTCTCAGGGTGGACCCCACCCCTCCCTGGGACTCTGCTCCTCAGGAAGAAAGAGCTCCCAGACTGAGGGCAGGAGCCAAGAGGAATAAGCATTTCTTCCAAACATTTTCCTGCTTCAAATTCAAACAGATTCAAAACCTCTTCTCTGTCGCCCTCACCCCTTCATTCCGAGGTCCACAGACAACAAAAGGGCCAGGAGGCCAAGCCAGAGGCAGATTTTGAAAACGTGTTTACCCGTAAAATTACGCAGTGACCGGGGGTGGGGACGGGGTCAGAGGACTCAGGGCTAATGAACCAGCAAATATCTTCCATTCAAGGCTCTGAAAGAAAAGAGCACAAAGGCGGACTGATGGGGCATTTTCATTTTCAGCTTGGTTTGAGCCCTACCACCTGGAATGCCTTTTAAAGGAAGAAAGATAGGGTGTGTGTGTGTGTGTGTGTGTGTGTGTGTGTGTGTGTGTGTGTGTGCATGCGTGCCCAGAGGGTCAACTGTAGATGGGGTGTGTGTGTGTGTGTGTACATGAGTGTGTCAAACACCAGCTAGGACTCAGTGCTGTAGCTCTCTGTGATGCACTGTTGGGTTCCCACAACCCAGGCCCCCCTCCAACACCATCTTCGCTGCAGCCGTGCAGGGTCTGAACTGCCCCCCTCTCCCCTGCCCCCCACCACCCCCCCCCCCCCAGCCCGGTGCAGCAAGGGCTGGATGGCGGATTACCGCTCAGGAGGCTGAGCCAGCCCAGAGCAGCCTGCCAGGGAAGCCAGGGTGTGCTGTGAGCCGGCATGAACCACCCCATCCATCTTCCTCGTCCACCCCCCACTATTTTATGTCCCGTATCTTCACTGCAAAGCATGGCTCGCCACAATACAGCACAGAGAAAATGATTCAATCAAAATTCCCTTGCAACAACAACAACAAATAATATTGTCCTGCTTGCTTTATTCATGATCTTTTATTGAAGCGAAAGGCAAATATCATTGAGCCAAACCTGAACAGACAAATATATACAACACAGGTAATTTCCTATTTCGTGCTAATGGTATACACTGTAGATACAACCTGAGAGGAGTAAATTACAATCCTATCAATAATACATCGCATCCAGGCTCCGGTTTCCCAGTTCAAGAGAAAATATGTATTGGCAGAGGACTCTCCAAATAGTAAAAGCCATGCATATAATGAGACGGAAGCTACACGCTCCCCTAGGATGGTAGTCTGGTCTTTATCAAGGTCCTTTATGGAAGAAATTCCCCACGTTGAAATATCCTAAAGCCAGGGCCAGATGAGTTGTCTGGGTGAAGCTTCAATCTCAGAATAAGCTACAATCTGGACCTCTGTTTGCCAGACGGCTCAGAAAACTGCATCCATTTGGATGTCTCGGGTCTAGGGTAAATGTCCAGGGTCTGCGGGAGTGACCTATGACAATGGCTAGAGGTCTCCAGATGGCCCCAGTGCAGGCGGCAGTGTCAGAGGGGAAAAGTCACCTGGCTTCAGAGCGCTCATGCTGACCCTAACCCTGACCCTGTGTGTGGTCCCCCAGAAGAAAGGAAGAAGGAAGGGAGGATGGTAGCAGGTGAGGCGCCAACCACCTGCAATAGATAAGAGATGTATCCTGGAATTTTAAATGTCCCCAGTTCTTAAAAGTCAGCGAATCCAAATTCTGTTCTTCCACCCCATTTCCTACTACCCATAGAAGCGAATGACAATTTTATTTGAAAGTAAGGAGGAACTTTTCTGTCAAAGTAATACTACTATCATGGATGAATTACATTACTGTTTACAAGAGGGCTAGTGCATGCTACAGTCACACACTAATTCCCATCTTTGACCTCCCCTGATTAAGGAAGTAGTGCGGGATCAGACCAGATGGGCCAATCAGGTCCGTACCTCCCTTACCTCTCTCTCTTTTTAAATCAGACCCTGAAGGAAAGAGCCCACCGAGGGATGAGAGCCTGTCAGTGACTTTCTAGCAAAACGAAAACAGTGCAGCCAGCAGCCTCAAACTCAAGCCCAGAAATGGGAAGGGCTGGCCAGACACCAGTTCATTAGTGGAACTAAAAGCTGCCTAAACTGTAGGGAACTGAGAAGGCTTTCTGGAGAGACGCCTAGGCATCAAAGAAAAACAATGCAAAAGATTCTCTTTGTCTGGAGGCAAGGAGCAGTTTCTAGAAGACCTGTCACAGTCTCCCCACCGCCTCCTCACAATGCCTCTATAGTCAGTCGCGTCTGACTCCTTGAGACCCCCATGGACTGTAGCCCTCCAGGCTCCTCTCTCTGTCCATGGAATTTTCCAGGCAAGAATACTGGAGTGGGCTGCCAGTTCCTCCTCCAGGGGATTTTTCCGACCCAGGGATCAAATCCGTGATTCCTGAACCTTTTGCATTGGAAGGTAGATCCTCTACTACTGGGAAGCTCTCCATCCCCCTTCAATTCCTTTTTCCCATTTGGAGGGGTGAAGCAGGCCATTTCTCCTTCATGCATTTCAGATAGCAGGGCTGGGTGGGACACCCGGTGGGGAAGAGGGGAATTACACCCATCCTGGCTCTCAAGCGTCACTAGGTATAGGGAGACTTGTGCACCCTCTGAGATCATGGGAAATAGCAAGGCAAGCAGCTCCCCAGGGTATGTGGTATTGAAGTGGACTTTAAATATAGTAGCAATTGGGCAGACACCCACCTACATTTCTGCTATGTTCAACTTTACCAGGGAAGAATTTGGCTAGGAATAAATATAAGTAACTGGAATCTATAAACAAACATACACTATGATGTGCAATACAACTCCCTCATTATTTAAACTTCATTATTTAAAAAGTCATGTTTAAAGGAGATATCATCCCAGAGTCCTCCTCTTGCTGAGCAGCTGGGAGAAGTTCCCCAAAAGATTATCGATGGATGAGAAACTCTCACCAAAGATAATCGAACATTGACTGCTCAAGCTATTATGATTTCTTATTTGCACCCAAGTGCATTGCCTGGCAGCAGGCAGCAGTTTGCCAGTGTGTGAAGTAGTTAAGAGGGGTCAGATTAGATCCAGTGCCAATTTGATCTGGCCAGGGGACTTTGGATCAGTCACTTAACCTCTCTAAGATCCAATTTCCCTATCTGTCAAGTGGAAATAATAGTAATAATGGCAAATACTTGCTAAAGGCCAGGCATTGCATGCTCGGTGTGTATTAAATCATTTAACATTTCCAATCATCTTATAAGTTATGACTGATATTTCAGTTTTCATCATCATAAAACTGAAATGGAGAGAGGGTAAGGGACTTGCCCAAGGCCACCAGCTGGTGAGCAGCAGAGCTGAGCTCCAAGCCTCAGCTCCCTGCCCTGGAGTTCACATGCAGGACTCTATTACTCTCTCCCATATCTTAGAGCTGGAGTGAGGGTGAGATAGGATAACACATGCAAAACCTTCAGCAAGTGCCCAGTAGAACCTAAAGAATCAAAAACAGTGTTTATTGTTGTCATAACAAGACAATAAAAATATCAAGACAAGTACCTTTGCGACACTTACCCTGTGTTCACAACCAGGAATAAGTAACTAGCGCATCTTTAGCTGCCAGCAACCCAGTGTTGAGTTTCCTGTGCCATTTAGTCTCAACTACGATCCACCTCAGCTTCTAGAACATTTCTCTCTTCCTCCTATCACCTTCATTTTCAGGGAGTTTTCCCTTTTTAGCTTCATATTCAGTGCACGTGTCATACCATAGGGACCTTAAGGATTTTTCTCTTTGCAAAGTAGGCGTGGCATAAATCAGAAGTAAGTAGCCATTTTTCCAGGTTAAGTGCCATTTCAAATTTTCACTCTATTTTCCCAAGGGCAAGTGCAAGGTGCAAAAGAAGAAGAAACTGGTGAAGAGCTAATAAAGAAAAAAATGGTTCTAACTCCCAAGAAAGTGGAACATTCAAGAGATGAATCAAGAAAGAAATCAGGAAATAGCAAACAGATCATCAGCGAGGGGACTGCAATGGCTAGGAGCTCAGTACCCTGAAGCCAGAGGCTGAGGTTTAAGGAGAGGCTTTGAGCAGAAGCCAGGCCGTGGAGATCTCAGTAAAGAGACTGCAGCTCTGACAGAAAGTGTTCCGTGTCCCCACCCCCTCACCAAGCATCTGGACTCCTTCCCCAGGGGTTTTCAGAGATGGAAGTGGAGCTGTTACTCCATTCAGACCGGACCTGCCAGGCGCTTGGCTCTCAGATCACTGCACCCTTCTAGGTTGCATGTCCTTCTCCAGGGTATCTTCCCAACCCAGGGATTGAACCCGCATCTCCTGTGTCTCCTGCATTGTAGGCAGATTCTTTACCCACTGAACCACCTTAGAAGCCCCCTAGAGAGCCCAGCTGATCTCAGAGGATGAGGGTCCTGGCTGGAGACTGCCTGCCTGGTAGGTGCCAGTACTGGGAAGGTTCTCACCCGCAGCTGGATGAAGAAAAGGCTAAAAGAGAAATGGAAATGTTTACAAAAGGAGTTCCTTTTGTCTCCTTACCTTACCCCAGATCATTTGCTTTCTAAGAAAGAGCCTGGAACAAAGAAAATGTCCCCTTTCATAGCATAACCGTATCAATTACATTTCATTGCTACACCATTATGGCGCATTGTGTTATAATCCAACTGCTAATGGCCTCACCTCAAAAGCCTCCTGCACTCCCCTTTGCCCTCCTGACAACCTGGCTTTTAGCTAAGTCACTTTATCTACTGCAATTTGGTCCAGAGTCCTTCCTCCTTCAGTCAAGCCCATGCCAACAATGGCAGCAACTTCCCTGGGCCCCTCCAAGAGGGCTCTATTAAACATGTCCTGCATCTTGGAGGTTAATTTCCAATGCTTCTGTGGATTAATAAACCAGCCGTGCTTCTTTAACTTGAGTGTGCACACAAGTCACAGGGAATCTTGTCAAAATGATTCAGCAGATACGGCGCAGGGCCTGAGAGTCTGCATTTTTAACAATCTCCCGGGCGATGCCGCTGTGGCGCCAGGCCTACACTTTGAGTAGCAAAGAACTGGAGGACTTGAGAGTCCAAACCGGTTCCCTCCAAGCCATGCCTGCCCTCGGTCAGCAGAGGGCTGGGGCCTCCGGTCTTTCCTTGGCTCCTTCCCCTCTGGTCTTTCTTTGAAGCCCTGGTACCTTAGCCACTCTGGGGAGATGTGAGAGGCACAGACGGCAAGAGGGCGGTTCGGGCTTGTCACGGCTCTGACATGTGATGAGGAAGCTGGTGTCGTTTCTGGGCAAAAGAATGGCCCACATGATCCCAATTTGAACTCACAGCACTTCAGAATAGCAATCGTACCCTCAGTGTCTAATATATGGGCTTCTCAGGTGGCGCTAGTCGTAAAGAATCCTCCTGCCAAAGGAGGAGGACGTGGGTCAGGAAGATGCCCTGGAGAAGGGAATGGCAACCCACTCCGGTATTCTTGCCTGGAGAATCCCATGGAGAGAGGAGCCTGTCAGCTACAGTCCATGGGGTGGCAAAGAGTCAGATACGACTGGAGTGACTTAGCATGCAATGCCTGATACATAAGGTACATTGTTATAAATAAAATTTTTGTGACTCAGGAACCACAAGGAAGCGATTTCAAGGATCTTGGCCGGTGACCACTGACCTGGAACTAGGAACCATGAGTATACTTTGGCTGACAGAAAACTCAGAGTTAAACTTAGTGAGCAGTTTTGAAGATGGAGGAAGAGAGAATTCGGGTAATTTACCAAAGATCAAGACTCTTGGCCAGGCCTTGAACTGACCTAGTCATCCTGCCTTGTAGACTAGTGGTACTTTCAACAGGCTACTCTACTGCTGTGTTAAGAACCATTGCTGACTTACCATGCAGACTTAACAACACCCTGAACCTCAATGTCTCAATACAGTCTTATAATGTGGAGACCATAGAGCTGATAAAATTCAAAAATTAAATATTTAATATCATATATATTTATAAGTGTACACCTATAATATTGAGCTACGTTCTCAGTGTTTACTAGAGAAAATAACACCACAGATAAATGACTATTCTGAGCAGTACTATGTTGGATCATGAAGTCAATGACCAGGTGGAAAGAACTCAAGCTGAAGCAGGACAGATATGAGTTCAAATCCAGAGTCTGGGCTTCCCTGGTGGCTCAGATGGTAAAGAATCTGTCTGCAACGCAGGAGACCCAGGTTCAGTCCCT
The DNA here is from genome assembly GCF_963930625.1 of Muntiacus reevesi. Taxonomy (NCBI): domain Eukaryota; kingdom Metazoa; phylum Chordata; class Mammalia; order Artiodactyla; family Cervidae; genus Muntiacus; species Muntiacus reevesi. Next base: position 118,733,262 of record NC_089253.1, on the reverse strand, counting down.
GCGTCAGGAAGATCCCCTGGAGAAGGGAATGGCAACCCACGCCAGTATTCTTGCCTGGGGAGTCCCATGGACAGAGGAGCCTGGTGGGCTACAGTCCACGGGGTCGCAAACAATCAGACACGGCTGAGCAACTAACACCTTCACACCAGCATCTATGACCTTAATAAAATAGTAAACCTATTTGTGCTTCAACTGACAAAAAAAAAAAATTACAAAGTAAATCATGTTCTTTATCACTCAAGGTCATTGTGGGTACAAAAAACACTCAGTGAGTGATAAATAAGAATAGGAGTATTTTTTGTTTTTTAACATCTCACTGGTTGTAAGTCACAGAGAGAGTGAAAGACAGCAGGACCAGGAGAGCTGAGAAGCAGCAAGGTCATAGCCAGAGGAAATTAAAGACAGAAAAAGTAGGAGCCTGACACCCAGTGGGCAGAGAGGCAAGGGTGGATTCCCAAGGGCAAGTCGGATTCAAATGGCCGGAGGAGGTGTATCTCGGCAGAGGGAGGACACACCCGGACCAAGCACCAGTATAAGGGGGTTCAGCAGAGCACACACAGGGTGGGGTTCAGGGGCCACCGTGAGGCCCGGAGCTGCAAAGCCGGACAAGCTGGTGGGAAGGAGACACGCTCACGCCTGGAAACACGCAGCGGGAGGCCAGGAGTTGACCTTCTGGAGGCAGGCGTCTGGCCTGGTCAGGAGCCCCTCAGTGCTTTCCATGAGGGCACAGACAACTCCACTCCAGCAGATAAGGGCAGGGAAGTAGCAGAAGTCACCACATCCAGCTGGGCTGCAAGGAGAATATTGGGGCAGCCACTGACAGCGCATTCTGACACAGCACCATTACCATAGCCCTGACCCACATTCATTTTGTCCAAGGATGCTCTTCAAAATTGAGTCTTTGGTTGAGAAGACATGCACCCAGATTTGATCTGAGCAGGGAACATAGCTGCATGCAAAATAAGAGGTTAGAGAGGGCCTGTTTTACACCCTCACTCTACACTGAGAAGCAAAGCATCCTATTCTGTATTCACATTCTGCGTTCCGGATAAACTGTCAGGGCCCTCTGCCAGATTTTTATGGATAATTAGAAGGTTGCAAGAAGCAGATGTTATGAAACTATCTATGACTAGTCCTTAATGGTAGATGACAAGAACTCAGCACACTTTCTTAATTACATAAGACATAGTGAGAGGCATAAAAAAAAAAATAGAGGGAGAACTTGTCAAAGCCTGACAAGGCATCAAATGGTTAATCACCCACATTGAACCTGAACACTCTTTCACTATGTAATTCAGGACACAGATCCCCCCACCCTTTAGCTGAATAAGTCTATGAGGTGTGCATTCTCCTATGTTTTAGTAACTAAAGTATCATTTCAGGTTTTAATAACTAAAATATGAACTCCTACATAAAATAGGTGAATTTTCTGGTTAAAACTTCCCTGACAAGAAAATTTGCATTTTATTAAATATAGATACAGTTTTGCTGCATCAGATCACATTCAGTGGGATAAAAAGCGGACACAGTGCCTAGAAAACTGGGCTCTTGTCCCATGAAGATGATGGCTACAGCGACAATTTTTTTTGAGATCTTGCTCTGTAGTAGGCATGGTTTAAGCTCATGGCCAGGCAACTTCTCAACTCTCAGTTGTTGTTCATTGTTCAGTCACGAAGTCGTGTCTGACTCCCTGTGGCCCCATGGACCGACCACAGCACGCCAGACCTCCCTGTCCATCACCAACTCCCAGAGTTTACTAAAACTCACGTCCATTGAGTCGGTGATGCCATCCAACCATCTCATCCTCTGTCGTCCCCTTCTCTCACCTTCAATCTTTCCCAGCATCAGGGTCTTTTCAAATGAGTCCGCTCTTCACATCAGGTGGCCAAATATTAGAGTTTCACCTTCAACATCAATCCTTCCAATGAACACCCAGGACTGATCTCCCTTAGGATGGACTGGTTGGATCTCTTTGCAGTCCAAGGGACTCTCAAGAGTCTTCTCCACCACCATGCTTCAAAAGTGTCAGTTCTTCGGCACTCAGCTTTCTTTATAACCCAATTTTCACATCCATACATGACTACTGGAAAAACCATAGCTTTGACTAGACAGGCCTTTGTTGGCAAAGTAATGTCTCTGCTTTTTAATACGCTGTCTAGGTTGGTCATAACTTTTCTTCCAAGGAGTAAGCCTCTTTTAATTTCAAGGCTGCAATCACCATCTATGGTGATTTTGGAGCCCCAAAAAATAAAGTCTGCCACTGTTTCCACTGTTTCTCCATCTATTTGCCATGAAGTGATGGGATTAGCAGACACAAACTATTATAACATAAAATGTATAAACAACAGGGACTTACTGTATATTACAGGGAGCTATTTTCAATATCATGTGATAAGCCATAATGTAAAAGTATATAAAAAAGAACATAAATATATATATGTGTGTGTGTGTGTGTGTGTGTATAACTCTGTCACTTTGCTGTACAACAGAAATTAACACAACATTATAAATCAACTATACTTCAATTTAAAACAAAACAAAACAAAAGCTTCAGGAAGAAGATGGCCATCTTTACGCCAAGGAGAGAGACCTTGGAGAAACCAACCCAGCCAACACCATAATCTTGGACAGTTAGCCTCCAGAACTGTGATAAGTAAATTTCTGTTACTGTTACTGTTGTTAAAACCACTCAGCCTATAGTAGTTTATTATGGGAACCCAAGTAAGCTAATACAGTGTACTCATTTAAATTCCTAACTTGTCACCTGAAATTAATATAATACCCACCATAGATCAACTACACTCCAATTAGACAGATACCCTCCTAACTTGTGAATGTCTCAGTTTCTTGAACTAAAAGGTGTCTAAATCACCTCCTGCAGGTTGTACCCCATGCAAGCCATCTCTTTCACATTCTTCACCCACTGGCCATTTCTCAAGCAATTTCAAATCAAAATAATCAATTTCCCAAAGTGGCATACTGGGGAGTGGTCTGCCCGGAACCCCATCACCTGCCTTTATTTGTTCTGCACCTTACCTGACCCCAGGCTAACTTCCACAATACTGGGTCTCTATAGAAAGCTGAGCAGGAGCGTTAGGTCCTAAAAGGCAGCTGTTGATAGGTTGACAGGGAGGGAGTTTGTGAGAAGCAAACTTCTTGCCTCAAAAAGTCTGAGGAGTTGGAGTCAGAGCAAGACCAGGATGGGAAGAAAATACCCAGAACAGCCCATTCATCAGAGTCCCATGTGGAGTGAAAACCCTCGGTGCAGATCTAAAATGGGCTCTGTGGTATAATGGTAAATAAATCAGTAAGCACTTGGTCTTTGCCAAAGCCCCATTCCTGGGTTTTCCCAATGGCTCAGCAGGTAAGGAATCCATTTGCAATGCAGGAGACACAGGAGGCTTGGGTTCAGTCCCTGGGCTGGGAAGATTCTCTGGAGGAGGAAACACTCCAATATTCTTGCCTAAGATAGTCCCTGGACAGAGAATTCTAGCAGGATATCGTCCAAAGGGTTGCAAACAGTCGGACATGACTGAGCAACCCAGCATACACACACAGCTCATCCCTGTTCCTGACACAGAGTCCCTAAAATCCGTGGACCTTCCGGGTGATAACAGCGGCCTGTGTGCTGATAGTGTAACTGAGGTGAGTAGACAGTTTCAAGGTGGGGGCTGGTCACCATAAAAACCAACCTTTAGAGAGTTAGAGTTTTCAGCCCACTGGGAAGGGTAGAGGGGTTGGGTACTGAGCTCCATCACCAATGGTTGGACCAGTCTTGCCTACATAATGAAATCTCAGGGGATTTGGGGAGCTTCCCAGAGGGTGAACACAGCCACGTGCTGGGAGGGTGGTTGAGAGCACAGAAGCTTCCCAACCTCCCCCTACCTTCATATCTTGTCCCACGCCTCTCTTTCACCTGGCTGTCCCAGTGAAGCTGCATCCTTTATATGCAACTGGTGACAGTAAACAAAGCTCTTTCCTGAGTTCTGTGAGTTGTTCTAGCAAATTATGACCCCCAGGGAGGGGGTGGGTTAGTTAAGTTCAGTTGCTCAATTGTGTCCAACTCTTTGCGACCCCATGGACTGCAGCATGCCAGGCCTCCCTGTCCATCACTGACTCCCAGAGTTTATTCAAACTCATGTCCATTGAGTCTGTGATGCCATCCAACCATCTCATCCTCTGTCATCCCCTTCTCCTCCCGCCTTCAATCTTTCCCAGCATCACAGTCTTTTCAAATGAGTCAGTTTTTCCCATTGGGTGGCCAAAGTATTGGAGTTTCAGCTTCAGCATCAGTCCTTCCAATGAATATTCAGGACTGATTTCCTTTAGGGTGAACTGGCTGGATCTCCTTACAGTCCAAGGGACTCTCAAGAGTCTTCTCCAACACCAGAGTTCAAAAGCATCAGTTCTTCGGCACTCAGCTTTCTTTATAGTCAAACTCCCACATCCATACATGACTACTGGAAAAACCATACTTTGACTAGATGCACCTTTGTTAGTAAAGTAATGTCTCCGCTTTTTAATATGTTGTCTAGGTTAGTCATAACTTTTCTTCCAAAGAGTAAGCATCTTTTAATTTCATGGCTGCAGTCACCATCTGCAGTAATTTTGGAGCCCCAAATAAAGTCTGTCACTGTTTCCACTGTTTCCCCATCTGTTTGCCATGAAATGATGGGACCAGATGCCATGATCTTAGTTTTTGAATGCTGAGTTTTAAGCCAACTTTTTCACTCTCCTCTTTCACTTTCACCAAGAGGCTCTTTACTTCTTCGCTTTCTGCTGTAAGGGTGGTGTTAGAGGGGGAAGGGGTGGTAGGGCTCTTCTAATTTGCAGTCAGCTGGGCACCCCATCTATGGCTCATCTGAAGTGGGGGCAGTCTTTTGGGACCGAGCTCTTGACCGGTGGGGTCTGCGTTAACACGCAATGCAGATACTGTCTTCCCGTGGCCGAATCCCTGCCCAGAAAGGGCCTACCAGCTGGGAAGACAATGTCTCCTGCTGCCTCCCCAGCCTGCTCAGGGGCTGGCACCAGGATGGATGGTAGCAGAGGGGTCTTCACCCTCTGTCTCCCCCCAGAGCCCCTCCTGCTGTCACCAGGAGCACCCGCCCGGGCCGAGCCTCGGGCCTCTCACTCCTCCATCAAAAATAGATCTCAGCCCACAGGTCAGCTCTCCCTTCTTTACAAGTGATATTCGATTTTCCGCCTCCAACTCTGACCTCATCTGGAACTGGATCTCTTAAGTGTCTGACTACCCTTCAAACTCCTCTCTGAGCACAAATTCCCAACCAGATATTCCCTCTTCCTCCAGAGAAATTCCCTCTCCCAAGTTGCTGAATTCTTTACGTGTGTTCATTAAACGCATATTGAGTTCTCAATATGTGTGAAGCATAGCCCTAGATGTTGGAGGTACAATAAAAGAATAGGATCCAGTCCCTGTCATCAAAGAGCCTATAATCTAGTTGAAAATGTGTGTGGCTGAGCTCGATGAAGGAGTTGACAATGAAAGCAGCGGTCTTGGTGTCCTGCGCTATCCATCCATAAGCTCCACCACACATTAAGTACAAGGGAAACACTCCAGGAAGGGAACAAAATGCGAAATCAAAAGAAGGATTGCAAGGCCTACTGAGGCAAAGGGGGCAGAGCACAACCTTTAAAAGAGTGACAGCCCCTGAAGACACGACATAAACTGGTCAGAACCAACTAGGTCCATAACGGCAGACAGCTGACTTCCACTAGACCTCGACTCTCCGTATATGCTCATCGTATTACATTAGCATGCTAAGTGACATGCCTACAGGCGCCTAGACTGTTCTGAGGCCAACCATAAAAGGTCAAAAAGTGGGTGGTGGCCTGATTCCTGGAAATCCCCAGCCCTTCCCCAAAATAGTTGGAATAATCCTTCCACTCATTAGTCTATGAAATTATTCCCCACCCCTATAAAATCCGTAGTGAAAGTAAAGTCCAGCTCGGTAAAAAGGCAATATTGCATAGGAATCTGGAACATTAGATTCATGAATCAAGGTAAATTGGAAGTTGTCAAGCAGGAGGCTTCCCAGGTGGTGCAAGCGGTAAAGATCCCACCTGCCAATGCAGGAGGTATAAGAGAACAAGGCTTAATCCCTGGGTCAGGAATATCCCCTGAAGGAGGGCATGGCCACCCACTCCAGTGTTCTTGCCCGGAGAATCCCACAGACAGAGGAGCCTGGGGGGCTACTCCATGGGAGTCGCAAAGAGTTCGATATGACTGGACCAACTTAGCACAGGCAGGAGATGGCAAGAGTAAACATCTGTGTCTTAGGAATCAGTGAGCTGAAGTGGATGGGAATGGGCGATTTTAATTCAGATGACCATTATTTCTACTACTGTGGTCAAGAATCCATTAGAAAAACAGGAAGAGTCCTCATAGTCAATAAAAGAGTCTGAAAAGCAGTACTTAGAAGCAATCTCAAAAATGACAGAAGAAACTGAAGCTGACCAGTTCTGTGAAGACCTGCAACACATTCTAAAACAAACACACACAAAATGTCCTTTTCACATAGGGGACGGGCACAGTAAAGGACAGAAACAGTAAGGACCTAACAGAAGCAGAAGAGATTAAGAAGAGGTAGCAAGAATACACAGAAGACCTATACAAAAAAGTCTTAATGACCTGAATAATCAAGATGGTATGATCACTCACCTAAAGCCAGACATCCTGGAGTGTGAAGTCAAGCAGGCCTTAGGAAGCATCACTGTGAAGGAAAGCTAGTGCAGGTGGTGGAATTCCAGCTGAGCTATTTAAAATCCTAAAAGATGATGCTGTTGAAACACTGAACTCAATATGCCAGCAAATTTGGAAAGCTCAATGGTGGACTCAGCAGTGGGACTGGAAAAGGACAGTTTTCATTCCAATCCCAAAGAAGGACAGTGCCAAAGGATGTTCAAACTACTGTACAATTGTGCTCATTTCAAAAAATTATGCTCAATCATTCAAGCTAGGCTTTAGCAGTACATGAACCAAGAACTTCAATATGTACAAGCTGGCTTTAAGAAAGGCAGAGGAACAAGAGACCAAATTGCCAACGTTTGTTGGCTCATACAGGAAGCAAGGGAATTTAAGAAAAATATCCACTTCTGCTTCATTGATTACACTAAAGCCTTTGACTATGTGGATCTCAAAAAACTTGAAAATTCTTAAAGTGATGGGAATACCAGACTATCTCATCTGTCTCATGAGCAACCTGTATGCAGGTCAAGAATCTTTAGTTAAAACCAGACATGGGCCAACCGACTATTTCCAAATTGGGAAAGGAGTATGACAAGTCTGTATATAGTCACCCTGCTAATTTAACTTCAATGCAAAGTATATCATGAGAAATGCCAGGCTGGATGAATCACAAGCTGGAATCAAGATTTCTGGGAGAAATATCAATAACCTCAGATATGCAGATGGTATCTCTCTAATGGCAGAAAGTGAAGAGGAACTAAAGAGCCTGTTGATGAGGGTGAAAGAGGAGAGTGAAAAAGCTGGCTTGAAACTCAACATTTAAAATGCTAAGATCATGGCATCCAGTTCCATCACTTCATGGCAAATAGAAGAGGAAAAAGAGGAAATAGGGACAGATTTTATTTTCTGGGTCTCCAAAATTACTGCAGATGGTGGCTGGAACCATGAAATTAAAAGACAAGGAGCAAATTTTGCTCCTTGGAAGGAAAGCTATGACAAACTTAGATAGAATATTAAAAAGCAGAGATATTACTTTGCCAAAAAAGATCTGCATAGCTGAAGCTATGGTTTTTCCAATAGTCATGTATGGAAGTAAGAGTTGGCTGAGCACCGAAGAATTGATGCTTTTGAACTGTGGTGTTGGAGAAGACTCTTGAGAGCCCCTTGGATGGCAAGGAGATCAAACTAGTCCATCCTAAAGGAAATCAGTCCTGAATATTCATTGGAAGGACCGATGCTGAAGCTGAAGTCCTTTGGCCACCTATTGCATATAGTCAATGCATTGAAAAAGACCCTGGTGCTGGAAAAGATTCAGGGGAGGAGGAGAAGAGGACAACAGAGGATGAGATGGTTAGATAGCATCACCAACTCAATGGACATGAATCTGGGAAAACTCTGTGAGACAGTGAAGGACAGGGGAGCCTGGCATGCTACAGTCCATGGGGTCACAAAGAGGCAGCCACAACTTAGCGACTGAATAATGACAACAATGAAAATTGGTGACTCGGTACCCTGGAGCCTCTCACTTTCTGAGATGGCCCGCACTGGAGTGTGGATCTCCCTGAACAAAGCTTCTTTCACTTTGCCATGGTTTGTTCTTGGATTCTTCCTTGTGAGAAGCCACAAACCGGTGCCCCGTCCCAGGGACTGAGACCTGGGGTGTGACCGCCCTCCTGCACCACACCTTTCTCTCCTGCAGCACCCCCTGACCTTCAAGGGCACAGGACCACGTGTGTGAAGCACCTCTCCCTCTGTGGATGCTTCTCTGCAATTTCAGGTGTGGGCTTGGGGGCTTCCTGCAAATCCCGTTCCCTTTCTCTGGGTGACTCAAAGGTAATAACTGACTTTTCCTTTTCCAGTTACAGCACTCTGCTCATAACATCACGATCAAGCTTTTAGAGACAGAACAGCTAAAAACTACTCCCAGTAAATGGACACTGATGAGTCAGAAACCCTTAAAAGCTGTAATCAGGGCCCAGTGTGATGCATCGAGTTCCATGGTTGGGCAAGCAGGAGTCACCTACAGGAAAGGATAACGATTATTCCCATAAGCATGAATGTCGTTTCACTCCCCCCACCTACCCCCACGCCCCCCACCTCCGCGCAGCACCTGGCTTCCCGTTAATTTACCTGTGACATGTTGCTACACTTAATTGCACTTGACAATTAGTAACATTTCAACACCTCTTTTAATGGAACAATTAAGAGAGTGCTTGTCGTGGTTGCAAGAAAATATATGAGCTGATTTTTCAGAGGAAAAGGAAAGAACATACTAAACAGAAACCCCCAGCGGTAATTCAGTTATAGACAGCTCTGAAGTAGGCCCTTTCCCTTTTTCTGCATTTTGCAAGAATTATGGGCCAGCATGCCTTTTAGTGTTTGTTTGTGTGTTGCTTGGTTTCCCTGAATGAGCATTTCTCCACCAGACAGCTCCGGGCTGTTCACGCAGCCACGTGATGTTAATTACAAGGAAGAATGGATGCTAAGCTGTTACTGTTCCTCATTTCTCACTCTTGTTGCATCGATTGCTCCATTGCTCGGGAAAGCAGATACCCTGAAGGCAGAACCTCTCACAGTGTGGGCCCCGGGGGAGGTGGGGAGGGGGAGCTGGGAAGAATCTCTGAGCTTTTGTCTTGGTTTCCAGGTCCCTCCAAATAAGAGTCCTGGGGAAATGTGGCCCTGTGAAGTCCCTGGAAAAACCTTAAAAACTGCTATTTTTATTATCTAGCACTTCCCTCCCCCCCCCCCACACACACACACTTGCATTATTAACACAGAAAAATTATGCTGCTCTGTGATTACAAAACTTATATTACAGCAGTAGTTTACAAATCTTTGGACTCACCAATAATGCAATATTGTTACTGTGAACAAGCCCACAAGGAGTGTATGCTCGAAACCTCACCTAATAAGAGCTGAGAAGGGCACAGAATTAAATGTCGCTTGCAAGGGTTCATGCATTTCATTTTCCGAAACAATTCTCCCGCAGAGCAGATAGAATGGATCACTGACGTGGTTTCTGTTAGAAAAAGTCCCAAGAATATGATGGACACGCTGGCTGAGGCTTCCGTTGTTGTCCCGTGCTAACCAAACTCCCACCTTTAAAGTCCACCACCATCCTGGTTCTAGACGAATCGGATGCCCACTACCCATGATGGTGTCCACAACTCTCCTACAACCATGTGGCCACCTTCTGTTCCCCCCTGCCTGCAATGCCCTCCTCTGCTTGCCCCAAACCCACCAGTCCTCAAGACAGAGCACACATATCATGTTCTTCAGGAAGCTTCCCCTGATCCTTACCCCTCTCTCTCAGACCCCTCAATGCTTGGATGCCTCTTGTATCACTCATTCTTGCTTTGTCTTAGCGGCATGTGGACCATTTGCTCATGACTGAATAAACTGCAAACTCTGAGGCCAGGAATCCTATGTGATTCTGTTTTAAATAATCCATACACTCCAGTACAGTAGCGCTTATTTACATTCAGTTCAGTTCAGTCTCTCAGTCGTGTCCAACTCTTTGCCATCCCATGGACTGCAGCACGCCAGGCTTCCCTGTCCATCACCAACTCCCGGAACTTGCTCAAACTCATGTTCATCGCGTCAGTGATGTCATCCAACCATCTCAGCCTCTGTCATCCCTTTCTCCTCCTGACTTCAATCCTTCCCAGCATCAGGGTCTTTTCCAATGAGTCAGCTCTTTGCATCAGGTGGCCAAAAGATTGGAATTTCAGCTTTAGCATCAGTCCTTCCAATGAATATTCAGGACTGTTATAATAATGTAATAATTATAGTATAATAATGTGACTATTTGCATTATGTAAATAATAATATAATGATGTGATTATTTACATTATTAATGATAATTATTATAATCAGTATTCTTCAACAAGCATTTGTTGAATTAAACTGTATTGAATTTGCAGAAATGGGTCACTCCATGCTGATTCATGTCAGTGTGTGACAAAACCCACCGAAATGTTGTGAAGTAATTAGCCTCCAACTAATAAAAGTAAATGAAAAAAAAAATAAAATAAAAAGATAAAATAAAATAAATGCCCAAAGTCAAAAAAAAAAAAAACACTGGTTTGATTGACAGTTGCCTTTTTTACCCTACCCACCCCGCAAAAGCGCCTATACAGGTGAAAGGCTGGGAAAACAAAGAAAGCCATTTCTTCTCCTCTGGGTTCGATTTAAACACCCCTGCATCAGCTTGGGTTGGTGCATCACCCAGACCGGAGTGGCTGGGCGTTTGTAACCCGGGCGCTGCCGCAATGTCCCCCGAGGCAGAGGTGCAATCAGAAGAGCAATAATGACCGTCCGTGAGCTGGAATGAAAAACTTCATCTCTCAGGCCACAAGGGCAGCCGTCTTCTGAGATCCAGCACAGGTTTGTCCCCACTCTTTCTCTTCCTTTCCACCCTGACATTCCCTTGTCCCTTGCCCCTCTCACCGCAGTTTGTATCCAAGGGCCTCCGACTGGACTGTCTGGGCATCTAATACAGAGCTTCACAGGCCCCATCCCTCTCCTGGGTCAGGAAAGAAGGGGGTCACTGGTTCAAAAGATGGGCTTAGTTTCTTTTTGCCCTGGAATCCTCATCACTTGTGTCTTCCCAACACACACACACACAGCTAACTGCACATGGTTAGTGCCACATCTTGCTAATTGTACTACCCTTGCTGGTTATGATTAAGGTCTTGCTTTCAGGACATAGAGAGAAGCAAGCACGTAATGATCAAGGAGACAAATGGAGTGTATCACTGCAGCCACCGTGCAGCGATAATGAGTTACATAAATCAAAAGTTCGGTAATTTACCTATCAGATGGAACAGTGAATAGGGATTTTTCAGTTATTGTGATTGTTTTGTGATAGATTTTTTTAATAACTCTTGTACATAGATGTTCTGGAAACTAGAAATGTGTTTCCCTACGGGAGGCAAGCAGAACACTGTTCACAGAACATGGTGGCTTGATGAGTCCAGAGACTCGAGCTAATTTTAGGTCTGCCACTTTGGGGAGAGAAGCCAGATCCTTTCTCTGGCTTTCAGATTCTTCCATTAAATGCTGTAGAAGGGTCTTTGATCTCCTGAGGGTCCCTTTTTCACTGATATTCTAGGTAACACATTCCCCAGACAAAATGCAATAGGACGTCTTCTGCTCTCCACTTTCCAGAGAGCTGCAGATTAAGTGAAAGACGACCAGTCCTTCATTAACTAAAGAAACGAGTTTTTCCTTATTCTGTATGCATCGCTTTACTCTGTAGACCCTACACCAAATTAAGGGATGGTATAAGCCTCTTCCTCTTTTTACACTTGGTGAGATGGTTTGACTACATGTGTGATTGGATGATGTCATCCACAATAATTTGTCCTGGTTTAGAGCACAAATTGTTTGCATGATAAACTATTTTGTTTTGCTGTTATTTAAGGGTTAATGCTTAGAAACTTTGAGGAACTAAGTAACTGTTGGACCCAGGGGATTAATAGCTAATTTTATTCCAATTTCCCAATGGAATAAACTTCAGGGAGTAGTACTTCTCCTGAGTCACTCCCAGACTAAGGTGACAAAAACCCCAACAAGATTGCTAGATTCAGAAAGGGGCCTAAGAGCAAGGTTCCTTTTGAGGGGTGGTGGCCAGGAGCACATGTATGTACATGTATAAGTGTATACATGTGCATGCCTATACATGTATACATGTGTGTTTGGATACATGTACCCGCGTACATGTTTGGATATATGTGCCTGTGTGTATATACATGGATGTTTCTCTGTGTGTTTGTATATACGTGTGTGCCTATAAATGTTTGCATGCATGTGTATCTTCTGTGTGTGATGTATGTGTATGTTTATATGTATGTGTGTTCATGTGTCTGGGTACATGTGTATCATGCCTGCATGTGTGCATGTGTGTGCATGTAAACACGTGTATGTTTCTCTGTGTGTATCTATATATGTGCGTATTTGTGTGTACTTGTATGCGTGTGTATATTTCTGTGTCTGTAAGTGTGTGTGTACATATGTGTATGTAGAATGGGGTATTGATGTCTCCTGGTTTAAGTCCTTGGATCAAATGATGGTTACATTTATGATAAAAGGGATGAGTTTGCCATAATCTCACCCTTCCCCAAACCACCGGGCTCCGCCTCCCTTTCCATCCAAACAAGAATCCTTTCAAACTCCAACCGCAGGAAGAAAATAATAATCTCGTCTGCATGGAAAGAGACTCACCAAGCACGAAGCAAGTTGGCGCTGGCTCCATTAGAAATGAACAGATAAACAAACAAATGGGAGCTTGGAAGCAGGAGATGGTTTATGAATAAAACAATGTTTTATTAAGTTGCTATTAAATTTCAATTGAACAGTGCTTGGGATACATAGGCACAGACGTATTCCTGAAACTAATTGGTTTTCCACATCTGCCTTGCTTCCTAATTGGACTAATTACCGCACTGTAGGATAATGTTCGTCGTACTACAGAAAGCAAGAAACCTTGATTTACAGTGAGAGAAGCAGCAATTAGAGGGAATTAATTCATAAAGCAACATCTAAATAAATCATATTATGAGAAGACAGCGCTGTAATTATTGTGACTGGTGGGTCCCTGGTGGGGGAACATCAAACTCAAACCTCAAACCAAGCAGCTGAATTCTCCTCGGATCACCGTAGTGTCTCCAATTTCATCAAGCATGTACCACCTATTCTTTAAGGCCTAATTGAGGCTCCATGTCAAAAACAATATGGCCCAACACTTCTCTTTTCTAGCAGCAGCGGAAAAAAACATCAAGTTCTCACCACCTCATATTTGTCCTTTGTCAGAATTAAATATGAGTTCAGCACAACATGGGTAATGGGTTATGGCTGCAGTTTCAAAATGGGATTCTCTGCAAACTTAAGTGTCATTATGAATCTTCTCTTGACATCCACTGGCATTTTTGGGGTTGTAGCTAACAGTGCTTATTTGTAAGAATAGCATGTTAAACTTCAGAGTTTCAATCATTCATCTCCCCTTGCTAAGGAGTCACAGGTTAAGGTCCTGTTTGACCGGAAAGGTTCTAAAGGCCCCACAATATTTACACCATTACCTCCCCTTTGACAGTAGAGATTCTCTATTTTCCTTTGTTGTTTTTTTTTTTTCCCCTTCTTTTTGTTTTATCTTTTCGCCTTCTTTTTACTGTCATTCAGACTGAACCTGGGAACTTGTGAACAGCCTCCAGAATAAATCCTTTGAGCCTCAGTCTCCCCATCCATTAAAAATTCAGTGATATTCTCCTAACTAACCTGCCACCTGTGATATGCTCTGAAAAGGGTTTTCTCACTTTTTCTTATTAAGGCACATGTACAAAATGATGTCTACACAACGCAAGGGACCTCAGAGAGGTTGTTTGTGGCCCAAAGTCATCTGGGGCTCTGGACCCAGGCTCTTGTCATCCCGAAGTCTACCTTCCTACTACTGAGGGAGTCAGGGTCTTGGAACTCCTATGACCCACTGGTGCCATGGAGACCCACTGGGGAACTCGTCCCCGAAGAAGCTTCACTCTCTTTGTTGAAAGAGCCTTGCACTCAGCCACCTGGAGCAGCCCTGACCCTCAGCCCTCATCTTCACAGTAGGCCACTGCTCTCTGCAGGTACCCCCTGCTCACTTCCTGCGAGGAGGCATTGCCGTTGCTCACCTCCATCTGCCGGTAGAGAGGTGGCAACCAGTCAGAGGAAAACACTGTAGGGAAATAACCTGCAGTGTAACCACACGCAGTGCAAGCGCTCTGAATTTCCCTTGGAAGGGGGACTGCTTCCCTGCCTATTAAGTCAGGAAGTCAAGAGTTGAGCAGGGGTCAGAGAATTCTTGCAAGGAATGTCTTTGACTTCCAGGACTAATTGTTAAGAATGAGTGCCTTTAGAATCAAAAAGACTTGGATTTGAACCTATTTCTGTGATGTCTAAGCTTGAATATACTATGTAACCTCTGTATCTCAGCGTTCTCATCCTCAATTGTGAGTAATAATACCTGCTTCATGAAGTTGTTATGAGGATCAAGTAATAGAGTTTGTGTAAAGTATTTAGCTCCTTCCTAGACCTGGAGAAGGGAAAGGCTACCCAGTCCAGTATTCTGGCCTAGAGAATTCCATCAACAGTATAGTCCATGGGATCGCAAAGAGTCGGACACGACTGAACAACTTTCACTTCACTAGGCCTAGATAAGTTTCAAAAAATAAAATTTGCCATTATTATCACTATTATTATTATTACTGCTTCATCTAAATCTTTGGTCTTTCTAAAGTAACTTCAACAAATGGCCACCCATCTGAATGCCTCTGAGAAAGGGGATTTACTTTGTTCTGAGTCAGTCCATTCACTTTTCAAGCAGTCATATAGCTCCTGATTTCTACTTCTGGATCTATATCATGTCAGACTGTGTCATTTCAAAATGATTCCTTTTGCCCAAATCGAATCATTTGGCGTCATTTCCAAGTAGCGGAGTGAACTCTTTTTTTCCCATTAGGACTTGATCTTAGGAGAGTGTTCAACTGGGGGCTGTCTACAGAGGCTCACTTTGGGGATAATTATTCAAATACTGTTCTAGATTCTTCAAATCCAAAGCAATATCTACCCTGATCTCGTGAAAATAACTGTACCCAAATTTAGAAAAACAATTGTCAATAGAGAACTGCTTCGTGTCAAAAAAAGAAGCTAATTTTATTTCTATCCATCTCCAAGCATTTTCTTAGGATGCAGATCTGAAAGAATAAATTTCCTCGTGACATAGAATAATAGTGTCTCATGCCATGTTCTCAGACCCATCTGGATTCTATGAGATGATGTAGGTAATGAGCTAATATAAAGTTGAATAAATGTGAACAGGTCCACATGAAATGCAATGGCCTTGAACAGCACAGGAAGTGGAGGATGACGAATAGACCATCTGGAATTGTCTGCGTAAGACGAGCGCGCCAGCAACACCAGCAAGCCCCATCAGGGTGAAGGCCCTCTAGGGTGGGGCCTCGGTAGATGCTCACGGGGGCTTCTCTGTACATATTGAGGCCCGAGAAGTGGCCAGAGTACAGTTGGCCCCCAGCAGAAGCACCCACCACCTCCGTCTGCTTGCTGTTCTGTGGGGTGAGGGTGGGAGCAGCTTCGTAAGGGGAGATGCACATTTGGAGCTCAAACATCTAGCAGTCTAAGCTTAGGTGCTGGCTCTCGGGCGGATGCTGAGAAACGCAGCTGGCTGCTGCTGTCTGGGATGTTTGTGGTGCTCAGGACCAGCGGGAAGCTAGGTTTTGGCATTGCCCCTCCCTCTGCGCAAGGGCAAGCCCTTGATCCCAGCTAGCTCAGTATCAGGCAATCCAGGCTTCCGAGCTCATGCACTGGACATCCCTCTTGTTTCTCCAGACTCCCAGGTCCCCATCTGAACAGCCAAGTGATTTTAGGAAAGCAACTTGGACTCTCTGAGTCCTCACTGTCTCATTAGTAAAATGTGAGTGCTACTCAAGCTTATCCCGCAAGATTATGGTATGAGGAGTAAATGAGATGCTGTACACAAAAAGCTCTTAGTCAGCAGTAGTGATGCCCTGGGCGCTCAGGTTTTTTACGACAATCCATTTGGGAACGTCTTCCCTTCCAGGAACAGGAAGCTGGGCAGTTAAATCCAATCCTATCTTTCTCTTTGATATTTCATAGTCATATCATATTAAGCTGTGTCAAATCACCTTCGTATGATGGAGAAGAATTAACATAATATGATGTTGGAGGGCATGTTGCTACTCAGTACACCATAAATTCCTCCATTCAAAAGCAAAGCTGCACAGCCAATTACCTGCTCTTTAACAAAATTTTCATCCAGCATGTGCCAGAAAAATGAGGGATGTTTCGGGCAAGCAGACAAAGATCCATCCTGATTTGTGATGCTTAATGCCATCGCAAGGAGACCTTGCAATTGGTTCCCCAGCTAATGTGAAAAATGTAGAGAGATAATGTCACTTCAGAAAGATATAAACCCAGAGGGGCAGAGATTTGTTCATCATTGTTTGCCATTTCCCCTTTTCTCTGTCTCTCTTCTCTCTCTGTATCTGTCTCTATCTCCGTCTCGATCATCATCTTTCTATCTCTCTATTTCCTCACCCACGGAATCTAGCCACCACAGCTTGAGGGGAGCCAGGTACATTCAGAGGCCTCACATGTGGGTTTCAGCCTGCAGCCCTGGTACAGACCTCAGCAAACAGCCAGCGTCAACCACTACATGTGCGAGAGGGACAAGGCTGCAGTGATTCCAGCTCCTAGAATAAGGTCTTCCAGCTGAGACCCCAGACATTGCAGTGCAGAGAAAATACCCCCATCGAAATCCCTGACCCACAGCATCCAGGAACATAATAAATGGTTCTTTTATACTGCTAAGTTTTAGGGTAATTTATTATGTATCCATAGTAACTAGAATATCATCTTAATAATAACAAGCTTAATAATAACAGAGCTTTAAAGCTTTTCATATTCACTACTCACTTAATTCCCAATGGGGAACATATTATTACTCTCCTAATTTTATAGAAAAGCAAAGTTCCTTGATTAATAGACAGAGCTAGCAGATGGTGGTGGAGAAGGAAATGGCAACCCACTCCAGTGTTCTTGCCTGGAGAATCCCAGGGACGGGAGCCTGGTGGGCTGCCGTCTATGGGGTTGCACAGAGTCGGACACGACTGACGTGACTTAGCAGCAGATGGTGGAGCTAATATTAAAACCAAAATTTTCTGGCTCCAAATCTTGGGGTTCTTTCCCTGTGCTATCTTTACTGGATCACACACTGCATTTTGGTGAGCAGGAGACAGCCTCAATCAGACCTGGGATTTTCAGTTGATTCTAGTGGCAGTGTAGCACATTACATGTAGTCATACTGGGATCGATTTGCCGGGATTCAATCTCTGACTCTGCCTCCCAGGAGCTGTGTTGTCACTGATCGGGAATCTTTGGGGTCTTCCCAGGACAGACCCCTCCCCCATATCTTCTGCTGTAGCTCCTCCTTGAAGTACCCAGATGATAGTATCCCATGCATATTTCCTGAGTTTTTTAGAGCTAAAACCTATCACCAAATAGAAGATAACCCCTTGATCATCTTGAGCATGTAGACCCCAGACCTACTGGTACCTAAGGACTGATGATGTTAACTGCCCTGTTACCTTAAGCTAGCCAGAGAATTGTGCACAAGCTGGTCATGGACCCTAGGAAGCCCCTCCCTCACCTTGCTAAAACGCTCACCTTTTAAAATGCTTTATTGAAATCTTTGGGGAATTCAGGGATTTGGGGCCACAAGCCTCCCGTTCTTCTTGTTAAGCCCTGCAATAAACCTTTCTCTGCTCCAAACTCCATCACCGTGGTTTGGTCTCACTGTGCATCAGGCACATGAATCTGTGTTCAGTAACAGTAAGATTTGGGCAAATTAAGAGGTATGCTGAGTTTCTTCATCAGTAAAAATTTGCAGTGATGCTGGGCACATCAGTGTTGTTCAGTCAGTGTTGATGGTGATTATGGTTTATAGAATTGCTCTCTGTCTCAGGAAGAGGGGCCCTTACCCTAGGCCTCCCACTTTAATGGGATGCACTGTGACCCATATCTCCAGTCATGCCCTACCCGGAGGATGAAAGCACCTGGAACCGGGAAGACAGAGCATCCTAGTGCGCGTCCTTCCCTCTAGAGTGTTCTCTGGGAATCCTGGGAATCCCTGCCCACAGGCTGCAAGCCCACTTCCATGGCACAAACAAGTACCATCTTTGATTCTTCCTCCTAGGGGCAGACTGGTTTTTGTCCTATTCACCCTAGGCTGAAAGGTGGCCAAAGCTTGGCTGCTTGCATGGGATGTGGATAAATCTTACACGAGCCAACTTAGACCTCTCACATGTGTGCACAAGGCTTCTTCTGTTATGAGCAGAGTCAGGGATGGGAAGACAAAAGGGTGTGGATGATGAGCTAGGGCCCAAGATCTAGCTCTTCCTGTTTCACCTTATCCCATCATGTAACTCAGGAGTCCAAAAATTTGAAACTTGATCTGGGCTTTCAAGTTATTATGAAGGTCTGTTTCTTCAGACAGAAACCCAGAATGTATTCTGTTTATTTATTTATTTTTTTTTTAGTTTTAAAGATTTAAGATTGACAAGTTGATCAGGAAAGAGACAAAAGTCAGGGAGCCTAGCCGCAGAGATCTTACAGGCATTCAG
Organism: Muntiacus reevesi; assembly: GCF_963930625.1. Lineage (NCBI taxonomy): Eukaryota > Metazoa > Chordata > Mammalia > Artiodactyla > Cervidae > Muntiacus > Muntiacus reevesi. The sequence goes on along the minus strand of NC_089253.1, from coordinate 118,714,362 downwards.
ATGACAAATAAAAGACCAGAGTAGAGGTTAGGAGCTTTAAAAAGAATAAACAGAAGTGAGAGACATTTCAGCAGTATAAAAGATCAGCCTCACCCATGGGATGATGGGCTTAAGAACAGTCCCAGTGACTTCTCAGATTTCTCTAGTTAGTCCACTGATATAGGAAGGGATGATGCAGCATATTTGGGAAGGGAAGGGAATATAGTGAGTTTGGGTCCGTGCATACTGAGTTTCAGATGCTGGCAAGCTGTCCACACGGTGAGGACTGTAGCTTGAGATGTATAGGTCAGATTTGACGTATGTTAAAGCATGATGCAGTGACTAGAGTGGTAGAAAAGGATTGAGCATCACCTCGGAGGAAGAAAAGCCAGGTGCTACGCTGTATCAGGCAGGATAAGCTAAAGTGCCAGGTGGCCCCCAAACCTCCGGAGCTTAGAGCATCAGAGGTTTGTTTCTCACTCACATGAGCATCGTGGGTTACTCCATGGCTCTGCCCCGTGTTTTCTAACCAGGACCCATGCAGGTGAAGGAGCATGAGCATGACTGGTGGGACTGCAGAGAGAAAATAGATCGTGGCAATTCACACATTGGCTCTTAATACTCCTTCTTGGAAAGGACACACAGTGCTCACATTTCATTAGGCAGAGCAAGCCACATGGTCAAGCCAGCCCTCACCACAGTAGGAAATACAAGGAGAAGCAGTGATCATTTTTGAACTGTAATATAGCCGATGACATGCCATCCCAGAAGCAAGGGAAAAGCAACAAATAACATATAAGGGAATCCCCATAGGGTTATCCGCTGATTTTTTAGCAAAATTCTACAGGCCAGAAGGGAATGGCAGGACATACTTAAAGTAATAAAAGGAAAACACCTAGAGCCAAGATTATTCTACCCAGTAAGGATCTCATTCAGATTTATATAGAAATAAAAAACCTCATAGACAAGCAAAAGCTAAGAGAATTCAGCACCACCAAACCAGCTTTACAACAAATGCTGAAAGAACACCTATAAAATTAAACCAAAAACAGTTAGGAAAATTATAACAGAAACTTGCATATCAATAGTTACCTTAAATATAAATGAATCAAATGCTCCAACCAAAAGACACAAACCTAGCTGAATGGCTACAAAAGCAAGACCTGTATTTATGCCATCTATGAAAAACCCACTTCAGACCTAGGGACACATACAGACTGGAAATGAGAGGACGGAAAAACATATTCCATGCAAATAGAAATCAAAAGAAAGCTGGAGTAGCAATACTCATATTAGACAAAATAGACTTTAAAATAAGACGGTCACAAGAGACAAGGAAGGACCCTATATAATGATCAAGGGATTAACCCAAGAAGAAGACATAAAAATTGTAGATATTTATGCACCCAATGTATAGAAGCACTTCAATATATAAGGCAAATGCTAACAGCCTTAAAAGGGGGAAATTGACAATAATACAGTAATAGTCAGGAACTTTTCCACTCCACCCACACGAATGGACAGATCATCCAGTTAGAAAATTAACAAGGAAACACAAGCCTTAAATGACACATTAGACCAGATAGACATAACTGTTATTTATAGGACATTCCATTCAAAAGCAGCAGAACACCATTCTTCTCAACTATAAGTAGGACACTCTCAAGGTCAGATCACATCTTGGGTCACAAATCAAGCCTTGGTAAATTAAGAAAGTTGAAATTGTATCAAGCATCTTTTCTGACCACGGTGCTATGAGATTAGAAATCAATTACAAGGAAAAAAACTGTAATAAACACAAACTCATGGAGGCTAAATAATACTAAATAACCAAGAGATCACTGAAGAATTAAAAGAGGAAGTGACATGCTATCCCAGAAAATGTCTTCTTACCCTTATTTTTTTATACTTCATAACTGGCACTGTCTAGCTTGGGAGTGGGTGCAGGACTGCTTTTCAAATAATTAATAATAGTTAACCAAGTTATGTGGTAGGGAGAGGATTCAGTTCAGTTCAGTCACTCAGTCATGTCCGACTCTTGGCAACCCCACGGATGGCAGCACCCCAGGCCTCCCTGTCCATCACCAACGCCCGGAGTTTACGCAAACATGTCCATTGAGTCGGTGATGCAGTCCAACCATCTCATCGTCTGTCGTCCCCTTCTCCTCATGCCTTCAATCTTTCCCAGCATCAGGGTCTCTTCAAATGAGTCAGTTCTTCGCATCAGATGGCCAAAGTATTAGAGTTTCGGCTTCAGCATCAGTCCTTCCAATGAATATTCAGGACTGATCTCCTTTAGGATGGACTGGTTGGATCTCCCTGCAGTCCAAGGGACTCTCAAGAGTCTTCTCCAACACCACAGTTCAAAAGCATCGATTCTTCGGCGCTCAGCTTTCTTTATAGTCCAACTCTCACATCCATACATGACCACTGGAAAAACCATACATAGCCTTGACTAGATGGACATTTGTTGGTAAAAAGAGGATTAAGGTACTGATTCCAAATGGGAGCAAAAGCACACACAAACTTATAGAGATGAAACAGAACATCAATTCTCTCAGTGAGCACTTATTTATCATCTAGTGATAAAGAATCTATCTGCCAATGCAGGAGACTTGAGTTCAATTCCTGAGTCAGGAAGATCCCTTGGAGATGGAAATGGCAACCCACTCCAGTATTCTTGCCTGGGAAATCCCATGGACAGAGGACTCTGGCGGGCTACAGAACATAGGGTCGCAAAATAGTCGGCTATGACTTAACAGCTAAACAGCAACAGCAAATACCTTGTATTAGGAAAAGATCTTTCTACAAACCCAGGACATGGCCCAACATACCCAGTAAAACTGAGTTGTAGCCATAAGGAAAACAAACTTTTTTAGGGAGTAGTTTCTAATTGCTTTATGTTCACTTACCATCCCTCCACAATGACTCAGCACAGTGATACTAGTACTGTCAGTTCAGAGATGAGGAGTGTGAGGTTCAGGGGTTGTATAACTTCCCCCAAGGTTACACAGCTGTGTATGGTTAGAGGCTGGATTCCAACCCACTCCCAATTCTCTCTCCCATTGAACAATCCTCAGCGTTCAGAAGTCTGCCCCAAGTAAGAAGGAATTCAGGCACGGAGCGTACAGAACAAAGGCTATGAAGGAAACTGGGGAGCTAGTTAACAGGCCACACCAGTTCACTTTAGATGGCATCAAAGAGAACAAGCACAGGCCCAAAATGGTGTCACTTGTGCTAGAACCCATGACATTGTATTAAATAAAATCACAGTTAGATTTAATACATAACCTACTTACAATTTAGATTTTTGCCAGAAATGTAACTGCAATCAACCAGTCTGCAGTTTTCTGCCCGCAGCAATAAGGTAATCTGTCTCGTGGACTCTCTCCATCCCCCAGAGGCAAACTGCATGAATCCCTTGCCTTTCCCTCTCCCCAAAAAGAAGATATCCTGGCTAGGAGTAATCCTTTGTCTTCTCTTTCTAATAGCTCTCTTACCCCACTCTTCTTTCTGTACAAACCTTCCATTTTGTACAACCCTTCAGAGTGCCCTTCTCTGGCCAGAGAATCAGCTGCCCGATTCATGAATCACTGCATAAAGCAAGCCTGTTAGGTCTTCCAGTGCACTCCGTTGAAGTTTGTTTTTTAACAATGGTGAAGTTTATTCCTCGTGGACTCCTGGAGGGAGAGATGTTTTAACTAAAGACTGTTTAAAAAAAAAAAGAAATGAACTGAGTTAACTGTCAATAAAGAAAGTAGTCACAATGTGAAAGTTTTAAGTTGTTTTATTTGGGGCAAAATGAGGACTGTAGCCTGGGAGGCGGAATTTCAGAGAGCTCAGAGAAACTGCTCCGAAGCGGTGAGGGGAAAGTCAGCATTGTGTGTGATTTTAGAGAAGGGAGGAGGGGGTGCATGCAGTCAGGCACATACTTGGCCGTGGCTTGCTGCTAGTGAGAAGAGCAGATGTCACCGTTAATGACTTTAGTGCTTCCTTCGATATGAGGAGATACAAGAAGTGGGTTCATAAAATCTCCTGGAAATATCTAACTATCTGAAGACCTGTTCTGCCGGTTTTTCCCACAGCACAAAGTGCCTCATTCCTGATCGCCACCCTGAACTCCCTTCAGGGTGTGTTGAAGGTCAGCAGCTGCAGCAGCTCTTGATTTAATCCTTGTAGAAGTAGCTGGCAAGTGCCAGTTTGCAGTAATAGTTGGCAAAATGTTAAAGATCTTTTTGGTTTTATTGAACAATTCATGAACTGGGCGGCACCCCATCTAGCAACTAAGTAGGAGCTCTGAGGAGTTGTACACAGTAAAAGACTCTTAAATGTAGGAGAAATCAGGACAAGGAATTTATCCCTGCTAAAAGTGGACTGCTTGTCACAAGGTCATCTTCCTATAGGGGACAGTAGGGGCTTATCTGTTAGATGACTTCATTAGTGTTGACCAAGTAATTCCAGGTTGACTGGTTTACGATTTCATGCCTGGGAGAGGCTAAAGTGAAGTGAAGTGAAGTCAAAGTCGCTCACTCATGTCCGATTCTTTGTGACCCCATGGATTATACAGGCCATGGAATTCTCCCGGCCAGAATACTGGAGTGGGTAGCCTATCCCTTCTCCAGCGAATCTTCCCTACCCAGGAATCAAACCCAGGTCTCCCGCATTGCAGACGGATTCTTTAGCAGCTGAGCCACAAGGGAAGCCCAAGAATACTGGAGTGGGTAGCCTATCCCTTCTCCAGGGATCTTCCCGACCCAGGAATCGAACTGGGGTCTCCTGCATTGCAGGTGGATTCTTTACCAACTGATCTATCAGGAAGCCTGGAGAGGCTGAAACTGTCATTAAATTAAGCATTAAGTCTTGGTTTGATGATGTTGGGTGACAAGTGACTTCATTTGGGGGTCTGTTGTCTTGCTTTTAACATGAAGGACTGTCAAATATGGAAAACCAAGCATTGAGCAAAGCAACTAGTCTGAGACTATGAGGTGACTGAGGAGAGTGGGGAACAGTGCAGAATGGATTTGCTGGAGAGATCATATCAGCTTTTGAGCTCCAGACGAATAACCATCTCCGCTCCCTGTCTTTCCCATCTCCCAAGCAGGTTCAGACTGTCTCACGAAGCATTTTGCATCTCTCTTCAAGCATCATATTCTAGCTTCTATTACACATGCATCAGCATTGTCTTCCATCCGAGATTGTAAACTTCCTGACAGCTGCGACGATGTTCCATTCGTCTTGTTTCCCAAAGCTTGATATTTAGTAGCATCTCAGTGTGCCTGCCCAATTGAGGATTGTTCCTCAAATAAGTCCCCCTGTGGGAAAGGAGAGTTGCCCTTGATTGGAGAAACTTTAACGGCTGTATTTTGAAGAGGGTTAAAGGGTACTTCTCCTGGGATGGGTATAATTGTAGAGAAGGAAAGATTATTTCCAGAACATTAGGGGTTGAAGTTGTTTGAAGGATCAAAGACAGTCTTCTCTGTCAACTCAGGATGCTCCTTTGCATTTAAAAGTAATGCCATTTACTTACAAATTGCAGTGTTTTTGATGCAAATGAGCCGCTTCTGGACAGTTTTCTGTCCCCCAGATTAGCTAAGAAACAGGGGGAAATTGACCAAGGATGCAGAATGCTAAGCCTGACCTGAGGCCTATTAAAAGAAAACTTCTATTTAATTATTCCTCTTTCTGAAGAAAGAGACAATTAGAACCCAGTGACGTGGCTAGAGGGGGCCCCTTCAGGACTTTTTCAGAGCTGGCCCAAGATTTTGCTTTTATCACGTGGACTCTGGGTCTGGAGGTGGCCAGCAGAGCGCACTTGACCAGACAGCCTAGGGAAATTGTTGAGAGCAGAGGCCTGTCTCAGGCCAGACCTGACCTGGACTTGCAGAAGAGTTGTGTTGAATTACTGAACCCCTTTGGCCTTCAGTTTCTCTGTTAGACAGGGAGACCCATCCCTGCCCTCTTTATATTCATGGTGAGAGAATATTAATCTAGTGGCTGCTATTCAACAATTTACTATTTATAAAGTGGTTCTGCGTCCATTATCTCATTTGATCCCCGCAAGACCCCATGAGGTGGGAATTATCATTATTTGCATTTCCAATAGGAAAACTAGGGCTGGTCGGTTAAATTGTGCAAGTCACAAGGTCAGTGATGGGGGCATGCTGATTCTGACCCCATTTGACACTTCTTCCTCCCTCGTAGATAAAACAAAGATGAAAAGTGTAGAGGAGAAAAATCTGTTTTTTCTTTACCCATCTTAGATTCTCCAGCAGGAATCCCGTAAATGAGACTGGCCAAAGCCAGATTAACTAGGGAGAAATAGGCAGAAGTTCATTAACATGGGCAGTGAGTAACTCGGAGTGGTTTGAATTTGAGCTTATATATCATCTCAGGCCAAACAAAGGGAAAAGGGTTTGGGGCTCTTGGGGAGAAGAGGGGGATGAGGAGACAAGTCATTGAAAGGTGACCAGGAAAATTACAATAAACTTGTTTTTTAGTAAAATGATGTTTAGTAAATTTTGTTATGCAGATTTACACTGGTAATGAGAATTGCTAAGAGTCCTCCTCTTCCTGGAATGGGCAAGAAAGCATGCTCGTGTGTTCTCACTCACTCAGTCGTGTCCAACTCTTTATGACCCTATTAACTGGAGCCCCCCAGGCTCCTCTGTCCATGGCAAGCATACTGGAGGCATCTCCTCCAGGCAAGCATACTGGAGTGGGTTGCCATTTCCTTCTCCAGGGGATCTTCTGAACCCAGGGATTGAACCCGTGTCTCTTGTGTCTCCTGCATTGGCAGGCATATTCTCTACCACTGAGCCACCTGGGGAGCCCATGGGCAAGAGAGACATCCCCACAGATGAAAATCTCCTTTGTGAAAAAAAAGCGTGTGCCCTTCTCCTAGAGCTCTTCCTGCTGGTTTTCAATTGCCCTTTAACTCAAAATAACCCGTATGCCAAAGAGGTATATTTGGGGGCAGCATCTTCTGGTGCCCTTTAGAAGATAAGCCACACCTAATAACAATACTTCTTAAGAACTAAAGAGCCTCTTGATGGAAGTGAAAGAGGAGAGTGAAAAAGTTGGCTTAAAGCTCAACATTCAGAAGACTAAGATCATGGCATCTGGTCCCATCACTTCATGGCAAATAGATGGGGAAACAGTGGCTGACTTTATTTTGGGGGGCTCCAAAATCACTGCAGATGGTGATTGCAGCCATGAAATTAAAAAACACTTACTCCTTGGAAGAGAAGTTATGACCAACCTAGACAGCATATTAAAAAGCAAAAACATTACTTTGTCAACAAAGGTCTGTCTAGTCAAGGCTATGGTTTTTCCAGTAGTTATGGATGGATGTGAGAGTTGGACTATAAAGAAAGCTGAGCGCTGAAGAATTGATGCTTTTGAACTGTGGTGTTGGAGGAGACTCTTGAGAGTCCCTTGGACTGTAAGGAGGTCTAACCAGTTCATCCTAAAGGAGATCAGTCATGGGTGTTCATTGGAAGGACAGATGTTGAAGCTGAAACTCCAATCCTTTGGCCATCTGATGCGAAGAGATGACTCATTTGAAAAGACCCTGATGCTGGGCAAGATTGAGGGCAGGAGGAGAAGGGGACAACAGAGGATGCGATGGTTGGATGGCATCACCGACTCAATGGACATGGGTTTGGGTGGACTCTGGGAGTTGGTGATGGATGGGGAGGCCTGGCGTGCTGCGGTTCATGGGGTCGCAAAGAGTTGGACTCGACTGAGCTACTGAACTGAACTAAGAGTCATACATATACTAATTTATTTAATCTTCCCAACAACCCAATAAGGTAGGTATTATTATTATGATTTTCACTTATTTTCATTTTACTTAGATGAGGAAAATGAGACACAGACAGGCCATGATCACACAGCTAAGAGTTAACAGAACTGAGACTAGAATTTAGGAAGACCGGTCCTAGAACACATGTTCTTATGCCTTGAGCAATGATTTTTCTCATTTCCTGTGGCAGAGCAGAAGGACTCTGAGTAATTACAAGTATAATATTCCTTGAAAAAGGAAAGCACATATACACTCCTATTTCCCCTCTTTTCACCCTGAAATCTTTCCTCTTAACCATCCCATTGCCAGGAACTCTACCACTAGCAATCATTTCTCTAGACAACGTCATTAATTCTCCTTGCTTAAAGGCTCCCGCCTCCTTCCCCATGCCCCTACAGACACGTGCGTGCACACAGAATAGCCTGAAACTCCAGCAGCAAGTCCTCCATGACTCTGATCGCTTGCTTCTGCCCCTCCCCCTCCGTGCCTCACACCCTGCCTTCCCAACTCACCAAACCTTTGGAACTTACCTAAAGGGGCCGCGATCTCTTGCCTATCAGTGCAACTTCCAGGTTTCCCACTTGGCTAGTTTTAAAGAACCTGCTTGCCAGTGAGGGGACATAAGAGATGCCAGTTCAGTCCCTGGGTCTGGAAGATCCCCTGGAGGAGGGCATGGCAACCCACTCCATTATTCTTGCCTGGAGAATCCCTTGAACAAAGGAGCCTGAAGGATCATGGTCCATAGGGGTGCAGAAAGTCGGACACTACTGAAGTGACTTGGCACGGATACACACACTCGTCTTTCAGTTTAGTCCCCTCTTCCTTGTGACCTGTTGGACGCCTATTTTTTAAAGTTTATTGCTGCTCTCCCAGTTCACTGTCAGTGCATGTCCTCAATGCCCTCATAGCAGCTTGAGCATTTTCCCCCTCCCATGGGGGAGTAATTGTTTGAGCAAATTAACTAAGAGCTACTTGAAGGAAAAGGTTATTTTTCTTTATCTTTGTATTACCTGTCAGTTCCTGTCACTTAGTAATGAAAGGACTCAAAATGAGTCTCCCTAAAATGTGCCACTTTGGCATGTGGGTTAATTTGAGGTGAAATCAATCAAAGTCCAAAAGATAGAGGAAGAGATTTTTACCTCTCCCTTCACTCCCCCAAAGACGTTAGATCGAGCATCTGGCCCAGAAAGAAAGATATCGTCAAAACTAGCTTCAAAGAATATGGACAAGTTCTGATAAATTGGGGTGGGGGGAAGTAGGCAGGGTCTAGAGACTAAATTCCTCTCTGTGTCCCACTGTCTCTGTGTGGCAAGGCAAACATTTGTTTACCAAACACTTGCTTTTCCCATCTTCCTGTAAGTTCTCTTCCTCGCCTTCGTAGCCCCAGTTCCCTACCTCCTTCTTAGTTCAGAGTGGCATATTAACACAATTACCTAACTGCCTGTGGGCCTCATATTCTTACGGGGTTCCCGTACAGACATAATTAAATTTGTTTCTCTCCTGTCACTCTGTCTTATCTCAATTTAATTATTAGAACAGGCAAATGAACCTAGAACAGCAGAGGAAATTTTTTTCTTTCTCAACAGTTGGTGACCCAGATGGGACTGACTTCTCTTGCTGGACCCTGCTCACTCTGAGGCTGCTGCACCTGAGAAAACTTGGGACGGCTGACAACAAGTCAACAAAAGGGGAAAATCCTCACCATGTCAGTCTTCTAGCCTGCAAGGTCCAGTGGAAGCGAGAATGGTGGAAGCGAAGCACTCTTGCTTCTTATTGATCTTCTCCCTCCCAGAGATGACCATTGTTCTCCTTGTCTCTGTCTTTTCCATCACTTCTCATGAGATGGAAAACCATAGGGCAGAACATAGGCATGGACCTATAAGCCCGCAGTTTGAGTCAGCCTCACACACTGGTGAGTTCGTGACTCTCACCAGACTAGAGCCTATTTTGACAGATTATCACCGGGTCTTTTGGTTACTTAGCTAAGTGAAGTCTTCTCAGTATTAAAGGAGCGTGGTTTTCATCAGAACTGTACAAATTTCTACATTTGCCTTTTAAATCTTCTTGTCATTTTGCTTAAATTCTTAATTAAGTATTGTTTCATAATGATCTGTGATTCTATTTAGTTGTGTTCAAGTCTTCTGATATTTTTAACAAACTTCCCCAAATCAAATTTTAAATGAAGATTTTTTTTTTGACCCAGAAATAACTGTGGGATTTTCCCAGAGGGCCTCTGGAACATCTCAAAAGTTTTATTCTCTCTCCTTATAAAAAGGAAGATGTTAAAATAATTAGGCTTGTTTAATAAGTTCATGAAGCATTACCAAATAAGTGATGCTAAACCTTAGATTGTATTTATATATATATATGTATATATATATGCTATTAATTTGAGTGCTCCAAAAATTGTATGAAATATTTAAAATTCTGATATGTCCTGGTATGCTGTTAATTAGTCATAATTATAGTTATTATCCTAAAATGCTTTATGTCATAGAAATAAGTAAGTTTCCTCATCAGCTGCATTATAATAAATGCTTCTCAGATCTTTAAAAGTGGACATTTTAAAGTATTTCATCATTTACTTTGTGATTGTTTTACTCTGATGCTTTTGCCAAAGTGTTCTTGCAAAACTTCATCTTCAGAGAGATTCATGCAAAGGACTTTTACAAGTATTCTAGAACAACTTTCTGATAATTTTAATTTTAATATCATTTAACTAAACTGAGTAAAAATTTTCAGGACTAGTGGGAAAGCTAGATTTGAGTATAACAAATATTAAGTTCATGGGACTGAATGAACTGATAGAGGATGATAACAGTTTTTTAGACTTTTTCTTTGAAACATTGGTGGTTCTTTTCTGTTTTGCTTTTCCCGGAGCAGAGCAAACTTTTCTCTCTTTTCTCTGTGCCCCCTAAGTTGTTGCTGTTTAGCCGCCCAGTCCTGTCCGACTCTGTGTGACCCCACGGACTGCAGCCCGCCAGGCTCCTCTCTCCATGGGATTCCCCCAGGCAAGAATACTGGATTGGGTTACACTCCTCCTCCAAGGGATACTACCTATGACTTAGAGCAATTTGGTAAAATATATCTTTGTGAACAAAAATGAAACACATTTTTCCCTGCCTGATCCCTCCAGAACTCAGAAATTGTCAGGGAGCATTCTTATTTTCCTAGCATTTACTTGCACAAGTTCACTAAGAACACTTCCTAAGAACCTGTTTTCCTTGTATCAGGGCACAATTAGAAACCTTGGTTATATCACCAAGGCTTTGAATGAAGTGTTGCATTTGAGAGGAATGTATATAGACTAACATATTACCAGACAGGTTTAAGGAACTAGGGTTGACTTTCTGGAACCAATAAAGCCCATTGGACAAATAAGCCTGGACGACTTGATATCAACTGCAGAGAAGTCACTGGAACAGCTCTGTGTGGACAGTCTGTGTGCCTCTTGCTGTGTGGCTGCTCAGAAGGGTCACCAGAGACATTCAAATTGCAAACCAGTGAATGTATCAGACTGACACTGCCTGCCCTCATACCGCCTGAAGACGCCTTGAGCTGCACATCTAGAAACCTCCAATGACTGAGTCAGCTCCAATCATTAACCCCTGTTTTATTTTGTCTCCATGGAAATGCCTCTTACTAAGTACCTGATTGCTTGCAACATACGCCTCACTTTTGGAACCCATCTGACTCACACCTCTTAAAATGAGACACAATTGTTTAACCAAACTGATCTATTTTCAGACTAAGGGGCTGGTTCAGTAAGATAGAGCAATCTACTAACTCAACTTCTGGGCTATAAAATTTCTAGGCTAAATTTTAAAGGCAGGACTGGAGGGCTAGAGAATGATTCTTCCCCAAATGTTCCCTTTTGGCATATGGATTAATTTGAGCTGAAGACCATCACGGCCCAAAAGACTCAGGAAGAACTTTTTACCTTTCTTCTTAAGAGCTATCACCAAAGATAGCTGCAAAGAATATGGATTAGGTGTGGTAAGTTGGGGTCGGGGGGAGGTAGGCAGGGACTGGAGACTAAATTCCTGTGTCCCACTGTCTCTATGTGGCAGGACAAACATTTGTGTACCCACTACTTGCTTTTCCCAGCTTCCTGTAAACTGTCTTCCTCCCCTTTGAAGCCCTAGACCCCCTCCTCCCTTCTCCTTAGCTCAGGATGGCATGTACGTCTCAACTGCTTGACTTTCTATGGGTCTCATATATTCTTAGGGGGCTCCTGCATATACATAATTAAACTTGTTTTTCTCCTGTTAATCTGTCTTATCTCAATTTAATTATTAGACCAGGCAAATGAGCCCAGACAAGTAGAGGAATTTTCTTCTTCCCCAATAGTAGATATGTGACAAAGTTGCTCTAGGCCAATGCTGTTCAATACTCTATTATAAGCTAGTTTATCAGGATCTCTCTTCTATAATAGAAAAATTTTCCTGATTATTAAAGGAATGCATTCTCATTGTAAACATTTCCCATTATTACAAGAAAATGTAAAGGAGGAAATAAGCATCACTGATAATATCACCACCAGAAATATCCTTTAGCTAGTTTTCTACAATAGCAGCTAGCTGAAAAAGGATGATACCTGTGACAAGTTCATTCAACATGAACAAGGGCCAAGAGAGAAGGAGAAACCTAAATCATAGAGCAATGCCCTGGCAAGGCATTCCTGAGTTAAACACTTCACTGGATATGTTCCAGACCAGCAGGGAAAAGCATGAGGTCACTGGCTACTGAAGAAAGAGCATATGAGAAATAGGACAGCAAAATCTATAGCAAGAGAATAAAGGAAGAGGCTTTTTGCTGCCTTCAGAGAGCAGAACCAGGGCACATGTAGAAAATTTGCAGGAAATCCATCTTGGACTCAATTTAAATAACTTCCTAACGATCATAAAGATCTACAAAAACAGGACATTGCCTTCTGAGCTAGGAAGCAGCCTGTCCCTATCCCTGGAGATACCCAGATAGCTGCTGATGTGAAAGAAAAGTTACTCATGAGCACTCAACAAAAGATGCTAAGGCAGACTTTATTCAAAAGGATGGATGGTTACTACAAAGGGAGTTTTGCAGTAGGGAAGAGAGATGAGATTCACCTCCAAGCACAGGGAAAAGTGTAATTTACAGCCAAGGAGCAGAGAGGGAGTCAGAGGATTAAAACTTCCTAAGAGGAAACATCAGGGCTAAGAGAGGATTCCGGCTAAATTAATCCAATGGGATTCTCGCTGAAGGCATGCCAGGGTGATTCCAGGGTGATCAGACATCACCTGGCAAATAGTGGCGAATGAAGAACTTAATCAGATATTGAAGGTAGAAGATTTTGGTTAAACTGATTTAGCAGAATTCCTGCTAAAATTGGAAAAAGAAAAGTTGAACACTGAAACCCAAAAGTCATGGCTTAGTTGAGAAGACAGTTCGGAGGTGCCCAGTGAGGGTTTTGATCAAGACAATTGTTGTTACTGAAAGAGATGCATTCATTTACTCAATCAGTCAGTAACTCAATCAATATTTATCGAGCATCTGCTAATTGACAAATGATGTTCTAGGTGTGGGGAACCGAAGTCAAATGACACCTGGTGGGCCTTGTCCTCAAGTGGCCATCCATCAAGAGGAGGATATTGCTAAAACAGGTATGATTTCTGAGATGCTTTCTACTTACAATATCTGATGAGTCTTACTTCTAAGAAGTCTTGTCCCAGCAAATCTCACAAATACATTCCAACTTGAATGTGAGTAGAGAAGATGGGGTTTCCTGTGATACCCTTCTGTCTTCTGTCCAAGGGGATATTGCTTCTCCTCTAAGGGAGAACCTTAAGAGTAGCTGCATTTCTAGTTAGGCTTAGGAAAATCCACTTTCCAAAATGGTTTGGATTTTTACAGGATTTTATTTAAGTTCCATCATGGGGCAAACTTGGCTCATGACCAAGGAATTCTTTATTTCATAAAATAGCCTGCAGATGTGTTCTTCAAAATTGCAAGTGCTCTTCATGTCTTTAGAACTGGATTTAATCTCACCAAAAAATAATCCCATCAACTTTGAGGAGGTCACCTATTTGAGAAATCAAGCCTCACTTGTTTAACTCCCTGGGCCTTTGTTTACTCAGACAGGTATGCCAGCTCCTCCCCATCTTGCTCTCCTTGCTGTATGCTCAAAATCCCTTTCCACCATTACAGTTGACCTGGGACCTCTGCAGAGAGACAGCCTCATGGAGCACCTATATGATGATAGAGAAAAGATAGAGAAAATCCAAGTCCTTGGATTTTTGGCTGATAGAGGACTCTAGGGGCACACGAGATGGTCCCTTCATGTGGACTGGATATCAGATACTTTTTCACCAGGACTTCCCTGTTGACTCAGACAGTAAAGAGTCTGCCTGCAATGCAGGAGACCCGGGTTCAATCCCTGGGTTGGAAAGATCCCCTCGAGAAGGAAATGTCTATCCACTCCAGTATTCTTGCCTGGGGAATGCCATGGATAGAGGAGTCTGGCGGGCTACAGTCCATGGGGTTGCAAAGAGTCAGACACGACTGAGCGACTAATACCGTCACTTTTCACCTAGCAAGATCTTACTCCATTCTACCTCCTAGAAACGCAATCAGTACCCCCATAGTAGTTCATTCTGCCCAAATGTCTGGAGCCCCAGCTTGGCTGTTTTACTCCAACATGATCCTGGAACCAGATTCCCCTCCTTTTCCCTTTTTCCTCAGCCTCTTCTCATTTGCAGAACATACTCTCATTACCCTCAACCCAAAAGCTTTATTTTATTTTTCTCTTTCTTTAGACCCCTGAGTGCAATTTTAACGAATCCTAAATAATTAATATGCATGCCTGTGCACACATGCACACACATACACATATGCACGCACACACAATGGATTTTTCTTTTACTTTATGGCAGGGAGGGTTTGGTCTTCAGAAGCACACTTACTAGTGGGAAAATGTTTGTATTTTATCCAAGAGAAGGTCACCTTCCTGTTCATAAGAGAAATTGACTATTAATTCAACAAAGTAAAAGCCAAAAGTAAGTTGAGTTGTTGACATTAAAAAAAAAAAGAAAAAGTGGATTGGACATTAATATTCTGATATGTGTCTGTGGAAGCTCTAGCCAAAGCAGCTTAATGACTACTGGCTCAGATGGGCTGGAAACACTCCAAGACTGGCCAGGAAAACAGTGGAAGACACCAGGAAAATGGTAGATGACACGAGAAGAAATGATCCCTGGAGTGGGTCCCACCTGACTGTCAACCTCAGCAGAGCTTTCCCAACCTCAGCTACTTGTTTCTATGTCCTTCCTAGATTGAATGGTCCAGGTAGGGTGGAGTTGTGGCAGGAGTTCCGTCAAAAGTCTCAAATAGGCAGTGGGGTAAGTTGTCCAGGTGTTTTTAGCAGATAATTCCTTGAAGGAATTGCTTCAAAGAACGGAAGGAAGAGGAGAGAGGTAAATGGCAAGTCTTTGTGATGGAAAGACTCCTTATGAAGCTATGATTTGAATTCCCATCAGCAGAGCAGTTGTGTGTGAGTGTGTACACTATTCTCTGCAAAAATGAGAGAAAAAAAAAACAGACTAAAGGATCAGTTCAGTTGCTCAATCATGTCCGTCTCTTTGCAACTCCATGGACTCCAGCACACCAGGCTTCTCTGTCCATCACCAACTCTGAGTTTGCTCAAACTCATGTCCATCGAGTCGATGATGCCATCCAACCAGGTCATCCTCTGTTGTCCCCTTCTCCTCCCGCCTTCAATCTTTCCCAGCATCAGGGTCTTTTCCAGTGAGTCAGTGCTTCGCATCAGGTGGTCAAAGTATTGGAGTTTCAGCTTCAGCATCAGTCCAGTGAATATTCAAGACTGATTTCCTTTAGGATGAACTGGTGCAGTCCAAAGAACTCTCAAGAGTCTTCTCCAACACCATAGTTCAAAAGCATCAGTTCTTTGGTGCTCAGCTTTCTTTGTAGTCCAACTCTCAGCGAGAGTCTCTCAGTCATGTCCGACTCTGCAACCCCATGGAAAATCCTTGGAATTCTCCAGGTCAGAATACTGGAGTGGGTAGCCTTTCCCTTCTCCAGGGCATCTTCCTAACCCAGGGATCAAACCCAGGTCTCCCACATTGCAGGCAGATTCTTTACCAGCTGAACCACAAGGGAAGACAAAGACTGCTGGAGTGGATAGCCTAGCCCTTCTCTAGCAGATCTTCCCAACCCAGGATTTGAACCAGGGTCTCCTCTATTGCCAGCAGATTCTTTACCAACTGAGCAATCAGGGGCCTAAAGGATAAGTTGAGGCAAAAGTCTGGGCCTGGCACAAGGCTACATTTACCCAGAATAGGCATCTTTTCTAAGCCCCATAAAGGCACTGAATTTCTTAGCTTGTCTTCATAACCATCATAGTCCACAGTCTGTTTCCCTGCCTGGAGAAAGCTGGAAGCAGCAGGACGAAACCCTGGATCATCACCGTGTCCACATCGTCCCATCACCATCTGTACTCCTCTTTATGGACAGGGGCATTGAAGGCAGCTTTAACAGGAGAACGCATGAAGGGCTGAGGTGTCCGGGGGATTTGTCTCTTGTTCAGTGACTGTCTCCCAACTGCATACTGTGGACAAGCCACCTATTCTCCTTGGATTTTGGTTTCTTCATTCCTAAAACGACATTGATCATGATCCTAACCGCCTTGAAGTTTACTGTGACCTGGAAACAAGATTTCCTGCCTTTCAGTCTTGTGCTCTGCCCCTCACCCACCAGACTTCAAATTAGTGAGAGAACTCTATTTGCTCTAACCAGAGTCTGCTTCTTAAAGTGCTGCAGGGTATTTTCCCAGAGAAAATGTCCTTGGGGGCTTACAGGCATGGCCCAGAGCAGTCACAGGCCCTGGACCATTTTCTATCTCTGCGGCATTCTTTCAGAGAGGGAGGGTGAGAAGGTGCTTATCAAATTTGCTCAAATAACTCCGAGCCTCTGAACCATGATGCTCCCTGCCTGTGCTCCCTCCAGTCCCCCACCTGCTGCCCTCTGCTCAGGCCCTCTCCTGAGATGATTGGGGAAAGGCTGAAGTCCTCTTAAGCCAGTGTGATGTCATCATCACCATGCAAAAGGTAGGTCTCTTTGCCCTTCAACTCAGCACGCGTTCCAGAGCAAAGCCTCTGTTGAGATCATCTGCTTGAACCTTCAGCTGCCAGGTGGGTGCTTCCAAAGCTCTCCATCCAGCAGCCCTTGGCACCGGAGATTTAGTAGCCGATCAGGCATGAGGGCTTCCAATTTACGGTTCAGAGAAAAGAAACCCTATTAATCTGGGACCTTTTATTCTACCGTAAATTCCGGCCATATTTAACTCAGCCACTATCAAGGTTCCCCCCTATCTGCCAACAGCAGAGCCATAATATAAAGCTTGTCAATTCAAGGAGAAATTAAGATCCTGCTTAGTATTCAAAGAATGGTCCCTTTCACTAGCTTCCCTTCTGAAGCTTGACATGCCCATCTAGGCAGGAGAGGAGCACCTCCATGCTAACTGAGGGAAGCCCTTTAGGCCCTGTGGCT
This sequence comes from Muntiacus reevesi, assembly GCF_963930625.1. Classification (NCBI taxonomy): domain Eukaryota; kingdom Metazoa; phylum Chordata; class Mammalia; order Artiodactyla; family Cervidae; genus Muntiacus; species Muntiacus reevesi. Next base: position 118,697,039 of record NC_089253.1, on the reverse strand, counting down.
GGGGAAAAAGGGACCTAGTTTCCTTCCTCCTGGTGAACAGGAAATCCAGACTGTCTGTGCCGACCACCTGGTGACATTCCTTTTCCCTCACAGAGCCCAGAGAGCAAAAATGACCCCCCAAGGCCATGGGCTCCTAAGTGGCAGAGCTACAGTCAGAGGAAGGAGGAGGAGGGGAGTTCTTTTAATTGATTAATGATTGCTTTTGTCAGCATCTCCTGTGTTCAAAGCACTTTGTTTTTTTAATTGAAGTACAGTTGATTTACAGTGTTGCGTTAGTTTCAGGTATGTAGCAGAATGATTCCGTTATCCATTATATACATATTCTTTTTCATGTTCATTCCCATTATGGTTTATTACCAGAGAGTGAATAGAGTTCCCTGTGCTATACAGTATGACCTGCTGCTTATCTATCTTATATACACTAATGTGTATCTGTTAATCCCAAACTCCCAATTTATCCCTCCCCCATTTCCTTTCCCCTTTGGTATCCATGTTTGTTTTCTATTCTGTGAGTCTTTCTGTTCTGTAGATAAGTTCATTTGTACCATTTTTCAGATCCCACATATAGGTGACATTTGGCTTTCTCTGTCTGCCTTTTACATATTCTTTCCTATTAAAAACTTACAACTCTGCAAAGTCAGTGTTACACAATCTCTACTCAATAAATGAAGAAACTGAGGCTCTGATGGCCCTGCTCTAAAAGCAATTCTTTCTGAATCATCATATATTTCCTGAGGGCCTGTTTCAGGCCCAGTACTATACTAAAAGCAGGAAATTTTAAAACGAACAAGAGATTTTGTCTTCTAGCCTAGTAGATAGAAACAAAACTCAAGAAATAGATAGGAAAAATATCAGAGTTCTGAGTGCTCTGTAGAAAATGAGAATAGGATCATGTGAGAGAGACAAATAGTAGATTGAGCGGTTAGGGCCTCTCTGAGGAGGTGACATTTAAAGAGGGATCTGAGACAAGAAAGAGTTAGCTCCTACAAAGTAAGAAGAAAGGGGAATCTGAGCAGAAGACATGGTCACTGAAAAGGGCCCAAAGTGGGGCTGGTTTGCATCAGATGAACAGGAAGAAGGTCAATGTGGGAGACGCTGAGCATGTGAGGTGAGCCCAGGGCTGCAGGCAAGGACAAGAGTAAGGTGTTTAGAGTTTAAGTATAATGAGAACCCACTGGAAGGTTTTCAGTGGGAGACTGATATCATTTGTATAATTGGCACCCTACAGTTTGAGATGCAATTGTTTACCTGGGTAAGAATTTCTCCAAAGGCCCAGTGGGTCATCTTCTCCATGCTGTTATCTGAGGTGCCAGCCCCTGTCAAGTTTCCCAAAATTCTTGTTCGTAAAGAATTATTTTCTGGCAAAGAAGATAGCTTACCTCTTGAAAACAAAAACATGAAGGGGTCAGTGCAGGAACCTCAGAATCAACTGAACAGACAGCTCATTCCCGGGCCATGGACCTGAGGTTCCAGACCCTGGATGTGCCGATGAGAGCGGACATGGGTGAGAAGAGACTCAGATGAGGGGCGGTGTCCTTCAGAACCTAATGGTGTGAACAGCCTGTTTAGCTCCCCCAAACCTATCGTGAACTCAGAGGGCCGGATTCCAATCCAGTCTCTACTCCTTACATGCCCTATGATTTGGCCAAGTCACTAAACGTCAGTCTCTCTCTTCTCAGCTCTAAAAAAAGAAATGATTCTATTCCTCACTGCCTTCACAATGACTTTTGAGGGCAAATAAGATGACAAATAAGGTAACAAGTTCAAACCAACATGTTTAAAAACTATGGGAAAGTTGAATAGGAAACCTCCCATCTCTTGATGCTGATGGCATCACTGACTCAATGGACCTGAGTCTGAGCAAACTCTGGGAGATAGTGAAATACAGGGAAGCCTGATGTGCTGCAGTCCATGGGATCACAAAAAGTCAGACACGACTTAGCGACTGGACAACAACATCTCTTGATAGCAGCTGTAGAGTCAAAGTCTACGAAGGGTGATGGAAGGTAGAGTTCTCCATCAACCTCACGCATGGAGTGAGCCAGCCCTCTTCATCTCCTCCTAGGGATGCTCAGAGGTGATACTTGGACCACCGGTCCATCCACACTAGAATGACAAGAAGCATCTAGGGTCACTTGGAGGTGATACCTGGACCACTGGTCCATCTGCACTAGAATGACATGGCGCACCTCTGATTCTCTGGCAGAGCCAAGACATGGGAATTTTTCAAGTATGGCAGCATTCTGATCTCACCGATGTTTGTGGACCACGGGACACCCCAGAGGGTCACCTCCTGTTGGCTACAGATGGAACGCTGATGTAGAGGATTTCAGGACATCACTCAGGTCACCTCCTGCTTAGAACAGGTCACAGCTCTACCCTTTCCAAAACAAGACTCATTTATTTGCCCTCCAAAGCCCTAGTGAAAGCAGGGAGGAATAGAATCATTTCTTGTTTAGAGCTGAGAAAAGAGAGACAGACGTTTAGTGACTTGGCCAAATCATGGGGCATGTAAGGAGCAGAGACTGGATTGGAATCCGGCCCCCTGAGTTCAAACTCTGTGTTGTTTCAGATGATAGGAATCATCTGTCCCAGAGGTGAGGAGAGACACCCCATCCTTGTAGCCCTGGGAGGAGGCTACCGAGACGCTGCTGGCAGAGCTGCTGTTGGGAAGGCACTGAGCAGAGAAAGAAACGCTGTGTTCTGAGGGGAACTTAACTGATCTGATTTATCTCGAGATGGATAAGGAACGACCAAGGTCCTCGGAGTACGGGGAGTCCTGGTTTACTGTCCTCTCCCTGCGGCAGGATGTTTAAAGGAATGAAAGATTGGACTTTTATCTCCTGATGCCCACCTGGTAGATGAATCAGTTTCCTGCTCCCTCCTCCACCAGCACCCGGAAGGGAGGGGCCGGCTCTGTTTCCAGAGGTGGGGAGGAGGCGAGGGGGGCGAAGATGGGGGTTTGGGGTGAAATTTCTGTTTGTTCCTGAGCCAAGTGTGCTTGTCCCACTCTAAGCCCTTCAGGGAAGGGAGTGGAATTAGTTCGAAGGGGCTTCAAAGAAAAACCATGACTGACTGGCACATCTGAATCCTGTCCAAGTGGGGGGTGGGAGTAGGCGGGGACAGGGATTTTTTAACCTTTTCTGGGGGGATGTGTCTGACCAGCCTAAACCAAAGGTCTTTGAGCCCTAAAGAATCACATTGGATTTTACTTAAAATGCAGATTCCTAGGGCCAGCCCCAAAGACTCCAATTCAGGAGGCCAAGTTCCTGAATCAGTGATGGGTCCCATTTTCACTGAGACTGCTGAGCATGTTAAGAAGCACAGGCGGGGAACAAAGCGAAGCTGTCACTCATACAAGGGAACCACACCCAGGGCCTTGACCTCATTAGTGCTCCATTGTCATCAGCTGAACACAACCCATAATCTTGACGGATTATAAAAGTGGAAACCCTCCCATGGGGAAACTCAATAGTCTTTTCCTTAACTAATATTCTTGCAGTGCTTCCTAGGTCCAAAACCCCCACATTAGGTGCCAAGAGTTTGATGACAAACAGCTCAGACTAAGTCCCAGTTTGCCTGGAAGATAATTATTCCAACAAGCTACAATACTAAAGTAGTAAGATGTTAGGATAGGGAGCATGCTATAAGAATAGACGTAATGAAAATTAAATCGCAGTTTCCTTTTCATCAATGTCCTGTGGACTAAATAAGAAAGCCTTTTTTATGTGTGTGAGCCTCAGTTTTGTCTTCCATATGATGACACTTCCCCTTAAGAATCTTTGAGACAGTGTATGTGAAGCATTTTGTAAAAATGTATGTTCTTTCCCGAAGGTGAGAAAGTATTCCTGAGATTCCCAGTCTGTCTTCCCTTCGAAAGGCCCCATCCTGCTGAATGGTGAGAGAACCTCCTTATGGCCTTGAGTTTTCCCCAAGTCAACAGTGCCTATGTCCATTTCTGGCTGAGCCCCAGGCAAACAGGAACCGTTAGCTGGAGGATTTCTGCAAGTCTCATTCTGAGTCCCAACTGTGTGCTCTCCTGGATATGCCTTCAACTCCTTGACTATGCCTACTCTCCCTACCTTCCCAACATTTTTCATTATGGTAACAGAGCATACCACAATCTTCTCTGTGTTACCCAAAAGTATGATCTGAGTACCAGCAGCATCAGTATCCACTGGGTGCTTGTTAAATGTAGAATCATGGCCACTAACTTACACCTCCTGAATCAGAAGCTAAATTTTAGCACAATTCCCAAATGGTTTAACATGCCTTAAAGTTTGGGGCACCTTGGCTTAGAATATAAGTTGATTTCCACCCAGCTGTATAATTCTTTTATTATAAGAAATAATGGTTTTATACTTACAACATGCTGGCACTGCGCTAGGTGCTAGATTTACCCTGTTGAATACCCCCCAAATAGTGGAGAAAATGGCTATCTGAAATCTTTTAGGAATGAGGCACATTATAGGTTAATAGGAAGGGGCAGTGACTGACACCCAGACAAATCTACGTGAAGGAACATAAGAACCTCTCTGATATGGATGACGCAGGGTGGACACACGGGAAGAGTTAAGTTGGCGCGGCCAGTTGAGAAAGACTTCGTAAAGGAGGGTGTAATGTTGAAGGATGAGTAAGAGCTGGTCGCTGGATAGGTGGGGCAGCAAGAGGATAAAACTCCCGGCCAAGAAATGGGGATCACAGACGTCGAAGCGAGAGGAGTCCTGCTCTGCCCTTGGCCGAGGCCCAGGCTCGGCTCTCACCCTGGGAAAGCTCGCCTCCGCTTGGTGCCCGGCCAATGATTGCTGCAGGGCCTTGGGCAAACTACCGCTCCTCTCTGGGCCCTGTCTTCATCTAACACTGGGGGGCTGGCTTACCACTTGACAGTTCTCAAAAGGGAAACCATGCCTTCAACCTTTAGCAGTGGCCACAGGGAAAGGAGAAGAGGCGGGACTCTGGGCCAGCCACCAGAACATCTGCCAATCATGCAGTCAGTCCTCTATATCCATGGATTCAACCAAGTGATTCCAATCAGGATGCAGAGGACTGACTGTCCTACTCTGTTTTATAAATGGGACGAGAGCATCCACAGACTTTGATATCTGCAGGAGTGAGGAGAGGACATAATGATTCTGAAACCAATCTTCATCATGCACCCCCTGCCCTCCAAATGCTGAGGACTATTGCATTTGTTTGCCGTGATGGACTTCCACTTAGCTTTTAAAAAATGGACATGTTGGGAACTCCCTGGGGGTCCAGTGGTTGGGACTCTGCACTTTCACTGCTGAGGCCCCAAGTTCAATACCTGGTGGGAAAAAATAAGATCCCACAAGCCACATTTAAAAAAAAAAAAAAGGAAAAAAAAAAGGACAAGGTAGAGTGGGATTTCACATATTTAATGTATGTCTCAGGCCAGTGTTGACACTGAATGAATGCTTATTCAGTTCTCTAGCACCTCTCCAAGTCACTACCCCCTTGAAAAATCAACGTTATGAGCAGAAGACTCCTCTCACAATATGTCTTAGAGATGTAATTTCCTCTCTGTCTGTCTCTCTTTTTTAAAGCAGAACTCCTTTCCTAAGTGAAATCATATAAGAAAAACACAACACGAAGAAGAGATCAAAGGAATAAAGAAAGCTCTGGGCAGATTACATCTGTATTGTTCAGTGATACTCTTTTGTATGGAATCTCCTTGCCTTTATCACCATCACGCCCCCAGCCCTTCTGTAGACCCCAGGACTGAAAGTAACAAGCAGTGACCAAGGAAAGGGTTCAAGCTGAGATGAAGGTTGTGGTAAGTCCTGGAACTATGAAGGCAGAGAGCTTTCCTACAGGAAGGTATAGTCGGTGTGGGGGGGTCGGGGGGTACTGGGAGCAGCAGCTTAATGGAGGTTGGGGAATGGGGAATGGAAGAAGCAGAGGAACAGATAAAAGAAGAAACATAAACAAAAACAAAAGACAGGAACAGAAAGAGAGGTCCCCCAAAGGCCAATTTAGTGATCTAAGTAAACACTATGAATGCCTTAATGCCCGCTGTGTACACAAGCCACCTTTAAAGAATGGGGCCCCGATCCATCCTTTCCCACTTGCTGTTATGGGTTGACTTGTATCCCCCAAAATATATGCTGAAGTTCTAAATCCCAGAGCCTTGGAACATGACCTTGTTTGGAAATAAGTTCGCTGAGGATGTAATCAGTTAAGAGGTGGTCATACTAGACAGGGTGGGCCCCTATCCTATTTGACTGGTACCCTTATAGAGATAAGAGAGACAGAGATACATGGGAAGAACACAATCATGACAATATCGGTAGAGACCGAAGTGTTGCAGCTGCAAGCCAAGAATTACTGGCCACCGCCGGAAGCTAGGGCTTCCCTCGTGGCTCAGACGGTGAAAGAATCTGCCTGCAATGCAGGAGACCCTGGTTTGATCCCTGGATTGGGAAGATCCCCTGGAGAAGGGAATGGCTACCCACTCCAGTATTCTGGCCTGGAGAAGTCCATGGACAGAAGAGCCTGGCTGGCTATAGTCCATGAAGTCACTAAGAGTCAGACATGACTGAATGACTTTCACTTCACTTCACCAGAAATTAGGAAGAGCAAGGAATGATTCTCCCCTTCCGGTTTCAGAGGAAACCAGACTATTAGTTAGACTAATAGACTAACTATTAGAATAGTTAGACTATTATAACTTAGTTAGAAGAACCTCCACTATTGTGAGACAATAAGATTTTGCTCTTTTAAGCCACTTTAAGTTGGTGGTAGTTTATTAAGGTGGCCCTAGGAAAAAAATACACTTGCTTTGGAGCTAGGTGTGGGGTTTGCTGGAGAAATCATCCTTGCTACTTAGCAGATCAGTTGGGCATGGGCAGACACAAGAGTCCAAGGTGCCTCGGAGCCAGCCTGGCGCTCTCTGTCTAGTTGGGTCAGAACGAAAGAATGATCAAGCATCCCAGATTACCCAGGACTGAGGGGTTTTCTGTGACATAAGACTTTCAGTCTGAAAACGGAGGTAATCCCAGGCCAACAAGGATAAGTTGGTCATCTAATGAGAGGGAGTCGAGAGAGGGGAGGAAGAAGAAAGGTTTGTGTGATGGGAGAAGGTGTCAGCCCACAGAATGTAGAACAGATCCAGATCAGCCCTGGGCAGTCCTTGCCTTCCTGTGGCTCGGCCAGATGGGCCTCTTTGTCAGTCCAAGGGAACCGGTACTCAGGATTCAATCAGGACCTCTACTCTGACCAATGAATCTTGGGAAGGGGATGGTGGGGGACGGGATCACCCCCCTCTGCAACCTGGAAGACTCTGCTCTGTCCAGGAAGACTCCAAGGGTAGGAGCCCTTCACACTGAACTTGTCACACATCCCACTCAGCAGAGCTGGTCCACCACATTCCCCAGTCCCACAGGGGGTCTCGTAAGGGAGGGAGCCCATTTTGTTTCTCGTCTTTTCTTTCACTCCACAGCAGCCACAAATCTTTGCTGGGACGTTCTCAAGGATGTGTAAAAAGTGTCATTTGTCAGTTTATCCCCTCCAGGTGAGAGAAGTCCTCTTGTTTATGTTTCTCTTTTCTCCCGGATATACACCTATTGTAGCACTTTTCAGAACGTAATTCAGTCATGGCTGGTTTTATAGTCATCCTCCTCTCCTTGAAACAATTTCCTTCACAGCGGAGCCCACACCTCGCGCATCTCTGAGACCCTGAGGACCTGGGAAAATGCTTGGCAGGGAGGAGGTCCTCTTACATCATCTGACAAGTAACCTAATGAATAAATTCATGAGTTGGTTAGGGTAGATCAGCACGATCTTTCGCTTGGAGTCAGGTATTCACGACCTGGCACCGTCTGGATCTGCAATGTGTTGGTCATGAAGCCATTTGCATGTGGCTAAAACAAAAGAGAGGGCGGGGAGGAAACCCATCAGAGCTCTGCAGCCTCAGAGGGCCCTCCTGAGTGAGGAGTCACTGTGGCCAGCCCCCGGGGCAAGCCTGGGTCTTCTGCTGGGGCCGTGACAAGTGCTCAGGAAGTGGACTCAGATCCCGAGGCCCACCGCGATGGGTTCTTCCCCAATCCTGCTTCATCCACTCTCGCCGGATGACCATGAAAAAGAAGCTGAGCTAGGGAAAAGTCCAATGGTGGAGCTCCAGACAAAAGCTCGACAGAAGACGAACAGGATGGTGTAACTGGGCTCAGAGAATACTTGGCTTGAGCAGCCTAGGACATGAGTCACATCTCAGAAGGAAGACCCAGATGATGGGGCAGTGGGCCCGGTCTGCTCTTCCACCACTCTGCGCCTTCAGTCCGGTGGTCTAGCCTCTCTGAGCCTCCATTACCCCACTTCCACACTCAGCTAATCATTCGTCTGCCCCAGGTCCACTGGGGGGACATTGAATCAAGAAATGCCAGACATCTCGAACTCTTCTCAAGAGGAGACCTAGAGCAACTTAAAGCCGAGAATTTTCTCTGCCTTAAAATGACTCCCAGAGCTCCAAGGACAGTTATTTTAGAAAGCCTACTGATGGATTAAAGTTTATGAACCTGAAAGCTAATGTACGTTTCTCTATGAGGAGCAGGGCACTGCTGGAGTTTTGGCTGCATAGAAACTCACACACTCACCCAAGAAGCCTATTGGTAAACAAGGCTTATCCTTTGTAATGTGGAAGCAGTCTGCTTCTAAAACAGCGCTGTTCAAAATTCTTCTGTTCAGAATTTTATTTTAAAAAACGATAGGCCTAATGTTTCACTGACCTCCTGTGGGCATAAGAAAGAAGTACATTCATTTCACAGATCTTCCTGGCACGGGCCAAGGAAGAACTTCTTAAATCCATCCATCTGATGGAAAATTCACACTGCGTTTACAGACCTTCTGAGAAAGAGATTCCTCATGCTGTTTCATCTTCCCACGAGATCCTTCAGGTCCTTATGGGAAGTTCCCCCTGATAACTGGTACCCAAGTACATTTCATAGCTGCAGACAGTGGCAGAGCAGGCAGTGGGTAATGGGCATCATTCAGGAAATGACTGAAGCACAGATTCCTAAGCTCCACTCAGAGATTCAGATCCGCTGAGACCGGGGTGGACCTGGGAATCTGCATTATATTCCTAAGCACCTGGTTGATTTTGACTTAACTATTTCTTTGGATCTCACTTTGACAAGTTCCATCCTGGAACTTCCTGTTGAAAGGGAAAAATGGAAGTCAGACAAATAATCACACAAATACATGTACAAGTACCAATTGGCGGAGAAACCAAGAAGGAGAAGGCTTGATGCATAATGTGAGAATAGAACACTTGGTCACAGGTTGGGGGGGGTAATGTGGATTGAGGGGATCATGGAGAACTTTCTCAAGGAAGTAAAATGTTATTAAGTTCAAAGTGAACTAAAGAAAGACTGGGAGAAGGAGAATGCCAGCGGGCAGTCAACGTGAGCATATTTCTGCAAGAGGACATGTATCGGCCGGCAATATGAAAGGCTAGCGGAGCTAGAACTCCGCAGGCCAGGGAGGGGGCACAGAGTTCCCCGCCCGGAACGTCCTCTCCACTCGGCCCCTCCGAGGTTTGCCCCTGGGGCTCCCTGCAGCCTCACCGCCTCTCTAAGCCCCTGCCTACCCCAGCCCCCCTCTCTCTCCCCTTGCTCGGTTCTAGACCGCCTAGACCCAACACCGGGCAGTTGTTACGATACGGCTAGGTATCACTCTGTACTATTCCAAGGGTTTAAAAGCTTTCTCTCTCTATGGTAGAAACTCTGAGGAAAGGAACTATAGCGAGTTATATCCTTGAGCATCTGTTACGCCATGCATGTCGTACAACAGACCTTTAAAAGATAGTTTCTGGGTTGGGAAGATCCCCTGGAGAAGGGAAAGGCCACTCCAGTACTCTGGCCTGGAGAATTCCATGGACTGTACAGCCCATGGGGTTGCAAAGAGTTGGAAAAGACTGAGCGACTTTCACTTTCACTATAGTTGGAAAAATGACCATAAAACCAATGGTAAAAAACGATAGGACTGGAAATCTATCTGCACACACGATTGCCCTCTCTTCCAAATGCACATGTGCACACACACGCACGTCCATCTCCAGAGCAGGCTCTAAAAGTGGGGTTGGTAGAAAGGACGACTGAAAATCTGGTCGTTTTAGACCATCTCAGGTGATTTTAATTCATTCAAAGGGAAAAAAGACTTCTAAATCATTATGACAGGTTAGACACATAGTTACAATTCTTCTTTCCCAAAATCTCACTGGTATTACTGCAAAGGGATTTAAAACGGAAATGCTCAAACACAAACAAGCAACATTTTAGAAGCTGGAAAGGACACGAAATAGAGTAATTTAGTAACTTAGCAAACTTGAAAAATTTAAACTTAAGCTGGTAGTAGAGAAATCCAACAAGTAAAGGTATGCATCCATGCATGATTATCTAACAGCATGCTTTGGTCGTTTGGAAAATATTTTCGTTCATTGATTTATGCAGATCTTCCAATTGTTGACACAGTTCATTATATAATATTCCAAACAAGTCACGATGATTAATATCACCATCAATCTCATCAGAAAAATCTGAAGAACTAGGGAGCTATCAAACTTACAGTGGTAGTTAGAATTTCTTCAAAAGTCTAATTTTCACTTGAAAGCTCAGTTTTCTTTTTGTCAAGAATATTGCCAGGTGGTCTCCTTGAATTGACTGGCCCACGTCATGCCTTTTTTAGAAAATACCTGCTAAACACCCAAGTATGAATAATGATATTTTGACTATCAGTCATTCTTTCAGGTAAACACGGTTTCCATGGGTAAACAGCTCAAACAAGCACACGGCTACTTTCCCACAGATGTTCATGGTACTTCAGCATGCAGCAGAAGTACGTTATGGACACTTCTTATTTTGCCATACAAAATATTTTGAAGAACCCAATGAAGATTTCTTAAGGAAACCCAAACTTTTATTTTCCCCTTCAGCAAATGTGTCCTGGTGAAAAACATGATTCCTGGTACAGTTTGGTGCCATGGCTTGGGTCTAAGGTGCCAGCAGTTCCACCCACCCCTGCTCTGTCACAGCCAATGCAAATGTCAACACAGTGGGAAAGGAAAATAATATTTTAGTATTTGCATGAACACTGTCTTTTTTTACATTTGGAATTTTAATTTTTAACTCAGTGATCAAGTTTTTGAAACTGCTCTTTTATTGTTTTAAGAATTTTTTGAACTGAGACTACAGACTCTGCCATAGTTCGTTAATTTTTACATAAAACATTTATTCACAAGAAAATTGCTTTTCGCAAAGTAGACACATTATATGAACACCTTTCTCTACTTTTTGTAAATTTACCCTCCAGGATTTTTTGGATGGTATTCATGTGAAATTATATCAGACTCTTTAGCAATTTCCTATGGCTACTGTTTTTTCATTGCTTCTAATTGGACATAGTTACTATGACTCCATGAAATATAATGGAAATGTGAATAAAGAATTTGCTACATCAAAGATTTTAAGTATTTGGTGTTTTTAAAATTCCTTTGTGAATGTGATAGAAACTAGTAATGTGGAGCAGTATAAATATTTGAGGTAATGATTTGTGAAGTAGCCCAGTATTGCCTAAAATAAAATCACATTTCATTTCTTGTTTTATTCATGTAAAAAAAAAAAAAAAGTGGTTTGATCTCCTAGAGATCCTGAAAGAGTTTTAGGGACATCCAGGGATTCAAACACCGCGCTTGGAGAACACTCTCCTAAGGCCTTGCTCACTCACCTGTCCTCACCTCCTGCTGTGTGGCCTGGTTCGTAAGCGGCCATGGACCCATACTGGTCTGTGACTCAGGGATTGGGGACCTCTGCCCTGAAGGACCCAGCTGGGCTTGTGAGGTCCTGGGTCTCCATGAAACACCTCAGGCTCTGGAAGTTTCGTAAGAAATTGAAGGTCTGAAGTTCCCAAGCAGAGAGAAAATAGAAGCCCCACCAAAGGGCAAGCCCCGGATGCTCTGACCCATGCAGTCTGACCCTCTGCAGCGGGAAATGGCCATGCCTTCAATCCTCCCGGAAGCAGCAAGCAAGGGCGCTCCCGGCCAGGGCGGTGGACTTCCCGCAGGCCGAGGGAGAGAACTGGGCTCAGCACCACTGCCAGGCGGACAGTGTGACTTCCACGCAGGGAAGTCACCGGGAGAGACGACAAAGCCACTCCCGGAAGGGAAAATCGGTTCGGAAATCAGCTGCGCCCCTCTCCCACCACCTGCTGCTGAGCAAGAGGAAATTAAAATGCAGGGGCAAACCTGTTGACAAGTGAATAACACTGCTAAAATCTCGAAGGGATGAATGGAAAACAGTCCATCATTCATGTAGAACAGAGAACAGGAGATCTGTCTTAGGGCAGAGGGCATTCTGGGTTTGAAACCGGCCTCTGCTCCCGGCATAATCATGCAAGCTCATGTGAGGTGGCAAGCTTATCTGTGTGCACGTCTAGCACGGTGCCTCAAACACAATTAGCATTCAACTAATAAGACAGATTATCGTTATCCTATTAACATTGCTGTTAGATTATTATTAAACAGATAAACGGATACTTTCAGGGCAATATGAATGTACTAGATGCCCGAACACAATTACCATTCAATTACTGATGCTGATTATCAGGAAAGGCAGAAACATACAGCGGAAATGAAAGGGATACAGAGAAAGGCGGTGAGGGAGCTCAACCTCCCTGATACGGTGGGCTTGCAGGACAGATGTTGCTCACATCTGCTTTTTCCTTATTCATCAAGTCCTGGGGAAACTAGTCGGCAGGATCACCCACATCAAGCTCTAGGTATCAATCACAGGGACGCTGTCTCAGTCATCAAACCTCTGAACGTGGACACTTTGGAAATGTAGTTCTGCCAAGTGGAGCTCAAACAGTCTGGTTCAGAATTTTTCTTCCTTCTGTTCTGGGAGGTGAATTCAGATGCTCAGCCAAGCTTCCACCAAGACAGGGCCATGCAGGGGGCATGATGAGTATAAATCCCACCCCAGGCTCAGCCCCCTGAGAGCAGGGACAGAGGGGCATCTGTTTCAGGGCTACTGGCTGAGTAGCTGAGTATTTAGTTGGATGATTAAGGTGGGGTGACAAGATGAGCCAGGAAAGGCAGCCTGCCTGGTCTCCCACCCCAAAACATGCCCTGATAAATCGGCAATGTTTCCCCACTGCCAGTTTCCACAGAACACACTCCTGGGTGTCTTACAGTGTCTTTTCCTGCCCCATCTTTCTGGCCTCACCTTGACGCGGCCTCCCCAACTCTCCCTTTCCTCTAGCCACATGGAACTTGCCCCCTCTCCAGACCCTTTGAGCTCTGCACGTTCTGTTCCCGCAGCTGTGGCAGGCCCTCTCTTCCTTTCCTTCCAGAGCAATTTCAACATGCCCGTCAAGGGCCAGCTCTGAGAACTCATGCCTTTATGGCCCCTTTGCTTTTTGTTCCCTACAGGATATTCACGTCACATTGAAAGTATCTATCTAAAAGCAGTGATGCTCAGCATCATCAATTAAATGCTATCGGGGATCTAGGCACCTAGTACATTCATATTACATTTCTTGATCGTTTAGTCACTAAGTCATTTCCAACTCTTTGCTGCCCCATGGACTGTAGCCCGCCAGGCTCCTCTCTGTCCATGGACTTCTCCAGGCAAGAATAATGGAATGGGTTGCCATACCCTTCTCCAGGGGTTCTTCCCGTCCCAGGGATCAAACCCCGGTCTCCTGCATTGCAGGTGGATTCTTTACTGTCTGAGCCGCCAGGGAAGCCCCATATTGCACTGACTACTCTTAACAATAACCTAAGAGTAATGATAATATAATAATCAGCATCACTAATTGAGTGATAATTTTGTTCGCGGTGCTGCACTAGACATTGCATAGGCTTCACGCTGTTGAACCAATAGCAGAGACAGGATTCAATCCCAGAGTGAGCAGTGCCGTGAGACAGAACTCCTCAGTGAGAGAGACCGTGTTTTTTTTTCACTCCTTAACACTCAGATTATATCAGGCCCTCAAATAAATATTCAGAAAAGGAAGAAGTAAGGACATCTGAGGGAACTTTATCCTCATTTTAATTGCTAGCACCAGCTGAATGTTTAACATTGGCCAGGTACCATGATTAGTACTTTACTTGCTTTCATTTCATTTAATTTTTGCCAAAATACTAATGAGGTCAGCACTATAATTTTCAGCATCTATCATAGTAACTGGCACATAATAGATGCTCAATTAATACAGGTTGACTATGAGTTCATCTCTATTTAAATATATGGTAACGGTAACTGAGGCTTAGAAATAGTGAGTATTTGGAATATATAGAGTAGGAAATAGCAGAGTTGCGATGGGAATCCAAGTGTATCTTTCTCCAGGCCCACAGAAGAAGGCTGATAAGCAAGGGTCTCATCCTTTAACACTAGTTTGAATGGAATGCAGGGTTTGACATTACCAAATGGGCTATGGGGGAGTTTACTGAGGTAAGCATTTTCTCTGTAGTATTCTTTAAAACTGATATATGGCAGAAATCAGTCCTGGACTGTTTGGGAAGACTGAATTCTAGCCCCAACTTTTGTGCCAAATAGGAAAATAGCCTCAATGAGTCAAATGACCTCTCTGAGTTCAGTTTCAGCATCATCAAAGCAGGTTTGTTTATAGACTCAAATGCCAACACAGAGAGAAATAGAAAGTGGGTTTAAATGTAAAATTAGGACACTTTTGATTAAGATGAATCCAATAGTGATTGCAATAACTAGCATGACTAAGGCCTGATAAAGGCCTGATAAGGCCTGTGGGCTTGCTGATTCTCAGGGAAGATAAACAACTGCACAGGGAGTCAGCAGTTACCTCGCCACCCACTCCGAAAGGCACCTTCGGGAGAGTCTGATTAGCAGCCTTGCACCTTGCCCGATCCCAGGAAACTCTGGGTCCCTAGAGAAGCTGCTGTCATCTCTCTTCCTCTGATTTTATTAGGACCATAATTGTACATTTCTCTGCTTACCTGTCATGATGAAAGAGCATCATTGTTTCCATAATGCACCATTTGGGAGTGAGGCTAGTGCTCCACACATCACTTCTCATTGCAGCGAAGCGGCACCAAGAAAGCCATCCTTCATCATGTAAAAAACACTCTCCATGCCGCAGTGTCTCTATTTGCAACAGCCTCTGAGATATTCATGTGATAGATCATACATTTGCCTGAATCAATACTTCCCTGACACTGGGAAGCCCGCCATCCATCCGTCCCATTTTGTTTGATAAAGGCTTTCTGCAGCGCCTTCACGCAGGCTGACGGCATCACAGCCCCGCCTCCCCCAACTGATGGATGCTGCCCAGATGAGTGACTGCTTCATAAATTACTCTCTTGGGAGCAGAGCCCCCAGAACTCAGTCGAGTATTCCCAGCAGTTGAGCAGACAGCAAGGAGACACGGCGTGAAGGGCAAAGGCTCAGAGGACCCAAGATGGAAATGCTTCGTTCAACGTCCTAATGTAACAGAGGAGGAAACTGAGGCTTAGGGTGGTTAAGTATGCTTTCCAAAGTCAGACAGCTAGTTATTAGTAGGTTTTTAGCTTCCCAGAGAACGTGATCATTGGAGCACTCCGTCAGAGGTAAAATCTCTGCCCTGGAAAGCCCCACTCCTCGTCCTGTGGTGGAAGACATCAGGTGACTAAACAAAGAACCCATAGACTAAGCCTGTGTGTGCCACATGCTCCACTATCCCTGGACCGATCCCTCCTTCTCTCTCAAAGCTTGCAGCAGACACACCTCCTGGAGAAAGCTGTCCCGGTCAGTCCATCCTCCCCATCGCTCCACATCCCACATCCCTCATGGGCAGAACTTGCAGGCGACTGTCTCAGACCAGAAACCCTCACACCATTCCTTGGCCTTTCCCATGCACTCCATCTGTGGCACTGCCCAGTTCTTCCCAACATCTCTGCTGCCCAGTGGTGGCTGGTAAACGTTTAACAACAAGCAACACCTTCTCAAAGAAAAGCCCAGATTTATGGAATTTGCTAATTGCTGTAACTACCCCACCGTGGACAATTTCAAGGTACCAACACGATGTCAGTGAACCTTGTGATGAGACCTACATCATGGCACCATCACATGGCCTTTCCACCATACAGAAAACCAGATGAGGTAGCCTCAAGAGCATAGATATCAGCAAAAAGCAGTCAAATAACCCAGAAGCTATGAATTTCGAGTATTGTATTAACTTTGTGTGTGTGTGTGTGTGTGTGTGTGTGTATGCGCATGCAGGCTAAGTCGCTTCAGTTATGTCTGACTCGGCTAGGGGATCTTCTCAACCCAGGGATTGAACCTGTGTCTCTTATGAGTCCTGCATTGGCAGGCGGGTTCTTTACCACTAGTACACCTGTTTGGGTATTTTTAATTGAAGTATAGTTGAGTTACAAAGCTGTGTTAATTTCAGTTATATGTGTACACAAACACACACACATACTTTTTCATACACACACACACACACTTTTTCATATATATACATACACATATATAGGGCTTCCCTGTGGCTCAGTGGTAACAAATTCACCTGGAACACAGGAGACGTGGATTCCCTCCCTAGATCGGGAGGACCCCTGGAGGAGGGCATGCAGCCCACTGCAGTATTCTTGCCTGGAGAATCCCCTGGACAGAAGAGCCTGGCGGACTATGGTCCATAGGGCCGCAAAGAGTCAGACACGACTGAAGCGACTGAGCATGCACGTTTTTACCTACATATTTTCAGATTATTTTCCATTATAAATTATCACAAGATATTGAATACAATTCCCTGTGATATATGGTAGGACCTTGCTATTTATTTTATAAATAGCTTGTATCTGCTAATCCCAAGCCCATAATTTATTCTTTCCTGCCTTTCCCCCTTGGTAGCCATAATTTTTTTTTCTATGTCTGTGAGTCTATTCCTATTTTGTAAATAAGTTTATTTGCGTCACTTTTTTTAGATTCCACAAATAAGTAATATATGATATTTGTCTCTGTCTGACTTCACTTAGAATGATAATATCTTGGTCCATCCATGTTGCTACAAATGGCATCACTTCATTCTCTTTTAAGGCTGAGTAATATTTCACTGTATCCATGTACCACATCCTCTTTATCCTTTCATCCACATCTGTCAGTGAGCATTACGGTAGCTTCCATGTCTCGGCTATTGTAATTTGAGCTGCTATGAAATTTGAGCTGCATGCATGTTTTCAAATTAAGTGTTTTCTCTGGATAGACACCCCAGGAGTAATATTCCTGGATCATATGATATTATCTTTGTTTTAATATGAATTTTAAATTATTGAGTTTATGTAATTTAAGTTCTAATAAAGGCAGTGTTTAACACATGACTGAAAATTTAATAACCGGCTCTCATGAGCTGGCTCAAGCCGGCTCCAGCGCAGTTCTGCATCTCTGTGCTGCTTCTGGGGTACCTCGTGACCTCTTCACTTTTGCCCTCTATATCCTTCAACTGGGCAATTTTAATGGCCTCCAAACCCATCTCCCAGCTTCTGGTCCCCTACTTCAGAACGACCCAGCTCAGTCTTCTAGTCCTCCCTTCTCATAGGTGGCAGCTCCCCCACCCCTTCTAACTAAGCATAAACTTGTGTTCTGAACAGTCAAGGTTCTGCACAATAAGAGCCCCAAACTTTCCTCCATAGCTCTTTCTCCCACGTGGCGCACTGCAGTTCCCAAGGCATGCAGAAGCTGACAGGCCTGGGTTTGGCATTTATTTTTGCAGTTTATTAGCTAGATAACCTGGGGCAAGTTACTTAACTTCTCTGACCTTTAGTAACCCCATATGAAAAGTGGAAAACTCATAGATTGTTTGGGAGAATTAAATCAGATCACACATAATATTCCTAAGGTCGTGATCAACCCATTTTAGGCAGCCAGTAACAGCAATGTCATCAGTTTCTATATGAGCTTATCCTATCTGTAAACACTGGTTCTTTATTGCATCTTGTCTCGTTGCTATCCCCATTTGATAGCTAAATAGAGATGTTTGGCAGTCATCTCTGCTAAATCCAGATTCACATCTCCTACATAAATGCTACCCTCAAGCCAACCAATTTTATTTCCCACTTAAAGCTTTTGCTACTAAACTCTGCCTCTCAAAAACTCATCCATTCACTCAATAATAACAAAACACAGAACCCAATTAAGATGGGCAAAGAATTTGAATAAACATTTCTTCCCGTAAACCCCCATATAAATGGACAATAAGCACATGAACAGATGGGCAGCATCATCAGTACTTAGGGAAATGTAAATCAAAACTGCAATAAGATACATGTCATAGCCACCAGGATGTCTGTTATCAAAAAGACAGACAATAACCAGTATAAGGAGAAGTTGGAATCCTCGTTGATGCTGATGGGGATGAACTAAATAGCAATCACTTTGGAAAACAGCTTGGCAGTTTCTCAAAAAGTTCCATGCAAGAGGTAACATGTGACATAGTAATTCTGTGACTAGGTACATATCCAAGATAACTATGTTCATACAAAAACCTGTACATGAATGTTCATAGCACCGTTACTCATAGCCAAAAATTGGAAGTAACTCGAATGTCCTACAACTGGTGAATGGATAAACAGAATGTGGTACACCACGGAGTATTATTCAGCCATAAAATATTAAAGTACTGATTTGTGCTACAACATGGATGAACCTTGAAATCATGCCAAGTGAAAGAAGCCAGTCTCAAAAGACCACATATTATATAACGCCATTAACATAAAATACCTAGAATACAGAAATCCACAGAGACAGAATGTAGACGACTGGTTGTCTAGGGTTGAGAAGTAGTGGGAAATAGGAATGACTGCTTATTAATGCTGGGTTTCTTTTTGTAACGGTGACAAAATGTTAGATTGCTGTGATGATTGCTTACCTCCATGAACATAAAACTCATTGTATTGCACACCTTAAATAGATGAATTTTGTAGTATTTGAAGTATATCTCAACAAACACATTTTTAAAAAAATACCCTGTAGTAAACAATCCCGTTTACAATTGCATCAAAAAAGAATAAAATACCTAGGAATAAATTTAGCCAAAGAGAGGAATAATCTGTATACTGAAACTACATGACACATGAGGAAAGAAATTGAAGACAAGACAAATAAATGGAAATATTCCAAACTCATGGATTGGAAGGATTGATATTGTTAAAATGTCCACAGTACCCCAAACAATCTATAGATTCACTGCAACATCTATCAAAATTTCAATGACATTTTTCACAGAAATATTTTAAAAACCCTAAAATTTATATAGAACCAGAAAAGACCTTGAACAACCAAAGTAATCTTGAGAAAAAAGAATAAAGCTGAAGACATCACACTTCCCTATTTAAAGCTATTTACCAAGCTGTAGTAATAGAAACAGACAACTAAACAGAATGGAGAGGCCAGAAATACACATGTGCATATGCGGTCAGTTAAAATATGACAAATGAGCCAAGAATATACAACAGTGAAGCATAGTCCTTTCAATAAATGGTGCTGGGAAAACTGGACAGCCACGTGCAAAAGAGTAACCCTATCTCATACCATACAGAAAAATCAATTCAAAAATGGGTTAAAAATTTGAATGTAAGATCCAAAACCATGAAACTCTGGGGGAAAAAAAAAATTATATATATATATATAAGAGGAAAGCTCCTTGACATCGGTCTTGGCAATGATTATTTTGGATATAACATCAAAAGCAAAGACAAAAGTAAGCAAGTGAGACTACAAAAAGTAAAACACGACTGACCAGCAAAGGAAACCATCAAAAAACTACTGAATGATAGAAAGTATTTTCAAATCATACACCTGATAAAGAACAAACATCCAAAGTACATAAATAAAGCACACAGTTAAAGTAAGAAAAACAGAAAGAAATCCAAACAATCCGATTTTAAAATGAGCAGAGCCACTGAACAGACATTTTCCAAAGAAGACACACAAATGGCCAACAGCTACATAAGAAGAGCTCAGCACCACTAGTCATCAGGGAAATGCAAACCAAAGCCATAGTGAGGTCTCACCTCACACAGTTTTCATCAAAAAGACAAGAGAAAAGTGTTGGTGAGCACGTGGCAAAAAGGGACCCCTTATGCACTCTTGGTGGGATTTTAAACTAACGTAGCCCCTATGAAAACAGAACACAGATTCTCAAAACATTAAAGGCAGAACTAAATATAATTCAGCAATTCCACTTCTGGGTATACATCCAAAGGAAATAAAACGACCGTCTTAAAGAGGTAGCTGCACTCACGTGCTCATTGCAGCATTATTCACAACAGTCAACACGTGGGAAAGACCCAGCTGTCCATCAGCAGAGGAGTAGATAAATAATAAGGTACATGCACGTGCACACACACATATATATACCCAATGGAATAGTATTCAGCCATGAAAAAGGAGGAAATCCTGCCACTTGCAACAACACGGATGGACCCGGGGGATAGTATGCTAAGCAAAATAATCTAGACACCGAAAGACAAATACCATTTGATCTCTCTTACAAGTGGAATCCAAAAACGTCAAACTCATAAAAGCAAAGAGCAAAAAGACGATTACCAGGAGCTGGGGGTGTCTAAATAGGGAGAGGTTGATCAAAAGGTACAAATTTTCATAAGATGAACAGGTCTGAGGATCTGTTCTAAAACATGATAACTACAGTTGATAACAATTGTTTGACATTTGCTAAGAGAAATTTTAAATGTTCTCACTTAAAAATACAAATAAAAAAGATAAACATGAGAGGTGATAGATGTGCTAATTATGTGGTGAGAATCCTTTCACAATATATACATAGATCAAATCATCACAATAAACATTTTAAATAACTTACAAACTTATTTGTCAGCTATACATCAATAAAGCTAAAAATACATATATCTCTTGAAATAGTTCATTCATCCATCAAAGTTTATCTCATGGACAGTCCCTTTCCCAGTGCCCACTCCTGGCTCTCAGCTGTATGCTCCCATCTCCTAAAGCCCCAGAGTCCACTATATGTTGCGTCTTACTTTCCATATTCTGCTTCCTACCCTGGTTATCTGTGTACCGTTTTTATCTATTAGACTAAATAGCTTCGACTCCTGTAAATGTGTAAAATGGAGCAGATTCAATAGTATTCCTGCAAGACGTCTCACATTTGTATTCTTTCATCTTTGTTCAGACAAGGAAGAAAAGAATGGCATTTCAGCCCACTCAGGGGTTCATTGTGCCGGATGTGAGCCCACTCACAGGGCATGCTGCTTACACGAACATCTCCCAAGCACAGTAGTGTGTGTATGTGTGTGGCTGGGTGACTAGTCCATCTCTAATTGGGCAAAAGAGAGTGCAAGGAAAGGCTGAGTTTTACAAACCGGGTCTCTTTGTGGCTCTTGGCCTAGTATTTTGCCTTAGGGAGGAATTCAAGGAATATGGGTGAAATTCTTCCCTAGACACACAGAGGGAGTCTATAATCAACAGAAAATCAGGCAAAATTGCTGACAGGGTGGCCACCAAGGACGGAACGGAATTTATTCTTCAGCTCTTTGAAGTGTGTCTTTCACCAGGAGGCATTTTCCTTCAGAATCACGCATTGTCTTTGTTTTGACTTATAAACAAAAATTGGCAGTGAGTGAGACAGAAAGAGAAACGTCATCTGATATTGCTTATATGTGGACTCTAAAAGGTGATACAAATGAGCTTATTTACAAAGCAGACTCATAGACATCGAAAACAAGTTTATGGTGACCAAAGGGGAAAGGGTGGGAAGGGATAAGTTAGGAGGTTCAGATTAACGTCTATGCACCAATATATGTAAGATAGATAACCAACAAGGACGTCCTGTATGGCACCGGGAACTGTACTCAGTATCTTGTAACAATGTATAGTAATCTTACAAAGAATACACACACACACACACACAACAACATTGTAAATATTTCAATTAAAAGGACAAAAGTAACAATGTGCGCTCCCCCCTCCACCCCAGGGTGAGACTCTAGTACAGCCTGGATGGACCGAGAAAGGCTGGTTTTGTTTCTCTGACTTTGGGGGCTCCGTGGAAGCCGGCACCAGCCCTGTGCTTAGGTGGGAAGCTGATGCGCAGTGTGGTCAAGACCCAGAGAGAGAAGAGGGGAGTGGGGAGAAGCCTCCTCTGGCCACGCAGCTACAGTGCTGCAACAAGGGAGAAGGAATACGGCCTGTCTGGGGCCAAGGGACCAGGAGGCCCTTGCAAACCGGGAGGAAAATCAGCATCTTCTGGGGACATGAGCTTGTTCTACAGAGGGTTGCCATGGAGCGCTCCTCAAAATCTAATTTAAGTCTTTTCCCTCAGCAAGGATCAAGCGGAGAAGACAGAGGCAATGCATTTTCACAGAGTGTGGCGCCGCGTGGTCAGCTGCTGCCGGAGTGGCCCGCGGCCTCGTTTGCTGGTCGCTGACACTGAAGTGGAACACACAGGGGTACCCAAGCGTGCGCACGCGCGCCCACATGTTCTCCCAAAGGCACTCAGCCCTCGCGTGCGCTGGCACCTGGGGATGCTAAGCTGTTCTGTCGCTTCAGGGGTACGGATGAGTTAGCTGCTTGTGAGCCTAGGGTTTGGGTTGAAGACAAACCCAAGCCACTCTTCTTTGGGGACCGGGGTTGGGGGCGGGGTTGGTGGGGGGTGCCGGGGGCGGGGGAACAAACCTTTCGTACATCGCCACCTAATGGTACTTTTACCTCATTACAGTCTTGGATTTGCTCAACATCAACAGGTCAGTTCATTTCAGTCGCTCAGTCGCGTCCGATTCTTTGTGACCCCACGGACTGCTCCCAGCTTCCATTCCTGGGGTTCCCATGGCCTGCATTAGCACAGGGTTTTGATCTCTTTTGGCATACCTTCCTGAGGACTGTAATTCCCAGCTGTTATCAGTCACTTTTCCAGCTGCAAGATCAGGCTCCAAGGATAGGTTTCATCTTCTGTACAATGTTTACCTGAGGTTGACCTGCCACAGCCACATCCATGTCATGCTCCAGGCTTCAGCCAGTCTTCGTGGATAAACACTGGGGCAATGGGATTTGAAAACCAACAAGCATTTCATCTTGGCCTCAACATCCTTTTAGACTGAGCTTAGGAACAACTTCAGAATCCATTTTAGCAAGTACGCCAGATGACCATCCAACCAGCCCTGGCTGGCATGTGAGATGAAACTCTTTTTTGAGGCCTGGAATCTGTCATTAATATTTCATGTGCACATCTGTTGCACTTCCCAGAAAAGCAAAGACAATGTTTTTGAATCCTTTCACCTGACCATTAGCTCCACATAGTCCTCTTCCCAAATAAGTGCTCGGTCATTGCTGGAATGTCTGCATACCAAGTGTTAAAATGGTAATAACTAACGTTTACATAGCACTTAGTTACCAAGTACTTTCACACGTGGTACCACATTTATTAATTCACACAAGAACCCAGGGAAATGGGTGTGATTGTGCCCCCCAGTTCAGACCAGTGAGCTTCTGAAGAGTGAGACAGCATTTCTTATTGGCCCCTGTGGGGCTCTGCTCAGAGTTTGTGGTCGATTTTGCAGAACTGAAGTGTGAATTCTGAGGTTGACACACAAGGAATTTTAAGGTCTGTAACTTGTACCAACCAGCTCACCCACTGGCCGGCTGGACTGTCTCAGAAGGGCTCTCAGGCTCTCGAGCACCGAATTCTAGGCTTTCTCCATGTTTGAATTCCAGTGTCACTGACTTTCCTTCCTTCCTGGTAATGAGGCGAAACCTGGTGGGTTAATTAATCCTTCTTGATGCTGGGCAGGAGTAATAGGATCAAGAAGAAAGCCTTCCTCCTGCTGAACTCCCAGGGGTGCCTTGGCAGGAGAGCGTGAGGAGATGGAGCACAGCCTTCAGTCTGTTAATTGTTCAAGAGCAAATCATCTGTCAGAAGGAAATAGAAAAGAAAGACACCCTGAATTCAGAGTCAGAACGATACATAACACTCGGCACTACACCCTGGAGAAAAATAAAGCTGCCGACATTCCGCTTCTCAGGGAAAACAAGAGTGCTCAATGTTTATGCAAACCTGTGGACTACAAACGTGATTCGGTAGAAATACCGCAACCAGAGCAGGTCAGCCGTCTCTTTCATCAGCGCAGGGGCCATCGACCTCTGCTCCACACTCAGCACACCAACCCTGGGGAGGCAGGGGCAGACAGCTAGGAAAAAATGATCCTGTAAATAGGAAAATGTATTTCCTAACAGGAGATCTTTTTAGAGGAAGGAGATAGAGGGACGTATTGTAATTGCCCCATACCAGCCTCCCTGTACTCCCAAAGCCACTCGAAGAGTTTCCCCAGAATCTTAAAGATAAAGCCAGACTCCGTGATCTGGCTCCTCTGCAGTCACGCATCTCCAGCTTCAGCAGCACCCAAATGCTCCTGGTACCGTGCTCAGGATATGAGGCCACTCTGAGCCTCTGCTTCCTCTCCATCAGGAGTGACTTTTCCTCCAACTGGCTAAATCCTCCTCCGTCCTTAAGGATCATCTCATCTACTGTTACCCCATCCCCACCTCCAGCCTACGCCAGCAGAGCCTGGGGGACACTCTACCATCACACCCAGAGCAACAGTTCAGTGCTGTGGTCAAGCAGACGACAGCTGAGCCACATCACCCAGGTCTCAGTCTAATCCCTGCTGGGGATTGTCTCTGTGATCTTGGGTGAGTTTCTTGACCATGAGTGCCCCTGTTCCTCACTTATAAAATGGAAAGGATATAATAACAGTTCATACATCACAGAGTTGTATGAGGATTAAATTACTTAACACGTGTAAATTACTTACAACAGTGCTCGTTATGAGCTATTAAAGCCATTAATTATATTGCCATACAATCATGTCAGGTCCATCTTCCTCTCTAAACTGTTCTTTGAGAGACAAGTCCATATCCATTCTTTTATGCCTAGCACTTAGCGTACTGTCCCCAATCACCTACTTCCCTCTTCCCTGTAAAACAATTAAGCCTCCCTCCCCATTGCTGTGACTTGCAGGGTTCTCTTAAGAGAAAAGTGATTTCTATGCCCATTGACAGCACCCAGGATCATGTTGGGGGTTTCCCAGGTGGTCAGTGGGAAAGAACCCGCCCGTCAATGCAGGAGACACAGGTTCAATCCCTAGTTCGGGAATATCCCCTGGAGGAGGAAATGGCAACCCACTCCAGTATTCTTGCTTTGGAAATCCCATGGACAGAGGAGCCTGGGGGGCTATAGTCCGTGGGGTCGCACAGAGTCAGACTGAACAACAACATGATCGTGTGGCTTGTTTTTGGCCAATGAGATGTGAGGGGTAGTGATGGTCAACAGTTCCAAAACGCAACTTCAAAAGGGATTGCATGCTATGACAGAGCCCATCCCTACTCTGCTATAAGAATGGCAAGTCCCAGAGAGAGGTTGCTCCTTCAACCTGGAGCCCAGAAGCCAGAACAGAACTACAACCATAGCTGACCTGCAACCGGTATAGAATATGAAGAAGAAATAACTCTTCAGTTGAGTGCCACTGAGGTTTATGATGAGGTTCTTACCACATCATAACCTAGTGAAGCTGATTAAAACAGACCCAACAGCAGCTTGTTGAATAAATGCAAGCACCCATAAAAGAATGAATAAGTGAGTTGTGATTTGCATAGTTTCTAGCTAGGATGATGGTTATATATGTGCATCACCAAATCAGGTAATTTAAGCAAGTGTTTTTTAAATAGTAAATGTGTTTTCTGACATTTATTTTGAGTATAATTCTTTGTAAATAAAAAAATGGGATTCTGTAGTCATTCAGACACATTCAGAATATCTCTCCCCAGGCCCAGATAAAAGTAAAAGTGGCAAGAGTAAAATTTCTTTGGCAGCTAATATGTCTCAAGCACTTT
Organism: Muntiacus reevesi; assembly: GCF_963930625.1. Classification (NCBI taxonomy): domain Eukaryota; kingdom Metazoa; phylum Chordata; class Mammalia; order Artiodactyla; family Cervidae; genus Muntiacus; species Muntiacus reevesi. The sequence continues at coordinate 118,671,156 of NC_089253.1, read as the reverse complement.
CCCTCAACTGATCCAGCAGAACCTTTCAACAATCCTAGGAACAAGCTATATTTCCAGATGTGGAAATTGGAGGCTCAGAAACTATAAAGGTCACCAGAGACAACAAGGGACAATCCAGATGTGGATCTGGATCTGTCTGAGTACAAAGCCCCTTCTCTCTCCACGAAAGCATGCTGCAACCACGAGACCATCTGAAGACCACCCAGGTGACCTGCCTATCCAACAAGACTCCCCCTATAACCTAATATTCTTCCCTTTCCTCTGGCACAGGACCCAGAAGTTGAACAGAGATCCAAATGAAACCATTTGAAAATGCAATCACCTTGCGGGGATTAAGCAAACAATCAGCCATTTACTCTCAGTAAATGGATTTGCCTAATCAGATTGTTTTCTGATCCCAAAATTAAAATCTGTCCAAGAAAAGAGAAGATGCTAGTTTGGGTGCAATGGGAAAGGGGGAAAGTGGAAAGAGTAATTTCCATCAAGCGCTTCAAACTTCAATGCCTACAGGACCAGGCTTGGTAAGGTAACAAATGCAGGAGGCTGGGTGGGCTCTTGGCTCGTGTCCGCGGTCTGAAGGGGACAGCGCTGCTGTCTTCCAGTCAATTGCTATCATGGAGGGATGCCAGGCTTCTAAGAGCTAGAAATTTGGATTTATGTGACATCTCCAAATGTTTAAATGTTGGCATCAAATTCAGGTTGCTTTTTCAATACTGTATATTCTACCCACCTCCCTCCCCAAGTTGTCACCTCAGTTCTGACCTATGTGTCATCGTTTTGTGACGCAGAGGACACTGGAGAGAATTATAGCCTTAGAGGGACCCATGCTTGGAAGGAAATGAAGGAAAAAAGAAAGTCAGATTCTCAGGCTTATGCTTAGGAGGGAGAGAGGAAGAGCAGACAGTGGGCAAAGCAGGAACCGAAGGTCACAGAAAACAAACTTCTTTTGATACAGTTGGCTTGGGCTGACCCAGTCCTTCGCATTTCAACGCTGCCTTGAGTAAAAACAAACTCTGATAAGCAAAAGCCATTTGTTCCCGAATAAATTTCATTACTCTGCTAAATATCTTTACTGGATTTCGTTTGAACCCAGTCATTCTCAATTCAATGCTGCACTCGGCTAACTTAACCTTTTAAAAAGAGTTTTATTGATGGTGTGTTATGCAGGCATTAACATTTCTCAAAAAAATTTATTTTTTTAATAGAAGGAATTGAATTGCTTTGCTTAGCAATCTTAATTATCTCAAATAATTAGCTCCAGTCAGTTCTCCAACAAGAGCTCTCTGGAGAAATCAATGTTTGGGGAAAGGGAAAGAAAAGGGGGAGCCAAGCTTGGGACAAAAGCAAGCATTTGGCCAGTTAGTTGGAAATATCTAATTAACCCCGAGAGTGAGGCTGACAATCAAAGCCACTTCCTTAGTGCTTAATTATTAAAGGCAAATCAAGAGAGTAAACACGGAGCTAGGCTGTTGGACACTGGAGAGTAGGAGCCACTTTGAGCCAAAGTGCTCAGTAATTCCCAAATATGCAGGCCGCTGTGTGCGTTTCTGTGCTTCTGCTCCTGCAGATCTCTGCTTAGGACACTCCCCCATCCCGTCTCAGCTCTAAACTCCTGTAAGTCTTTTGTGAAGTCTTCTCTGACCACCTCCCTCCCCAAACAAAGAAAATCATTCCTTCCTGTGTGCTTCCATATCCTTCTGTACATAAAAATGATTCTGTTGGGTATTCACTAGGTACTTGTCCGTCTCCCTAAATCATAAGCTTTGCAAAGCTTGAGTAAATGCTTATTTACCTCTATATCCTCTGTGTCTGGTGTATTTGGAACAGTTACTGCTTCAAAAATGGAGGTCAAGTAGACCTATAGATGACCAGCTTTTTGTATAAAGTCTTCTGTATGGATGCTCAGTCATGTCTGACTCTCTGTGATTCCGTGGACTAAAGCCTACCAGGTTCCTCTGTCCATGGAAGTTTTCAGGCAAGAATACTGGAGTGGGATGCCATTTCCTCCTCCAGGGGATCTTCCCAACTCAGGGATCGAACCTGAGTCACTTGCCCCTCCAGCACTGACAGGCAGATTCTTTACCACTGTGCTACCAAAGTCTAGTACATCGTAGAAACTGAATGAATCCTTGCTTCTTTCTTTTTCCTTCTTTCTCCCCTTCTCCTCCTTCCTTTCTTCTTTTCTCCCTTTCTATTTTTAGTTCACTTTAGATTCTACAATTAATGGTATTGATTCCAGAACTGCTGGGCCAAGCAGCAGTGTTCCTTGATGTGAGTTTGTCCTTTGGACTTAGTATTGACTTTCAATAAGCCAGTGCAGCGGCTTCCCAGTTGGCTCAGTGGAAAAGAATCGCCCTGCCAATGCAGGAGACGTGGATTCAATCCCTAGGTTGGTAAGACTCCCCTGGAGAAGGAAATGACGACCCACTCCAGTATTCTTGCCTGGGAAATCCCATGGACAGAGGGCTGCAAAAGAGTCAGACACGACTCAGCAGCTGAACAGCAAGCCAATGCAGATCACTGAAGTGACTGAGAAATCCCAGGGCAAGGGCCGCATGGGAACCCCGCCATGCAGAACACAGTTGGGAGGGAAACTCCGAGATTTGAGGTCACTACTCTTAGGCAACTAACTAACTAACTAACTTTTAGGCTTGCTGTGTTTGAAACTTCAGGACCTAAAAGAAGACTTGATGGAATCCTAGAGGAGGAGGGAAGGGAAAATGGGGAGAGGGAAATCTAGCAACTACAAGATGTTCGTTGATGTAACTTGGTGTGATTTGTCAAAACCAGCCGTATATCTGCCTTGCAGACTGTGGGGATCCTGGGGCTATTTGTAGAGTTGACTTAGCTATTTGCCCCTGAACCTAAAACTGAGTCTTCAAAGCTGCGTAAGAATTAACTGAGTGAAGAAAGTAGAAAATTCCACATTCTGAATGGAGGGAATGGCATAAACAAAGGCACAGGGATGGGATATCATGGTGAGAATCCAAGCCAGAACTTGATTTTCTTTACAGTAGTGCTACTCTGCTTAAACATGCAAATAGGCAGTAGGGAAGATGTAAGACCAGGTAGGTCAAGAAGAGACATATATAGTCATTGCTAATTTCTGGTCTTGGATGTGGCCAAGAAGTGATGGTTTCCAAACTTGATCTCCTCTTTAATCTCAGTTTCAAAATACAACCCCCGCCAGACATTTATCCTCACTTGGGTGTCCAGGAAGCACCCCAAACTCAACATGCACAGCAATCAGTGCTTTGTATCTTTCCATAAGCTTCTTCCTCTTAATACTCACTGGTGTTAATTGCACCATCACTGTCCTATTTATCTGAGTCAAAATCTTGGATATCATCCTTGATCCTCTTTCCCTCCTTCCTACGCTCAACCAGCAAGTCCTGAAAACTTGGCCTCCTAATGCTTCCTAAATCTCTGCCTTCTCCTCTATTCCTACCATCTTTCCCTCTGAATAATAACCACTCAAGAGGTCTCCTTGCTCCCAGTCTCTTTTACTCCAGTTCCAACCTTTCTATTTATTACTTCTCTGCCAGGAGGTCTTGATTGGATTCCTAGAATGTACAGGAAAAAGTCCTGACCCTGCCTACCTTTCTCATTGGTATCCATCCACTTCCGTATTTCACTTTCCATCTGGGGGATCCCCCAAGCACTGCACGCTCTTTCTCACCTCTGTGGCTTTACTCCTGCTCTGCCCTCCTCCTGAACACGCTTGCCACCTTTCCTCTTCTGGCTCTTACTCACCTTTCAGCATTAAATTCTGTCGTCTTTTCTTCCAGAAAATCTTCCTTCAAAGCCTAGACTCCCCAGTCCCCCTGTCTGTGCTCCTCTAGCTCCCCAGGCAGGCCTCTGCCCTTCAACTTTTATTGTTATGCCCACATTATCAGATGACATGGAATTTGTCTCGCTAGGAGCTGGTTTCCTCAAGGACAGCCGCCACCAGCTCCCATTCATCTTAGTAAGTCCTGATCTCCATGTGGCGTTTGGCACTCGGCAGTCACACATATGTTTGTTGAGCTGCAACTCCAGGCTCTGCCCCCCGAGACAGCTCTTTTGGCAAACAGAGGATCTCAGCCTGAGCCAGAGTGTACCTGCCTCCCCACACAACAGAGGAAGGTCAGGAGAACAGCTGAGAGCTCCTGAGAGCTCTGAGACATGGCTGTTGTTGTTTAGGTGAATTTGAAAATTGGGAAGAGCATATACTATGGACTCCAAATACATCCAGTTGAAATCTTAGCTAACACAACCTTGGGAGAGAAGTTTAATCTCTTTGTGTCTCAAGTGACTTGTCTATGAAATTATGAATAGTGATTAGCTTAAATGGAGAAAACATTTTGTAAAACCCCTAGTGAGTAGCTAGTACCAAGTTAAGTGGCCAATAAACGTTAGTTTCAAGTACCTTGAAATAGACTGATGCTGGTTATCTGAAACACAAGATCTTTTGGTTTTTTGCATAACTTGAAAATATATCACCTATCATGCCTAACTGTAATTATTAGTACAGTTAACTTTCACCTCTAAGTGTCTATTATATGGCAGGGACTATGAAAGGTCTTTAAGAAACAGTTTCCCACTTAGTCCTCATGACAGTGGCAGCGGTGATGATGATGAAAATAATAACTAACTTCTTACGGAGTTCTTCCTATGCGTTAAGCACTGTTCTGAGTCCTCTCCAAGTATTTAGTCTTCATAGTAACCTTTTGAGAGAGGAAGAATACCCCCATTTTACAGATGAGGAAACTGAATCGAGAGTTGTTAAGCAGTGTGCCCAGGGTACATATTATGAAGTGATGCTGGGATTAGAATTCATGTCTTCCTGACGCTTAACTTCTTACAAGTGAATGTGATCATCTTATTTTATTTTTAACACCCTTCCTAGTAATGCCTCCTCCCTTTTTGGTCACTTTATATTGCTCAGCAAATACTGTTAATAGGTAAAAGAAACACTAGATAATTTTCAGCCTGAAACTATTCAATGAGATCATAGGAGTCACTGATGGTGACCTTTGAGAGAGAATATTTTGTAGACTGTCTCCGCAAAGATCACCTACTCATGTTATGATAGACCATTTCTTTGAAACTGTGGCAACATGTAATAGTCAATAAGTGACTTATACTTACTACACTATATTGTACTTGAGTGTACATAGATTGGATTTTGAGTTATAGATTTGCTTTAATAAGGGCTAACTCTTTGATCTAGAGAAACTTAAGAACTAGAATTAATTGCTCATTCACCCAATTCACTGGGTCACTGATAAATCCTCAAGATTCAGAGATGATTAAGTCATGGTTTCTGTTTCCAACGTACCTACCATCTTCTGGGAAAGACTCACAGGATAATTTATTAGAAGTTCCCATTTAAAGACCCAAAGTGGAGTTTTGGAATTTTGAAATAGTTCTCTGTGCAGTGTCTAGAACTCCCTACTTCATTCAGTCCTCAAAAGTGAATTGGTCTACAACTATGGAAAACAGTATGGAGGTTCCTCAAAAAACTAAAATATAATTGCCATGTGATCCAACAGTCCCACTACTGGGCATATATCCAAACAAAATTATACTTTAAAAAAATACATGAACCCCAGTGCTCATAGTAAAACCATTTCACAAATAGCCAAGACATGGAAACAATCTAAATGTTCATCAACAGATGAATGGATAAAGAGGATGTGATACATATATAAAATGGATTATGACTCAGTCTTAAAAAAATAATGAAATAATGTCATTTGTAGCAACATGAATGGACCTAGAGATTATTGTACTAAGTGAAAGAAGTATGATCAGAAAGAGAAAATACCATATGATATCACTTACATGTGAAATCTAAAATATGACAGAAATAAAATAGAAGCAGATTCACAGACATAGAGAAGAGACTTGTGGTTGCCAAGCAGGAAAGGGGTTGGGGAGAAATGGATTGGGAGTGTGGGATTAGCAGGTGAAGACTATAACATATAGAATGAATGAACAGTAAGGTCCTACGTACAGAAGCCCACGAATACTGAAGTGGGTAGCCTATCCCTTCTCCAGTGGATCTTCCCGACCCAGGAATCAAACCGGGGTCTCCTGCATTACAGGTAGATTCTTTACCAACTGAACTATCCAGGAAGCCCCACTCACAATCAGGGAACTGTATTCAAAATCCTGGAATGAACCATGTGAAAAGAATATGAAGAATATATATGCATTCATATGTATATTTATATTTATACATATATAACCGAATCACTTTGCTGTATAGGATAAATACTTCCCCATCAACAGTCGTGCCATCCTTCTTCCCAGTTCCAGCTCTCTGCTCAATCTTTCCCCCACAAGCTCCCAAGCACAGCACTGAGGCTCAGGGTGGACTAGAAGGCCCTGAACAAACATTGACTCTGGAAAAGTTAATACTTTACAAATGAACTGCTGCTGTTTAAAAAAAAAAAATCAGGGCCTGTGCTGCTGGGATTCAGCCTTGATATGCATGCAACCAGCTTTCTCTGGTGGTGAGTAAATCAGAAGGGCCAGCCAGGTGGTTCCTTTAATAAAAGGCTTAGAGAGGTAAGTAAGACTCCTATCCTCTCCTATCGTAACAACAGAAGTTCTGGGGAGCATGAGTGTTTGCTCAAACCACAAACATTTACTGAATCAACAGAAGTCCTTTGAGATACACGTGCAGTAGTCTTTCATGGTGCCATCTTGATAGGGTCCACTCTTCATTCCAGGAAGGGCACCCAGGACTTTTTTTCAACAGTGTATGCCTGTTCTTCTATGCCACTGGCCTTTGCAAATAACTTCTCTACCAAGAGACATCGACCCTCCCTGGAGAGACAGACATCTCTAATGCCTAACAGAGAGATGGACAAAGTCCCCTTTCTTAAGCTGTCTGAGAAAACATGGGGCTTCAGTGGGCATACAGAGGAATGCACGCAGAGAAAGTGGAGAAAGAGAAAGCGCTTACAATGGAGCAGTCCATGCCTTTGCAAGTGAAAAAGGGAGCTCAAAGGAGCATACAGAATTAGAATTATTTTGCCTAGAAAAGAGGTTGCTAGGAAGAGAGAGGGAGATGGCTCTATTCAGCCTATGGATTATCATAAAAAGAAACCTATAGAGGAAGTTGAAGAGGATGAAATAAACTTAGGCTGCAGAAAATAAGTTACTGGATGAAACTGTTGTTGTGATGCAGAAGAGGTATTTTTCTTCCCTGCTCTACTAGGCTGTCTGGGATGGCACATAGAGAGGATCGGTTAACAAAAGAGTGCACTTGGTAATTTCAGTAATGTTCTCGGGTGGAGAACAAGAAAAACATCTCACATAATATCCTGTAAAAGCTATGCTAAGGAGAAGCCCATTTGACATAAGAAGGTTCAGATTGGCTGTTGATTGTGATCTCCTCGCCCCACTGCCCTGCCCAAAGCAGAATCCAGGGAAGCAGACAGATAATCACACTCATACACACTGCACACACACAGTCACATTCCCACATCTGCTCACACATGCACATTCACACAGTCATACATAACCACAGTCACACCTGCTTATACTTGCACTCACAAGTGTTCAGAGGTACACACACACACACATACACAGTCAGACACAAGCCCATCTGGACGAGAAGTGTTCTGAGGAATTCCTTTCTGAGGGATTGGCCTGAAAAACCTCAGCCTGGAGGGTGGAGGGACAGGGTGGTCTTGGGCAGGGCAGACTCTCAGTGTCGTCAAGGGACACCAGGGGGCCTGGGAACTCTTTCCACCACCCAAAGGAGGTCTTAGCAGCCACGATTCTGGGGATAGTCCCTCTGGCCAGAGCTAATGAGTTTGGGGACTGAACTCCTGACACTCAGCTGAGTTGATCATATCACGTCTCTTGGAAATTGAAGTTTGGACCAGAAAGACAAAGAAGCATTGGCACTGAGTCACACTGTCAGCGGGCCTCTCAAGAGAAGGACCACGCGTTCATCTCCTGAGGGCCCTGGGTATCTCTGCATCTACGCTGCCTGAGACTTATTTGCTGAGTTCTGCCTTAGATTCTGTGAGATACCACGGCTGACTCCTTATGAACATCTAGAGCTAGATTAGCTCTGATTTATTTTACCTGCAAACATAAAACACACACACCATCCATTCTAATCCTATTCAAACACCTACTCCTGCCTACGCCTCCAGTTAAAAGCCATCTTTTCATCCTCAGCACACCCACAGCATGTTTATGGCTCTATTTTCTTCTTTGTACCATCTTTTTATCTGTTACACTCAGTTCTAGACTGTAAGTTCCTTGAAGGTGGAAGCCATTTCGCCCTGCACACAACAGCTCTGGATAAGCATTTGTTAGACTAGTGAGCAAACGCATGGTTGCACAAGTGAATAAACGAATAAACAAGGTCGAGGTCCCTTAGCCCTGATGCTAAGTATTTCTTTTATTTTTCCCCAGGAGTTCATGAGTTCGTGATCCTCGAATCTAAACATCTTCATAGGTGAATCAGTTCATCTTATTCCATTTGACAAATTCACTGATGCATAGCCGTGTGCCAGACACAGCAGATACAAAGATGAATGAGACGCGGATTCTGTACCTAAGAGCCTGTGATTTCACCGGACGGAGGAAACGAGCAAAGGAACACGGCTCCCCACCCTTGGACAGAACGCTGCTCACCCCGTTCCCGGGAGCTCTAGGAGTGGGAAGTCACATACTGCCCATCCACCCAGTCTTACAACAAGACCATATTAAAGCCATTTTTCAAGGCTGAGTAAGATGTTTATGACCTGATAGGCGATGGCTGGCAAACTCATTCCATCATAAATATCACAGCAGATAATATGCTTCAGTATAAGTGATGCATCTGCCTATGCGGGCGTCCTCAGAGTGACTAATGCTTCTCCAATGTGGGCTTCTTAAAGATAAACAAATCATGGGCTGTAATTATCAGACGGCTTGATTTTCTTTTTTATGAGCTTTTCTTCACCCTAATCACATTCAAAGTGGGAAAATGGAAGCTACCACTGGGACCTCAAGAAGGGAAGAAAAAGGACCTGCTCCCTCAGCAGTGAAGCAGCTGTCAGATAGCCATCTAAGGAAGGAGCTGACATTTCCATGGCTCTGGAAAGAAAGGAGAGACTCAGCAACAGGAAGATGTGTGGAGAGGAGAGAAATCGAAGATGCCTAAGAAATAAAGAAATTCTCTGTCTCTCAGTCTCTCTCTCTCTCTCTCTCTCACACACACACACACACACAGTGCAGATAAACTCACCTCCAAACTGCCCCCACTGCAGAGTGTGGGTGCAGACTCGCACACTCTCTAGCCCACTGTGAACCTTGAATCTGACCCTCCTTTCTGAAAGCAGCCTTTCTTGTATCTCCTCCAAAGCTTCGCTTAAGCTTCAATATTACAAACACCCCACATCCTTCACCTCCCTGTCGACTCCTATCTGCTCTCATCAATTATTCCACCAAAATGTTTCTTTTTTTATTTCTGGGCATGTTCTTAAAATTTGTACTTGAACAAGAAACCTCATCTTATGAAAGGGACCAGATTCTATTGGGTTACTCTCTTCTCCTGAGAAACTGGAGAAATACTTCAAGGTGGAAAGGAAATATGTCATTAAAAAGTAACCAACACATCAGAGGGTCACAGTGTAGTGTGAGAGAATAACCTTTGAATTAGACGTCAGAATATCTGGGTTTAATTAAGAACATTTCTTAGCACACAACATTCCTTCACTACTCTTCAAGTCAGTTTTTTCCTCACTTAAAAATGGGAATCACCCATCTGCAAGTTATTTTGAAGGTTTGATATAATAGTATTTTTGAAAGTCCCTATCACCTTTCGGATATTCAATAAATGTTTATTTCATCCCAGCATCCTAAGTCTGGACAATAAAGGGCTATAAAACATGCCCAGCATCCTACACTGTACTATCGAAGGTTCTTTGCTGTTAGCTACATTCTCCAGAGGCAGGCGAGACCAAAATGGTTTTCTTAATTTATTGATGAAGACATTGGAGCAAGAGCGGTTAAGATACTTGCCCCAAGGCCACATGGAGATTTAAAACCCAGATTCTTGACTCTTTCTGTCTTTTTGAAGAAAGCATACCCAGTTGGGAAGATCAGGTCAAAGGAGGTTCCCTTCATGAAATATTTACAAACCCTGACACTTGTGAGCAGAGAGGCAGCCCGCAGAGCGGTTGAGCTGTGAGTCCAACAGAGGTGAGCATTGCTGCAAAGAGGAAGAGCCAGCTGATACCAGGAATGCAGTGGGTGAGGTTAATAGCTTGGGTCGGAAAAAAATGAGGCTGTGAATAGGGAAAGAAGGCTTCTGGAGCCTAGTGATAAATGTATTAGTTTCCTAGGTCTACAAACAGAGTGGCTTCAAACAACATATTCTCCCACAATTCTGGAGGCTAGAGACACAAAGTCAGGGGGAAGGCAGGGCCATGCTTTCTGAAGGTGAGGGACGAGCCCTTCCTTGCCGCTCCCCGGCTTCTGGCTATGGCCAGCCGTCCCTGGCGTTCCTGGGACATCATCTCTTAAGTGTGCCTCCCTCGCCACGTGGGTTCTCCCTGGGCTTGTCTGTTTCAGACTATCTCCTCTCCTTACCCAGACAGCATCCCATGGGACCAAGGGTCCGGCCCACTCCGGTATGGTCTCATTGTAACTTAACTAACTTCACTTATGACAATCTTATTTCCGAGTAAGTTCGCATTATGAAGTTCTAGGTAGGATGTGAATCTGGGGCAGGGACTGTTACTATTGAGGCAAGTTCAATAAGGAAAGGAGAGCCAGACAGAGGAGAAAGACCGAGCAACTCGAAGAGAGAAAACAAGAGAGAAGAGAGGGGAGGGAGGAGGAGGAGGATGGGAAGGAGGGGAAGAGGAAGGGCAGAGGAGGAGAGAGGAGGCAAAAGCAGGAAATGAACGAGAGAAGCAGGAGGAGTCAGAACTAGAGACAACGAGATGAGACTCAAAAGCAAGAGAAAGTGAAATATAAAGATGCTGGTGACGGAAAGAAACACACACAACTCCTGCACTTAAAGCATGAGAAGCAGAGAGAAACAGTTCTCTGCTTAAAGAATTACCTGCAAATATGCACCTTCTTTCTGACTAGATGTCTAATGAACAGCCCTAAAGCTGTTAATGGGGCCTGAAGTGCCTCCTGGAAAATGATCCAACCATTCTCTTTGGGGTTAAAAGTGGACTCCAGTAAGAGAGGTCAGCTAGATGGGCTCCTGGGAATCCCTAGTGATTTTCATGTTATTACCCACCTCTATGACTGTGGCTCCAGGGACTCTCAATTTTTAAGTTGAGAACCTGGGTAATGGTCAAAAATAGCTTTTTTTCAGAAAGCCAGTTCCAGGGTGGTCTCGAGTTCATTCACTTCCTACTGAGAAGAAAATGAGCCACCCAGGAGATGTGATGACATTTTCCCTTAAGGAGCATATGGTCCTGTCTCTGGCAAGCTGCGAGACATCCCTCTGTACCTATTATTCATCCAACCAGATGTTATCCACTGTTATTTTTCAGACCCCATGTCCTGATCTTTTCCAACATCCTGGAGTTTTCCAAGATCTCAAAAGGGAGACAATCACTTTAGCATCAGCCAAAACAGACACCAGGCAAGAAGAATCATAAGTTAACAGCAGGAAGGCAGTCTTGGGGCTGACAGGGGAACACCAGTGTGTACACATGCACGCACCTGTGTGTGTCTGCGTGTGTCTCTATGTGTCTGGGGGGGTGTGCGAAGGTAGGCTTTCATGGAGAAGAAAGTGGAGTCAGAGGAAGCCCGTCCATAGAGACCTAGCCATTTCCAAACTTTGGGACTCTAGAATCCTCTGTCATCAAACAGTTACTCACAATGAAAAGTCACATACAACAAGCAGAGTTTATGAACTAGTGTCTCCCCTTGCTTTTCTTTTTTTTGACATATTGAAAACTGAGTTTGACTTTCAGAGTAAAAACTCCCCATTCCTTCTCCATCATAAAAATTCTTACCTTAGAAGAGAGAACCACAGGCTTGCATGTATCCCCAAGGAAATTTCTCACAGCAGCTTGACCTGGCTGCTACTATGAATGGAGAGATATGGGTCAAAGACAGAAAGGCAGACTCAAGCTAACACAGCGCCATCCTTGGCCACTGAGCCATCCCTTTGGAGGAGCAAAGAGAAAGAGCCATCTCCTTGCATTTTCTGCATTTTGGAAGCCCCTGAGCTTCTGGGCTTCTCATCTTCTTCCTTTCTATAGCAGCAAATGTCATAAAATACACATACCCATCTCTAGGAAGAGCCACAGAAAAGGAAGTATAAGTCATTTATCTCACTTGGCCACACAACGGAGAGGCTATCATTCATTCTTTCATTCTCTTATTTACTCATTCATTATTTTTCTTCTTCACCACACTTAAATTGGACTGTGTTAAGCACTGGAGGTACCACTACAAAAAGGAGAAAAAAAAAAAAAAAGCAAATCCAGCCTCTAATTTTGATTCTGGGCAAATCAAACTCTTATTCAGAGCAAAACAAGGAAAAGGACCCCTGGAAGCTGAGGTCTTGGGGTAATAGATTTCATACCATTATTATACGGTTGTACCTGAGGGCAGGCCTTGGCCATCTCCCCCATGGGGCTGGGCAGCTCTAGGTGAAATCACAGGGACCAGTTCGGAGCCTCTTCCAGCCCTGGGTCGCTCCTCTACCAGGGGTATAGCCACTCCCTGATGACCTACTGGCTTAATTCATTCTCATGAGCTATGGCAGTCCAGCCACTTAATGGGAAAAAACACAGGGCCAAGAAGCTTAGAAGAAGTCTAGAAAAGACTGGAAACTTGGATATTTGAGAAGAGAAGTGGTTCCCACATGGCGCTAGGGGTAAAGAACCCGCCTGCCAATGCAGGGGACATAAGAGACACAGGTTCGATCCCTGGGTCAGGAAGATCCCCTGGAGGAGGGCATGGCCACCCACACCAGTATTCTTGCCTAGAGAATCCCCGTGGACAGAGGAGTCTGTCTGGCTGCAGTCCATAGGGTCACACAGAGTCAGACATGACGAAGCGACTTAACACACTCGCATGCATGCACATGGTTATTACTGGCTCTCTATCACAATAGAGACTGCCCCAGGGTTCCAGGCTGAAAGAGAAAAGGCAGAGGGCCCATGAGTGTGAAACAGTAAAATGAGCTGACATGGGTGCTAACAGTACTGAATAAAGTTGGGATGACTCTACGTACCTATAGCTTTCCTGCTGGGAGAACTCCCACCGTAAGAAATACCCACCCTGTAGATTTTAATTTCCAATGAATTTTTGTATTTCACTTGGAGATGTTCCCTTAGCATCTTATCAGCAACACTTTCATTTGAAAGCAACAGAGATGAACTCAGCGAACTTGTCATTTGTGCGTTATCTCCTATATCCATTCTCTACCTTCCCCTTGCTCTGCCCTATAAGGCAGGGATTGACAAGGCTCGCTTGCAGCTGGCCTCTGGGTAAGTTCTGCCAGTAGTGCCTGGAGGAAAGGAGGAGGGAAAAGTCAGGGTGTTTTTTCCTGTCTTGCTTTGCCTCAGGCCATGTCTCTGATTCTGGCTGTGTCTCCTTAGCTCCACCTTCCACAAGACGGGCTGATTGAAGCTTGCACTGGTTAGCTCAGCCTCTGGGATCTGAAAACACATCCCCCACTATGACTCTGGTCCTAGGAGTGGCAGCACCTTTCTGCAACTGTTAATCTTTGGGTTGCCTCAACATTCCTTGTTTGGTTTTTTGTTTCTCCATTACTCTGTATTTAGTTCCTGATATTAGTAACACATTACTCATGTATTTAGTTCCTTAGGTGAAAAGCCTAGAGTGGTTTCTTTTTCCTATCAGAAATTTGATACCTTCTGATTAGTCTGAGTAGAAAAGTAATTTATTAGGAGAATGATGGGTTATTTGTAGAACTGCCAGAATGAGAGAAGCTACAGAACAAGACCCATTCAGTTCAGTTCAGTCACTCAGTCGTGTCCAACTCCTTGTGACCCATGGACTGCAGCACGCCAGGCCTCCCTGTCCATCACCAACTCCCAGAGCTTACTCAAACTCATGTCCATTGAGTTGGTGATGCCATCCAACCATTTCATCCTCTGTCGTCCCCTTCTGCTCCCACTTTCAATCTTCCCCAGCATCAAGGTCTTTTCCAGTGAGTCAGTTCTTCGCATCAGGTGGCCAAAGTATTGGAGTTTCAGCTTCAATATCAGTCCTTCCAATGAATATTCAGTAGTGATTTCCTTCAGGATGGACTGGTTGGATCTCCTTGCAGTCCAAGGGACTCTCAAGAGTCTTCTCCAACATCTCAGTTCAAAAGCATTAATTCTTCGGTGCTCAGCTTTCTTTACTGTTCAACTCTCACGTCCATACATGACTCCTGGAAAAACCAAGATCCATAGCCAAGTTCAATGCACAGAACCACAGTGAGGGGTCCCAAACAGCTACTGCTGAACACAGGGACTAAGGGCCGCACTCCCAACATCCATACTGGCACAGGACACCAGCCCTACCCTCCGCTGCCCTTAGAAACGAGCTCCCGAGCAAAGTCCAGGTGGCTTTCTGTCATTTATCCCACTTTAAGTCATTTATCCCACTTTATGTCATTTATCCCACTTCTAACTGTAGAAGACTGGAAATTGAGTATCTAAACATTGTAGCAGAGTCATGATCTGTTTTTTCAGTAAGACTTCTAGGGTCAAGAATTCTCCAAATATGAGAAAGGCAATGAGATGTGGGGCTGAGGCAGAAGACTGCTGGATCCCAGGCTGAGCAACTAGAGTCCATCCCTGGTGGACAGGTACTCCACAACAGCGGAACGGAGGAGACGCAGAGCCTTGCTCAGGTAAGAGATTAAAGACTGCACATATTCCTCATTCTCAAAGTCAAAGGAGGCCTTTCCAACTCTACATGCACAGAAAGGCTTCTTGGAAGTCAGAAAGGGAGGGGGCGCCACCCCATAGTAGGTGATGTCAACCTACCCTTAGGCCTCTTGACTAAAATCCATCTTGGCTGAGAGATACGCATGTGGGAAGACCCTGAGATATACCAAAGACAGACTCAGAAGTAGGTAAAACAAGATAACTGGTCAAAGGAAACCTGGAAGAAATGTTCCACATGAGTGATTTGGGATGCAGGCAGCTGTGGTTCAGATCGTAAAGAATCCCCTGCAATGCAGGAGAGGGGAGTTCGATCCCTGGGTCTGGAAGATGCCCTGCAGAAGGGAATGGCTACCCACTTCAGTATTCTTGCCTGAAGAATTCCATGGACAGAGGAGCCTGAGGGGCTACAGCCCATGGGGTCACAAAGAGCTGGACACAGCTGAGCAACTAACATTTTACATTACCAGTAAGCAGCAGTTTGTAGCAAGAGCCGAACTCATCACGGTCTGACACCCCCTGTCATTTTGACCTCGTGAAGGCTTTTGCGCATGCCCAGTGCCTCCCTGGCCCCAAGAATGGGAAGTATGTGACTTCTTGATCTTTTAAGAAGGTTCAGACTCACTGTATATGAAAATGCCCAAAGTCCATTATTTACCCTACTCCTGTTGTTGGTCTCATGTCAAAGTGTAGATCTCAAAATATAGACAGGAGTTAGATTACAGATATGTAGTCCTGGGGTCCGTTTTTCTCTTGCTTCCAAAAGTGTAAACAGGTGGCTGATGATAAATGTCCAGCTGGGAGTTCATCTTCCCACCCGAGAAGGTGTGATTAGGAGGCCAGTTGTAAATGCCTAGCCTGGAGCCCTCCTATCTCCTGCCTCAAATCGACCAGGAGGGCACAGCTCTCTCTGAGCCCACCTGTGTGTCTATCCCCACTATTCTTTTCCTCCTAATAAACACTTTACTTGTTTCACTCCTTGTGTCTCTGTATGGAAATTCATTTCTACACAGTTGGCAGGCCAGGGCTTTGCCACGGGCTCCTAGTCCCTGGTGGCCTAGTGGTTAAGATTCAGGGCTCTCACCGCCTCGGTTCAGAGACCTCAGTCTCTGGCTAGGAACCAAACCCTGCCTCAAGTTGCTGTAGGCTGAGGCCACCTGAAACCAGAACAGCCAAAAAAAAAAGGAAAATATTTATCACCGGACTAAGTCCAGGATTTGAGGGTTGAGAGGCAATGCGAGGGTTAGCATGTAAACAGAATCTCTCTAGGACGAGTGGGTTGATGGTGGTAGTGTAAAATGAAAATACCTCCTGCTGTGGTAACAAACAAGAACTGTCACAGCCATCAGGGAGTTCTGGCCTCCCAAAGTGAGTGAGAGAGGAGCTGGGGGATGCAAGAAGCAAGGTGAACAACTGACCCCAGAGAGCTGAGGTGCATATGAAAGGAATGAATTCACTGAGCCCAGAGGCTTGCATCTTCCCATACATAGAATGCTAAATTCCTTAACTTGATCCCAGATCTTTGCTGTTCAGACTGCCTGTGCCCTTTCTTGCAAGTTTTCATATAGCCTGACTTCCCCTCCTGCCTCCTTGGAGCCCTTTTATCAGAGCTACTTCAGAGCTTTTTCCGAGCTACTGAAATGCTATCTCCTGGACTCAAGAGTCCTAAACATTCCCACCAAATAAAATAACTCTCTACTTTCAGGTTGTGACTATATTTTTTAGTCGACAGTAGAGAGTCTAGAACTCTGTGTGGGAGCCTTTGACTATCTAGTACTTTTCTGCCCAAGCATTGCCAGCCAGATCAGGGATTGAATCCTACTTTCAACCCTTACTGCTTGTATGAGCTTGGTGGACTTCTGTACTTATGTTTTTAGAGATTGAGATTTCTTGAGTGTTTCTCAAATCTTAGTATGTAAGTACACAAGTATCTGCCATCTTAGTGAGTTCGCTAAAAGGGCAGATTCCTTCTTGACACCTCTTAGAGATTCAATTCATTAGCTCTGGAGTGATTCTGTTGTAGAGGGTCCACAGTCCATTGTCAAATGCAAGATCCCCACGCTGGATGCACAGTGAGGCCAAACAAACCGAAATGTCAAGTTTGGAGTAGAGAAAGGTTTATTGCTGCTGCTGTTGCTAAGTCACGTCAGTCGTGACCAACTCTGTGTGACCCCATAGATGGCAGCCCACCAGGCTCCTGTACCTGGGATTCTCCAGGCAAGAATACTGGAGTGGGCTGCCATTTCCTTCTCCAGTGCATGAAAGTGAAAAGTGAAAAGTGAAAGTGAAGTCGCTCAGTCATGGTTTATTGCAGGATCAAGCAAAGAGAATGGGTGGCTCATGGCCAAAACAAAACCAAACTCCCCAATGATTTGAGGGAGATGTTTTTCATGGACAAAATTTGAGCTGAGAGCTGCAGAGTGTATAACTTTATTCTGTTTGGTCTGTGGTGAGTGAACAGGGCAGTTACCTTCAATTCAGGCTCCCAAATCACTGAAGATGGTGACTGCAGTCATGAAATTAAAAGATGCTTGTTCCTTGGAAGAAAAGCTATGACCAAACTAGACAGCATATTAAAAAGCAGAGACATTACTTTGCCAATAAAGGTTCATATAGTCAAAGCTATGATTTTTCCAGTAATCATGTATGGATGTGAGAGTTGGACTATAAAGAAAGCTGAGCGCTGAAGAATTGAAGCTTTTGAACTGTGGTGTTGGAGAAGACTCTTGAGAGTGCCTTGGACAGCAAGGAGATCAAACCAGTCAATCCTAAGGGAAGTGAGTCCTGAATATTCATTGGAAGGACTGATGCTGAAACTGAAACTCCAATACTTTGGCCACCTGATGTGAAGAACTGACTCATTTGAAAAGACCCTGATGCTGGGAAAGATTGAAGGGAGGAGGAGAAGGGGATGGCAGAGGATGAGATGGTTGGATGGCATCACTGACTCAATGGACATGAGTTTGAACAACATCCAGGAGTTGGTGATGGACAGGGAGGCCTGGCGTGCTGCAGTCCATGGTGTCACAGAGAGTCGGACATACTGAGTAGTTGAACTGAGCTGAACAGGGCAGTGCTCCAGGAATCTTGTGCTCAGCCTGAAGTTGCCCTCTTCCAGGTGGGTGGAAGCTCTAGTTTCTGCAGGAAAAATTCAAAGATACTGTTATGTGTATCCCTTGAGGAGGATCCAGGATCCCACTGTAATCGCTGCACCATCTTTCTTGACTGCTCATCCTTTGTTTCTGCCTTCCCTTACTTCCCTGATTAGCAGTTGCTTGAAGCTGCCCTGTGGTACTCAGGGAGGGTCTGGGCAGACAAAGCCTTTTCCCTACAAATGAGCAACGGGGACGTGGAAAGGATTAGGACCCAGGAGGGCCGCACAGGGTCCTGCTAAGTTTCAAGACCACACTTTGAGAAACACCAGCCCACCAGGTTTCTAGGTCCTGTCCGTTCTTGACGTGGTTCTGTCATTTGTTCTGTCAGCACTTCTCAGGTTTCAAGTGGGCTTGGGGTTTGAGTTTGGATGAAACCATGTCTTCTTATGATCCAAGTGGAGATGTGCACCTTAGTCCAAGTTCCACCCCGATCTACTGTATCAGAATCTCAGAGCAGAAATTGAGCTGACATAAACAGTTCACAAAGTCCCACATGCGTCTGTCATGCAAACCCTGGGCTCACCGCCTCAGTACCGTACATGACTCCAGCCCATTTCTCCCCATTGCCAGCCCCACTTGACACCTTAGCATCCCGCAGGGCTTCCTGGAGGATGGGGCACCTGTTGTTGATAGATGTTGCTTCCAGCTGTCAAAAACCCATCTCTTCATTTTCTGAGACTTTATCCATATCCATTTGGCAGGAGACTACATTTCATTACAATCATTACCCGTATGGACAAGAAGCCAAGATTTAATGTCTGTTGGTAAATAATTGCTTTCCTCACTAATAGCTCCTGATGGCCATCCAGAGGGAAGCCAGACCTTCTCATCTACCTAGTCCCCTTTGCTGGCACGGGCACATACAGAAGCCGGACTCTGAAGCCCATACACCCTAGGACTCCAGCTAAGGCCTGTGTAGTCAGGATGGGGGATAATAGAGGGCTGACTGCTCCGTCCTCACCATCCCGTCTGCCCCTCACCTCCTCCGTGGAGCCCTGTCTGGCCCCAGCACCTATGCTGCTTTCTCTTCTCTGATTTCCTACCACCCGTCACGTCACACAGCTTAGCACTGGACTGCGTCCTTCTTTGCAATGCTGTCCATCTGTCTGGTCTGCATACTTCCTGTTGATCTAGCAAGTCTGCTGGCTCTCTGAGAGCAGGAGCCAGGTTTGAGACCTCTTTTGATGAAGCAGGAAGGTAAAAAGAGGGACAGATCTTGGATCAACTCAAGAACCTCACCCTGGGGCTTCCCTAGTGGCTCAGGGGTAAAGAATCCACCTGCCAGGGCAGGAGACATGGGTTCGATCCCTGACCCAGGAAGATCCCACATGCCTAGGAGCAACTAAGTCCGTGAGCCACAACTATTGAGCCTGTGCTCTGGAGCCCAGAACTACAACTACAGCGCCCATCGCCACAGCTGCTGAAGCCCACGTACCCCGAGCCCGTGCTTCGCAACAAGAGACTCCCCCACGATGAGAAGCACCACAACTAGAGGGGAGCCCATGTAGGAATGAAGACCCAGCACAGCCAAAAGTAAGTAGATAAAATTATATGTGTGTGTGTGTGCATGTGTGTGTGTGTGCGTAAAAAGAACCTCACTCTGAAGTGAGACAGGCGCTGAAGATGCCGGCAGATGAAGATGTGATGACAGCAGAGCAGAGTCTGTAAGCATCTCCCTGCCAAGGTGAAGTCGAGGTCCCGTGTTCAAGGCTGTTGTCACCCCAGACATGTTTCAGGTCACAGGTGTTAAAGGAAGGTCCGCTTGTTGGGAGGGAGCGGACCAAAATCATAGCACAAGGCGAAGAACCCAAGTCTCAGTTGATATTTAGGACTCATACAAGAGGAAACAGTCACCACCCAAAGAATGTCAGTTGTGAGTCAGGTCCTAAGTAATGGGCAGCAGGGACAATCCACCAGTCCTGCCCATCCAGGGGGAGGCAGGACAGACCCCCCCCAAAGCGCCAGGATGCAGGACAGACCCCCCAAAGCGCCAGGATGCAGGACAGACCCCCCCAAAGCGCCAGGATGGGACTCAAGTCAGGTAACCATCTGTAGTTAGATTGGACTTGTGGGAAGAAAATTGATCAAAGACAAATTGAGGTCAATCAGACAGAAAAGAGACCTGCCTTCAGGGACTGAATTTGCCCAGAAACCCTAGCAGCTCCTCTGCCCTCCTCCACCCCCTCAGAGGATGTCTCCAGGCTGAGAACTGGTTCCCTCTCTCTCCTTACCAAAGTTCTGTGGACAGTCCTCTTTGCAGCTGGTCCCAGACATCCGCCTCACCCTGTGAATTAATTCTTGATTCCCAAGGTTTCATCATCCAAGACTCTGACTGTGTTCGTCTTTGACTCAAGTGGCAGAGAATTGTGGAAATCAAGTCCTGGTTGGTAATTTTCAAGCCCACAGTAACTGGAATTGTGTTAAGTATATACTTGATGCCCATCTGCTCCAATACATCAAGTAAAGTCAGCTCACTCAAGTGCATCCTGGAAGGGTGTGGACAACTCCCTGCTGGTAATGGCAGGCCAGCTTCAGAATCCATTGAAGCTTTCCAGTTATCCTCTCTGTCACTCCTTACTTTATCCTTTTCTTAAGATCAAGGAAAAAAGCGAAAGTCGCTCAGTTGTGTCTGACTCTTTGCAACCCTGGACTATATAGTCCTTGGAATTCTCCAGGCCATGTATGGCAAAAGCCACTACAATATTGTAAAGTAATTAGCCTCCAACTAATAAAAATAAATGGAAAAAAAAAAGAATACTGGAATGGGTAGCCTTTCCTTTTTCCAGGGGATCTTCCCAACCCAGGGATCGAACCCAGGTCTCCCGCATTGCAGGAGGATTCTTTACCAGCTGAGCCACCAAGAAAGCCCAAGATCAAGGAGACCTGGGTACAAATCTACCACTGAGTAGCCTAGAACGTTCTGTAAGTTAATTAACCTCGCCAGAAGATGGAGATAATAAATTCTGTGGATCAGAGGCCTCTGCCCCAATCACTGGATGCCAACTGAACAGCCTGCTCCTCCTTTCCCATACACGTCAAAAAGTAGGACCTGAGAATTGGTACTCAGCGAACACATTGAGTTGCCCACTGGACTGAGGATCTCATGCTGTAGGCAAGGTCCCACTCACAGCAAGTGGGAACCCACCAGCCAGTGCTTCTGGGTACCAGAGATGTCACAAGTCAGTGCTTGGGGGGAGAGCTGATAAAATGTACACTGCTAGACCATTTGCAAGGCTAGACACAGACTCTCTTGAAAGATGAATCACCATATAAATATGTAACATCATAGCAGCATTAAGGCATGAGTCATGTTCAAAAGATGGATGAAAGGACTGGGGATGGTGGAGGGCGTCAAAGAGGCAGAATGATGGAATGATGTAGGAGCAAGGATCTTTCTGCTCAGGCTACTGCCCCATGCTCTGTTTCAAGGTTTTAGTATGTTTTTAATCATTTTACTACTAATTATGCAAACCAATGGCAGATGCCTGGTGGAAGAAGAAAATAATGGTTCAAGCATGAGAGTCATTTTCCTATTGATTTCCTTTCTCTTCATTTCCTCTTGACCTCAGTAGAGAAGGCACAAGTCTCACTATTCAAAGAAACCATAACTCACTCCTCACTCATGGACTTTAAAAAAGTGCTTAATATTTTTCTCCTTATGTCCCAGGGAACCACATTTCAGGTGTTTAATCAACTTTGCAGCCTCCAAATATTTAGGATTTATGGGAAGCTTTTAAACTCAGTGGAAAAAATAAAAACAGAATGTCCTAAATTTAGAATAAATTTCTAGTCTCGTTATGGGGGTTAATTTACGACTTGACAATGATTTCAAGGATTTTCTTCAGATCCTCTGTGGCTTATATTTTCTCATTATTCAGCCTGGTTTTATTCTCAGTGTCAATTGAGTCACACATGCAGTCACACAGAGGGTAATGTCCATCATTCCATACACAGAGCCAGAGTCTGAGGCAGTGGAGTGATGGCCCCCTGGGAGAAGACCCAGGCAGTCCTTGTGGTGTTTCATCATCCCCGGTGATGAAAATGCCTAATCCTTCAAAAGACCGACTCTGTGGGAGACAGTGCCCTGGGAGCTGAGCCTTGAGGTCAGAGTGTCTCAGCTGCCCTACATGAGGCTCCAGCCTCAGCGACGGTAACACAAAGGCTTCTTCCAAAGCAATAAAGCGGTCTCCAGAAGCATCGGCCTGACACTCACTGAAGTGGCTTCTCTCCTTGGCGGATCCTTCACTTCTGCTTCCGTGGGGGAAGAAGGAGCTGGGATTTGGTGCCTGTGATTTAGGAATTGTATCTCCTCCCCCTTAGGCGGGAGACAAGAAGAGGGGTTAAAACCGAGCAGGGAGGTGGAGACGTGGATTGTGGATTGTGGACGGCAGGGAGACTCCCACCACGTCGTCACGGCTCCTGTGCGGGGCTGGGAGACGTCTCTGCAGCTGCCGTCTCAAAGCACAGCTCGGCCTCCATTGCCCACCCTGGCTTCGAACCTTCCACCTCTTCAACTCTGGTTTCCCTGGATGCTGTCCACTGGTCTTCCCCCCTGACTCCGCTTCTCTGATTTGCCCTTTCAAAGTGATGACTCATTTCAACAGTCTGTGGAGATCTGGGCTCCAACTACTCCCCCAAGGTGTTCCCTTCAGCCCCATGTTCCTCTCCTGGAGGGCAGGAATGCCTTCATCTTCACACCCTACCCGGAGCCTCCGGCTCCCCCAGGTTCCCACTTGCCCAGAAGGGAGGCTGGACAGCCTGCGTGATCGACCTTCTCCCAGGGAGAGGCAGTCCTGGGGTCCCCTCCCTGGGTCTCCCATCTCCAGTCCAGCGTATACCCCAGGGAGCCGCTCACTCCTGCTCTCCCAGAACGGGGTGGCGCTCTAGCCCTCCTCGCCCACGTTCCCCGTCAGAGTCCCGCTTAACATGTCCCAACGAGGCTTGGCCAGGTCTTGTGATATGCAGATTTCTGATCAGGTGAAGACAGAAGTAAGTTTTCCAAAGCCTATTTAAGGGAGAGTGCCTTAGCCCAAAGAATGAGAGAGAGAATTATAGAACTTCACCTAGACGGATGAAGGGATTTCTTTTTTTTTTTTTTTTTTTTTTTTTTTTTTTTTTTTTGAAGCATAAAATATTTACAATATATTTGAGGCTTTTTTTTTTTTTTTTTTTTTTTTAAATATTATTTTATTAGTTGGAGGCCAATCACTCCACAACATTTCAGTGGGTTTTGTCATACATTGACATGAATCAGCCATATAGTTACACGTATTCCCCATCCCGATCCCCCCTCCCACCTCCCTCCCCACCCGACTCCTCAGGGTCCTCCCAGCGCACCAGGCCCGAGCACCTGACTCATGTATCCCACCTGGGCTGGTGGTCCGTTTCACTGGAAATAGAAGGGATTTCTTTAGGGAGAATCACTCAGTGCTATTGCTCCAGTCCAATTACATAGGATGAAAAACTGCTTTTATCTTTGGTGTACTGGGCCTTCGTAGCTGCATGGGCTTTTCTCTAGTTGCCGCAAGCAGGGGCTACTCTCTAGTTGTGGGGCGCAAGCTTCTCATTGCAGTGGCTTCTCTTGTAGCAGAGCCAGGCTCTAGGGTCCACAGGCTTCAGTGGTCGCGGCTCCGGTGTTCCAGAGCACAGGCTCAGTAGCTGTGGCACACGGGCTTAGATGCTCCATGGCATGTGGGATCGTCCCGGACCAGGGATTGAACTCGAGACTCCTTCATCAGCAGGTGGATTCTTTACCACTGAGCCACCAGGGAAGTCCTCAGACACATTTTAGGTTCTCATTTTCCACACTCGTATCTGATGAGAGAGGCCAGGATCAAGAGGCCAGGGAGGTCCTCAGCCACAGTCCTGGCTCTGCCATCAAAGCTGTGGGGCCTTTGGCAAGCCCCTCAACTTTCCTGGGATCGCTTCAGCTTCTCAGAAATGTCCTGCTGCTCGCTTAGTCGTGTCCAGCTCTTTGGGACCCCATGGACTATAGCCCGCCAGGCTACCCTGTCTGTGGGGTTTCCCAGGCAAGTCTATTGGAGTGGGTTGCTTCAGAGAAGAAATAAACTAACGTTTATTTGATACCTACTATGTGCCAAACCCTGTGATGGACTCTTTTTCATATCGTGTTTTTTCTTACCCTGTAAACAACTTACCAAAAGATTGTCTTACTTTTACAAAAAGAAAACTGAAATGGAAAGTTTTAAGAGAACTAAGCCATGCTACTCAGCTAGTAAATTGCAGAGCTAAGAGTCAAACCCGCGTCTATACTTTCCTTAAATTCAAGAGTATTCTACTTCAGCACATTTCCTGTGGTCGGCCTTTGCCTTCTGAAAGGCACTTGTCTTGAGGCTTGTATTCTCTCCTGAGCAGGAACAGGCAGTGGTGGGCATGACGCGCTTTTCTTCATCCTCACTCTCACTTCTGGCCCCGATAGCACCTGATGCCCCAATGAAAAATAAAGGTTTTGCCAGCAACACTGGTTCTTCCCCAGGTGCATTAAGGGGCAGGCTGACCTTCCACACTGCCTCCTCACCACCTTGGAACAAGGCACTTCCCACTCTCAGAGACCCCAGAACCTCTCCAGAGTCCTGTCTTTCTCTTGACTCTGCAGAGCTGCTCCTCGGAGGTGACGTCGCAGAAAGGAAGGATCTGGGTTTGAGCCCCGTGGAACTTCCCACTAGACCACTACGGTTCCAACTTAACTCATCTGGAAAGTGGAGCCAATTCTTCTCCACCTTCCTATCCATCTAGGGAAGGACATTGTAGAGGTCACGGGGAGCGGAGAGTCTTCTGAGTTGGTAACAGTTTTGCTTTTTAGGATGAACAAGATCCTTTCAGGGGCAAGGAAACTATAAGTTCAGGGTCAAGCTGACACTTGAAATACTTAAATGCTTGAGAAGTACGAAAACAGCCAGATGATCCTTTTAATAAACCAGTGTTACTCAAACAGCGTCCTATAAGCCTGGAAGCCCCAACAAAGCCAGATGACTTTCTTCCCAGTCCCAGGGGTCATTCATTTACTTATTTATGATTCAAAGACCATCACTGGGCGCTCAGTCTCTCCCATCCTGATCCATGCATCTAACCAACTGGCTTCAAGAACTGCTAGTGAAAGAGTTGCCAAGAGTCACTCACAGCAGGGTCGAGAGGATAACCTCTTCTCTCTCTACCTCCATCACTTAGCTTCCGTTAATCCAAGAACTCCTGAGACCCTCAGGACTCATGACTCACGTGGTGTCTAGGTATTAAAAACCTCCCTTCCTCAAATCTAATCCAATCTCTGTCTCTCTCTGGCTGAGTTCAGGGGCAGATGTGAGTCTAAAGAGCTCAAAGGTGAGGCAGAGAGCTGCTACAAATTAATAGGGGAGGAAAGTACAGCGCAGTGGTCTCCCCCCAAAAGAGACAAGAAAGGATTCTTCCCTAGAGTCTTCAGAAAAAGCCTGGCCCAGCTGACACTTTAATTTCAGACTTTCACCCTCCAGAACTCTGAGAAAATAAATTTCTGTTGTTTTAAGCCACTAGCTTGTAGTAATTTGTTATGGCAGTGCTAGGAAACTAATATATACACCATGGGGGTAAAATGGCAAAATGATATTGAAAAAGCAAATCATGAAAGAAATGCAAATACAATTTTAAAATGTAAACAACATTCAACCTCAATGGTAATAAAAGAAATGTGACTTAAAACAATGATATGCCCTTTTTACTTTTCAGATGGCAAAAATTAAAAAGAATTATAATGCCCGGAGTCAGCAAGTGGGGGGGAATGACATCTATATGCTGCTATAGGGAATAAGTTGGAACAAATTTTCCAGAGAGTAACATGGTAATATACATCAGAAGCTATGAAATCATTATATTCGAGGAAATAATTAGGTAGGTGTGCCAAGATCTATGCAGAACACTGTTTTCATTAAAGCATTGTTTATAATAGTAGAATAAAAAAGGAAAGAAATTTAAACTTCAAACAATAGGGAATTGTTAAATAATTTATGCTTCATTCACACAATAAAATTATTATGACGCCATTAAAAATGAGGATGTTGATACATATTTTCTTGCCACTCATCTTTTGTCAGGTGTTAATTCTCAGTTAGGCTATGAAGGCCATGGTAAGGGATGCAGAGGGCACCCTCCAAGCCTCAGAGGTATTTGCGTGGCTGCTCACGTTTGAGCTTCTTTGTGAGAAAGGCAATAGCTGGAAACCATGTAAGCTGCCAGACCAGAAAAACCCAGTTACACCTTTTTTTTCTCACTAGACATACCTGTTGTAGAACTGGTAGTAACTGCTTTGAGACACTCAAACAGTGTCTCTGGGGTGAAATCCCACATCCGTATCCTGCTTGGCAGCTCCCCGATTTTGACATCTGTGAGTTTCTTCCCTCTCACTGGAATGGTTGCCGCCATCGAGGAGTCCTGGGGTCTGCTATCAACCTGTATTTATCAACAAAGGGAGATGTTTGATTGTATTGCCAAATGAGAAAAGCAAAACATAGTCGAATAAAATTGTGTGGGTGTGTATGTGTGTTGGGAGAAAGAGAGAGGGATGGTGGGAGACCTGGGCTACACTAAGCTAACTGGCTGCTAAACTTATGAATCATTTGCTGTTTCAATTCTCTAACTTTTCTAAAATGAAAATAAAGAGATGTTTCAAAGGAATGAAATGAGCACTTCTTGTCCATGTACATGGAGGAAAAGACCAGGGGCAGAGCCTTCCCACAGCCCTGTGTTCAGCAGGGGGCCTCAGCTGTTCAGAGCAGGCCTGGGTGCAGGGTGGGCCCAGGAGAGGCAGCCCTCATCCCCTTGCTTCTGCCCTTAGCTCTGAAGCCTTGAGCACACTCTCCCAGAGCTTCCTATTTTAACTCTAAATCAATCAGTTCTTCCTTCAGTTCAGTTCAGTTGCTCAGTCATGTCCAATTCTTTGCAACCCCATGGACGGCAGCAGGCCAGGCTTTCCTGTCCATCACCAACTCCTGGAGCTTGCTCAAACTCATGTCCATTGAGTTGGTGATGTCATCCAACCATCTCCTCTTCTGTCATTCCCTTCTCCTGCCCTCAATCTTTCCCAGCATCAGGGTTTTTTCCAATGAATCAGTTCTTTGCATCAGGTGACCAGAGTATTGGAGTTTCAGCTTCAGCATCAGTCCTTCCAATGAATATTCAGGACTGATTTCCTTTAAGATTGACTGGTTTGATCTCCTTGTAGTCCAAGGGAATCTCAAAAGTCTTCTCCAACACCACAATTCAAAAGCATCAATTCTTCGGCACTCAGCTTTCTTTCGAGTCCAACTCCCACATCCATACACAACTACTGGAAAAACCATAGCTTTGACTAGATGGACCTTTGTCAGCAAAGTAGTGTCTCTGCTCTTTAGTATGCTGTCTAGGTTGGTCATAGTTTTTCTTCCCAGAAGCACATGTCTTTTAATCTTAAGACTGCAGTCACCATCTGTAGTGATTTTGGAGCCCAAGAAAATAAAGTCTGTCACTGTTTCCATTGTTTCCCCATCTATTTGCCATGAAGTGATGGAACAGGATACCACGATCTTCATTTTTTGAATGTTGAGTTTTAAGCCAAATTTTTCACTCTCCTCTTTCACTTTCATCAAGAGGCTCTTTAGTTCCTCTTTACTTTCTGCCGTAAGGGTGGTATCATCCGCATATATGAGGTTATTGATATTTCTCCCAGCAATCTTGATCCCAGTTTATGCTTCATCCAGCCCGGCATTTCTCACGATATAAGTACTCTGCATATAAGTTAAACAAGCAGGGTGACAACATAAAGCCTTGACGTACTCCTTTCCCGATCTGGAACCAGTCTGTTGTTCCATGTCCAGTTCTAACTGTTGCTTCTCAACCTGCATACAGATTTCTCAGGAGGCAGTTCAGGTGGTCTGGTATTCCCATCTCTTGAAGAATTTTCCACAGCTTGTTGTGATCTACACAGTCAAAGGCTTTGGTGTAATCAATAAAGCAGAAGTAGATGTTTTACTGGAATTCTTTTGCTTTTTCTATGATCCAACAGATGCTGGCAATTTGATCTCTGGTTCCTCTGCCTTTTCTCAATCCAGCTTGAATATCTGGAAGTTCACAGTTCACATACTGTTGAAGCCTGGCTTGGAGAATTTTGAGCATTTCTTTGCTAGCATGTGAGATGAGTACAATTGTGCGGTAGTTTGAACATTCTTTGGCATTTCCCTTCTTTAGAATTGGAATGAAAACTGATCTTTTCCAGTTGTGTGGCCACTGTTGTGTTTCCATATTTGCTAGCATATTGAGTGCAGCACTTTGTCAACATCATCTTTTAGGATTTGAAATAGCTCAACTGGAATTCCATCCCTGCACTAGCTTTGTTCGTAGTGATGCTTCCTAAGGCCCACTTGACTTTGCATTCCCGGATGTCTGACTCTAGGTGAGGAATCACACCATCGTGGTTGTCTGGGTCATGAAGATCTTTTTTGTGCAGCTCTTCTGTGTATTCTTGCCACCTCTTCTTAATCTCTTCTTCTTTTGATATGTTCTTACTGTTTCTGTTCTTTATTGAGCCCATCTTTGCATGAAATATTCCTTTAATATCTCTAATTTTCTTGAAGAGATCTCTAGTCTTTCCCATTCCATTGTTTTCCTCTATTTCTTTGCACTGATCACTGAGGAAGGCTTTCTTATCTCTACTTGTTATTCTTTGGAACTCTGCATTCAGATGGGTATATCTTTCCTTTTCTCCTTTGTCTTTAGCTTCTCTTCTTTTCTCAGCTATTTGTAAGACTTCCTTAGACAACCATTTAGCATTTTTGCATTTCTTTTTCTTGGGGATGGTCTTGATCACTGCCTCATGTACAATGTTATGAACCTCCATCCATACTTCTTCAGGCACTCTTCTATCAGATCTAATCCCTTAAATCTATTTGTCACTTCCACTGTATAATTGTAAGGGATTTGATTTAGGTCAAACCTGAATGGTCTAGTGGTTTTCCCTACTTTCTTCAATTTCAGTCTGAATTTGGCAATAAGGAGTTCATGATCTGAGCCACAGTCAGTTCCCTGTCTTGTCTGTGCTGACTGTATAGAGCTTCTCCATCTTTGGCTGCAAAGAATATAATCAATCTAATTTCGGTGTTGACCATCGGGTGATGTCCATGGGTAGAGTCTTCTCTTGTGTTGTTGGAAGAGGGTGTTTGCTATGACTGGTGTGTTCTCTTGGCAGAACTCTGTTAGCCTTTGCCCTGCTTCATTCTGTACTCCAAGGCCAAATTTGCCTATTACTTCAGTTATCTCTTGACTTCCTACTTTTGCTTTCCAGTCTCTTATGATGAAAAAGACATCTTTTTTGGCTATTAGTTCTAGAAAGTCTTGTAGGTCTTCATAGAACTGTTCAACTTCAGCTTCTTCAGCATTACTGGTCGGGGCATAGATTTGGATTACCGTGACATTGAATTGTTTACCTTGGAAATGAACTGAGATCTTTCTGTCATTTTTGAGATTGCACCCAAGTACTGCATTTTGGACTCTTTTGTTGACTCTTTTTGTCTTCCTTCAGCTCCCAGTTTAGAGATTTTTCTACTCCTCTCCACTAGATCACCCCAAACTTTAACCTGGGCCCAGTAACAGATCAGTGCTTTCTCTTCCTTTCACACTGTAGCCCAGCTCTTGTAGAAACTCCTGTTTCCCTCCTACAGGGTGAGTCCCTTGAAGGAAGGGCATTCGGTCCTTCTGCCCCTCCAGGAGGGCCCAGCACCACGCCTGACCCACGAATGTTTGTTGGATGGGATCTTAAAAAGCCTAGAACTTCTAGAACTCAAAGGGACTTGGCAATCAATAACAATTAACTTCCTCATATTACAGATAAGGCAATGAAAGGCCCATAAAACCAAAATGACTTCTCAGCAGCCAAGTCAGATGAGAAGCCAGGCCTCCTGGCTCATAGACATTGTTCTTCTCATGACATTGCACTAATTTTCTGAAGAAGTAACGGTCCTTTAGGCCTCAGTCACTGGACTCATCCCCAACCCCAACGCCCATCACAGTTCGTTGGAAACTGAACAATCCTCTCAGAACCTTCTGGAAGCCTGGCCTCGTCACTGGAGCCCTCCCCACTTCTCCTGGAAGCCTGGCCTCTTCACTGGAGCCCTCCCCACTTCTCCTCCCCGGTCTGAACGTCAGGTCCTTTCTGTGGGAACAAGCTTCCTTTTTCAGCTGCCTTTCCCTGAGTCCTGGCTCTGCCCTTTCCAGTCCTTTCTCTGACCTCCCCCTTGGTCTTTGCCTGCCTCACTCGGTCCCGCCCTCCTGTCTTCTCAGCACCCCTCCTCCACTCCAGCCTTCACCCCAACCACCCCAGGCCCAGCCTTCCACGTCCAGGGAGCCCTGGGAAAGTAGATTGTCCACTGTTGCCCCTTCAAGCCTCATGTCCCACCTTCCAAACTCATTGACTGGACTCATTCACTCACTCAGTTATGTCTGACTCTTTGTGACCCTATGGACTGTAGCCAGCCAGGCTCCTCTGTCCATGGGATTCTCCAGGCAAGAATACTGGAGTGGGTTGCTATTTCCTCCTCCAGGGAATCTTTCTAACCCAGGGATCAAACCCAGATCTCCTGTATCTCCAGCATTGTAGATGGATTCTTTACCGCTGAGCCATCACGCTTAAATACCTCCCGTTGGATCTGGTGGGTACTCAACTTTCCGCATGGGTGACAGTTCCTACAGCATCTGCTTCAGCCCAGCTCTGGGTGTCCTGATCGTCTCCATGGACGGCCATCCTAACACCCATGTGCAGAGACACCCTCTGGACCCTGCCCTTCCCTCATTGTGGCCAGGCAGATTACAGCCAGCCCTACCTCTCTCCCCACAAGGAGGGCCTGATTCATTGGCTCCGGGGCCCCAGTGAGGGCCTTGCTTTTATCTGCTAAGACATTAGTCCTTCATTTCTCAGAAAGCTCACCAGGGCTCTTAGTGGGCAACCAGGCCTCTGTTAACATTAGTAATATGTAGTTGAGTTTCAACTGCAGTTCAGCTTCCGTTTCAATGCCTGGTCCTATATGCTAGGGAGAAAGGTGGTCAGGACGGACTCCAGCATGGGACCAAAGGCAAGTGTACACAGGTGAACAGGGATATTGGTTTTCCCACAAAAGCAAGTGTCTGGGGATCCCCGTGAGGTGGGGTGGGTGGGTGGGCTGGCAGGGCAGACAGCCATTGTCCCACTTCACCCAAAGCAGCGCCTCACTTACTTCTTTTATGTATTTGAAACACCTTCAAACCTTCAAATTTGAAACACCATTTCAAAAATGGACATCATTATTAAAATAAAAGTTAAAAAAAAAAAACAAGCATTGACTGGGGCCCTAGAGGAAGACTGGGTCCCAGGATTAGGGCGAGGGCTCAGTTTTCGTGACTGGAACACATAGTCATTCATTCACTCAACAAATGCTCTGAGTCACTACTGTCTACCCAGGGTCAGGCTGACCTGACTTACTGCATAGACAAACAGTCTGGCATTCAAATTGGGACTGTTTCTAAAAATTGGGAGCCTGCCTTGCCTGTGATCCAGTTACTGAACAAACCTTCTCACATACAAGACTGAAAACAGCAACCGTCGCTTATTTTGCTCACAAATGTGCTTTTGGGGCAGGGCTCAGTGAGCACAGTTCCTTTCTGCTCCATGCAGAGAATCACATTCATGCAGCTGGTGTTTAATTCTGGCCATCGGCTGGGCTCCCAGCTGAACAACCTAAATGAATGGCTGTCCAGGCACCTGCTTGCTTCCTTTCACTGCGGTGGCTGGATTTGAAGAAGGAGCAACCCAAGACAGAGGCATGGAAGCGGCCAGTTTCTTAATCCCTGGGCCCAGAAGCTACCATATTGCTACTTACCCTATATTCTATTGGTGAAAAAGTCACAGATCTAAGAAAAGGGGAAAAAGACTCCATCTGTTGATGAGAGGAGAGTCAAAGATTTTGGGATCATGTTTTAAAACTGCTGCAGACTTCAGTTCAGTTCAGTCATTGAGCCGTGTCCAACTCTTTGTGACCCCATGGACTGCAGCATGCCAGGCCTCCCTGTCTATCACCAACTTCCGGAGTTTGCTCAAAGTCATTTCCATCGAGTCAGTGATGTCATCCAACCATCTCATTCTCTGTCATCCCCTTCTCCTCCCACCTTCAATCTTTCCCAGCATCAGGGTCTTTTCCAATGAGTCAGTTCTTCACATCAGGTGGTCAAAGTACGGGAATTTCAGCTTCAGCATCAGTTCTTCCAATGAATATTCAGGGCTGATTTCCTTTACGATTAAAGGGTTTGATTTCCTTGCTGTTCAAGGGACTCTCAAGAGTCTTCTCCAACACCACAGTTCAAAAGCATGAGTTCTTTGGTACTCAGCTTTCTTTATCTGCAAACTTCAAGTTGGGAAGAAATGGCTTCAGCTATGGGGAGAATGGTGAGTGTTGTAAACCCAGCAAATCCCTCCCCTTCCTTCTACAAAGTATAAAGGATAAAAATGTGGGTTCTGGTACTGTCACTCCTGCACATTTGCACTGATCTGTAGAGCAACATGGAATATGCTACAGCAGCTCTCACAGACTGAGTGATGGCCACCATACCCAGTCCCCAGTCCCAAGAATTGCCAGGGCTCCGGACGAAGTGTTCTTGATTTCTTCATGTCTTCCGTGACTGATTTGAGTTCTAGCACTTCCCCCCGTCCCCACCAACCACACTGACCATCATCCATAGGGAATGTCTGCTTGTCAGTGTTCCTAGTAAAATGCTACCCTTCACGCAGTGTGTGTCCCTGACCAGCACCAAGCGCAGTGTCATCCCTTGATCAAACGATGCGCAGTTTGGCATCTCCAGCCATCACTTGGTTCTGTTAACACAACTTGAGTTTGCCGGAGCCCGAAGACTTCTCTCCTGTGTGCTGTTAAACTCTGGCCTCTCATTCAGAACAATGTGATTCCACAATTTTTAGGCGAATAGCCTGTATTTCAATCTTTCCCAGTATCAGAGGAAAGACTGAGGGCAAAAGGAGAAGAAGGCAGCAGAGGGTGAGATGGTTGGATGGCATCACCAACTCAATGGACATGAGTCTGAGCAAACTCTGGGAGATAATGAAGGACAGGGAAGCCTGGCGTGCTGCAGTCCATGGGGTTGCAAAGAATCGGACACGACTTAGTGGCTGAACAACCATGACAGCCTGTGCTTAGGCAGCAGACAGTAGGGATGAAAGAGTGGGACCTCACATTACCCGCAGGAAGGAGAAATCTCAATCCACATTAGAATTTTCCTCTCTCACAGCCCCCTCAGCTAAAGGGTCCTGTGGCCTGAAGTCTGGCCTGCACAGTGATTTTTACCGAGTTTAAAAATCCACAGTTGGATCATGAAATCATCTCTAGAGATGCCAACGTCCGATTTCACTTCCCCACCCAAACCAGGACTTCTACTCC
Source organism: Muntiacus reevesi (assembly GCF_963930625.1). Taxonomy (NCBI): domain Eukaryota; kingdom Metazoa; phylum Chordata; class Mammalia; order Artiodactyla; family Cervidae; genus Muntiacus; species Muntiacus reevesi. The sequence continues at coordinate 118,637,691 of NC_089253.1, read as the reverse complement.
TTCCCGAGGAAGAGAGGGCACATCCAGGGGAAGGTTTGGCTCTGAAGCTGACAGGTGGTGGCACAGGGCTAGATTTATTTGGAAACACCTAATTAAGCTCCAGGGTAAACCAGTCATCAAGGTGTTTAATTGGCAGCATGTGAGTATTAGGAGCTAATTAAGTCGCTCCCTCGTACTTTAATTAATGTTTGTCATTTGGCCACTGCATGGCTGGCACAAGTTTCAGGAAGACAGAAGGGCTCAGTGGCCAGTGCTTAGGCCGTGCTCCTAGCTGTCCCCGCACCAGGGCAGAGCTGAGCAGAGGGACAGGGTGTGGGGCTGTGCGGCTCAATCCACAGCCCGAGGCCCAGAAGCCACTTTGAATTCACTTAATGACAGTTACTGAGGCTCTACTCCATGCCAGCCAGCCAGACGGTGAGGACAGTGGAATCTCAACAGGATGGTATTCAAACCCCACGCCTGCCTTTTACTGGTTACATAACCATGCACACCCAGCCTTTGTAAATTTCCATGATTTTTATCTGTAGAATGAAAACAAAAATCAGCTTTACCTCATACAGCTCTTATTTTAAAATAAAAGTCAGATACCCTCAAGCCTGTGTTCAGAACCTTCAGGGTCTTCCCATCCCAGAAGGAAAACTGAAGCCTTCTCGGTGATGGGAAGCACTTTCCATGGTCCTTCTCCTCTGTTCCCCTCCCCGCTCAGCTCACCGCTTTCTCCTCCTCCTTTCTTCTCCCTCTCCTCACTCAGACTTCGCTGCTATTCATTGGACCCCAAGTCCCCTCTTTTCTTAGGGCCTTGGCACTTGCTGCCTCTCTGCCTATACAATTGACTCTTGAACAACACAGGGGTTAGGGTGCCAACCCTTCATGGTGGAAAATCCGTGTGTAACCCTGATGCTGGGAAAGACTGAAGGCAGGAGGAGAAGGGGACAACAGAGGATGAGATGGTTGGATGGCATCACTGCCTCGATGGACATGAGTTTGAGCAAGGTCCGGGAGTTGCTGATGGACAGGGAAGCCTGGCATGCTGCGGTCCATGGGTTGCAAAGAGTCAGACACAACTGAGCGACTGAACTGAACTGAACTTACATTCAGCCCTCCATATTCATGGTTCTTCTGTATCTGCAGTTCTGCATCCATGGATTCAACCAACCTCAGATCCTATAGTGCTATAGTACCTACTGTTGGAAAATGTGCATAAAATGACCCCTGCAGCTCAAACTTGTGTTTTTGAAGGTCAACTGTAATATTCTCACCAAATATCCACATAGTTCACCCCCTCAGTCTTTGCTCAAATCACCTTTTCAGAGAGGCATCCTCTGACCTCTCCATCTAAAATTCTAAGAATCCCCCACTATCAAAATTCAAAAGCTGGCAAGCATCATGTCTGCCTTATTTTTCCCCTTATCATTTATCATCTTATTTATACAATATATTGGGCTTCCCTCATGGCTCAGTGGTAAAGAATCCACCTGCCAATGAGAGAGATGTGGGTTCAATCCCTGGGTGGGGAAGATCCTCAGGAGAAGGAAATGACAACCCACTCCAGTATTCTCGCCTGGGAAATTCCATGGACAAGGGAGCCTGGTGGGCTAGAGTTTATGGGATAGCAAGAGTGGGACATGACTTAGCAACTAAAATGACAATACAATATATTGCACTTATTTATTTAGAACACCTGCCCATTTCAACATATAAAGTAAACTCAATGATAGCAGAAAAGGTTTTGTCTGTTTTGCTCCCAGCTATACTTACAGCGTCTAGAACAATGCTTGGTCCATGGCAGGCACTTAATAACTATTTGTTGAATAAATGAATGAGTATTAAATGAGATAAGGCATCCAAAGGACACAGCACATGCAAGGTGCATACTGGTGCCCATGAACATTCATTTCCTTCTCTTGACACTGCACTTAGAACAGGTTTCTCTGTCTTTAAAGACCTCAAATCCACAAGAGGAACAGCTAACCACACACCCCTGTTGTACAAATAATCCTCCACTTGCACCCCAAAAGCAAGAGCAGAGGGAGGATGGACAGGAGACCCCAGGTGGCAAGACTGATCTATTGCTTCAGGAATGCAGATGATTTATCTAACACCTGCTTATGACAACTGCTCTGCCTTGTGCCATGGAAATTCAAACAAGAATGGCACATGTTACCCACTTAAGGAGCTTACAGTCTAGAGTTCAGCACATGTTCCTATAAAGGACTAGATACTATTTTTTTTTAATTTTTATTTTTTAACACCAAAACATTTTGTACTGGGATATGGCTGATTAACAATGTAGTGGTAGTTTCAGGTAAATAGTGAAGGGACTCAGCCATACATACACATGTATCTGTTCTCCCCCAAACCCTTCTCCAGATACTAAATATTTTTCACTTTATGGATCAAACAATCTCTAGTAACTACTCAGCTTTGCCACTGTGGCCCAAAAGCAGCCATAGGGAATATACAAATGAATAGGTGTGGCTGTCTTCCAATAAAACTCTATTTACAAACACTAAAATTTGAATTTCATATCACTTTCATGTATTATAAAATATTATTCTTCCTTTTATTTTTTTCAATCATTTAAAAATGTGAAAACTATTCTTAGTTAAAGTCGCTCAGTCATGTCCAACTCTTTGCCACCCCATGGTCTATACAGTCCATGAAATTCTCTAAGCCAGAATACTGGAGTGGGTAGCCTTTCCCTTCTCCAGGAGATCTTCCCAACTTAGGGATTGAACCTAGGTCTCCTGCATTGCAGGCGGATTCTTTACCAGCTGAGCCTCCAGTGAACCCTTAGCTTAGAGCCCACACAAGAGCAGACCAGATTTGGCCGGTGGGCTGTAGTTTGCCAATCCCTTGTCTAGAAAGGGGAAAAGAAGACATAATCGCTTCTAACTAAGGTTTAAAACATGATGCTACAGACTATATCTCATAAATGCTCATGGAAGAGGGTGGTAACTAGAGAAGGACCAGAACCAGCAGAGGGTGCTTTGGGGAAGAGGTGAGACTTAGGGCAAGCAGTGGGATATGGCTAGGGTCAGGTAGGCTAAGTGGTGGACTGAGAGCTTCCCTGGCATGGAGACTAACAGTAGCAGTAATAATAACAAGAGTTGCAGCAGGCCCAGCTCTCAGTATTTTATAAGCATTGTTCAATTTCATTCTCATAGCAAGTAAATTTACCCACTTTTCAAATGAGGAGACCAAGGCTCAGAGGCTTAATAATTTGCCCAAATAGACAAAGTCAGCAGCCAGAGTCAGACTCCCAGCTAAGGTTGTCTGCCTCCAAAGCCCAACCTCCCTCCCATTAAATTCCTCACTTTGATCTAGATTCCCTCCCATTTCCTGTGATCAGATGCTGCCATGTCCCTAGTGTGCCTGTATTCATGTAAATAACCATTTCTTAAATACACTCAATGAAAAATCAATTACATAGCAAAGTGGCTGAGGTTTGGATAAACAATCTAATTGTTCCCTCTGGGGCTGCTGACTGAGCAATGCCTGCTGAGAGAAGAAAGAGAGTTAACATTTATTAAGAGCTCTGCCTCAGGCACTGAATAGGCATCTCCTTCCTCCTGGACCATATGGGTCTGAGCCCCTGTGGCCAAGCCCCCACTTCACCCCAGGGAAGCTGCTGGTCTTTACCGTTGCATGCATGATGCATGTGTAGTGAGCACCCCAGCACCAAGGCAGATCTCTAACTAAGGCAGACTGGAAGACTTGACCCCTAGGCGCACCTTCCAGGTTCCTTACTCAAAGAGGAACACCCAGCTGCCTGCTACCTGACAAGTGTTTTGATGTGATTGTATCTTTCCTGGAAGGCTGTTCTGCTTACACCCCTAGTTGTCCCTCAGGAGTTCTGATCATTATTCTTAGACTTTTTTCCTTTTTCAAGTCAGGACACTGTTCTTGGTTGATATGCAAAGATCCCCAAAAGGTGTATTCCATCAAACCTTATCAATCATTAACACCTTACTGTGAATTAGTTTTCAAAACTTCTCAACCAGGCAGGTAATTAAAATTGAGCAATTGGCTAGAGACCACGCAAAAGCCAGGTTTAAGGCATAGAAAAGGAAGGTGGAAGAAGTGGTTTTTGACAAGAAAGACTGAAAATAAGTTATGGTATTCCAAAGGAGTGAATTTGCATGGGCTCTTTCTTTCTTTCCCTGTGAGCTATCATCATGAGTTATTTATGGTGAGCCGGGCAAGGTATGTGGCTGATGATGCTTGAAGAAATAAGATACAGTTCCTTACCTGAGATTCACAAATAATTACAACAGCATATAATAAGCACTGCAGGAACACAAGAGCACATCTGGAGTAAAGAGCTCCAAGTTCTGACCATCTGACTATGGAAGCCATGGGATACCTGAAGGCACCCTGAACAGGAAGTTGGGAGATAAAATTTCTAATTCTCATTCAGCTGTGTGTGTGTTTGCTCTATGACCTTGCATGAAAACCCTTCTCCTCTCTGAGCCTTGGTTGACTCATTCATTCATGTTAATTCACTAAACTTTGTGCCAGGGCTGTGCTAAGCTTTGAGGATGGATAGCGTGTTAATATAATAGGTACTATTACTGCTCTCATAGGTTTTACAGTCTAATGGGATAAACAGACATGAAAGAAATAATTTCACAGATAATTTTCCTATAAAGTAAGGAAGTAAGTCTAGATCACATATTTCCAACCTGGCTACAGAATAGAATCAACTGGGAAGAAAGACTTAGGAAAAAAAGATGAATATTTGGATATTATCCCCAAAGATTAATAATCCAAACTGATAGGACTTAAGCATAAATATTTTTATAAGTCCCCCCAACTGATTTTAATATGCTACCACAGTTGAGAACCACTAAGCTAGTTTCTAAATTTTCTTCCTGCTGTACGTCTGTTAGTCATTTATAGACTGTGGATAATCTAAGACATACCTGCATAGATACATAAATTTCTGTATACTTATATGTATGTTGAGAGACAAAGATAAATGGAGATACAGAATGTGTGTGTGAGAGAGAGAGAGAGAACAAAAAAGACCATGTAGCCTGTAAGTAAGACAAAACATTGGAGACCAGTGAGGAATCGATACACATCCACATTTCCTAAACTTAGCCCTGAGATTTGTTTGGCTGGATGTTTGTCTACAGACTGTTTACCTCTTTGACATTTTTTTCTTCTTTTCCTCTTTGGCTATAACACTCTGACTTAGGAGGGGGAGGTTCAAGAGCGAGGGGACATATGTATGCTTATGCCTGATTCCCCTTGATGTATGGTAGAAACAAACACATTGCAAAGCAATTATCCCCCAATTAAAAAAGAAAAAAAAAAAAAAACCCTTTGATTTAACTCAGAGAAGTGTTGACCTAAAACAAATAGACTGCCAATTTTTTCTCCAGGGAAAAAAAGCGGGGGGAAGGTTTATTTGGGATCAGCAAAAACTGCAATTCAGTGTTTGCACACGGTGAGCCACATGCAAATCCCCAACAAAAATGTAGATAACTCCTTTAGAGAGGAGGAAAGGAAATTGGCAGGGCTAGAGTAAACAAACGGTCCCTTGGAGGAATTAAGAGTCTGAAGCATGAAGGCTTTCATTGGCTGAGTTGTAACTGCCTCTCATTGGCTGGGTTCTTTCCAAGCTGGCTTTTCATTGGCTGAGTTGTAGATGCCTCTCATTGGCTGGGTTCTTGCCAGGCTGGCTTTTCATTGGCTGAGTTGTAACTACCTCTCATTGGCTGGGTTCTTGCCGGACAAGAAGAAGAAGTCTTTCTTCTTCTTGTTGAGCTCTGCTCTTATCACAAGACATAAGAGCTGCCTCTTTTGATCTCCTGATTCTTTTAATCGAGATGTTTGTTTATTAATTTTTACAGCAGCAGTGTGCCCATCTCTGGGCCCACATTTCCTAGTCTCCAAGTCAACTAAATGTGACAAATGAGATGCAGATAGAACTTATGGGATGGGACCTCCAGGAAATCCCAAGGGAGATGGTCGACAAGGGGGAGCAATGCCATGCCCTTCACCCTTTCCTCCCAACTGTCAGCTTGAAACAGGTATGTGATGGTGAGCTCAGAGTTAGCCGTCAGGAACTGTGTCGTGACTGGGGGATGGAAGGTGCAAGCAAAGGATCTAAGACTAGAGAGATAAAAGGAGCCTGAGCCCCAAGGGGTGCCTTAGGTCATAGTCACCTGGACTGCCAGCTTCTGGATTTCATTCATCTGAAAGGAAACAAAAACTTTACTTTGTTTAAACAGCACACTGGAAATTATTTGCCTCTAGTACAGGCATTCTGTAGGGGGGGAAGGCACCCCTATTCAAATAAGTTTGGGAAATATTTCACACCACATTATAGTTCTCCACCTTGTCTGTCAAGACTCCCATTATAAAATACATAACCAACAAGGACCTACTGTATAGCACAGGGAACTATACTCACCATTTTGTAACAACCTATAAGGGAAAAGAATTGGAAAAAAAATACATATATGTGTAACTGAATTATTGTGCTATGCACCTGAAACTAACACGACACTGTAAATAGACTGTACTTCAATAAAAAAGAATTCCCATTGCACATTTGCTCATATTAAAGGTTCATTAACAACGAAACCTGTTCACTTTGTTTAAGGAATTTCAGAACCTGGCTTTCTCCACACTCTCTTCCCACAACACCTACAGACTCAATACAGACATAGAGCATCTTTAAATATTGCTCAAAGCTAATATTCTTCAGTGCATTTTGATCATCTCAGACATCAAAGCATTACATTCCAGAAAACTCAACATCTGAGCCATTCAATCCAAAACATCAATCAAATGTTTCATAAGAGATGTGATAACACAACCAGTGAAATGTTTTATTTTCCATTTTGTTGTTGGCACCTTGGAGAGGCAAAGTCACAAGTATCCTACTCAGAAAATAGCAACAACAACACAAAGCCAAAATGGCCTAGGTGAGCTTTCTCCCTCCAGCAGCAAATTGCTCCCATTGCCTTCTGTTCTCAGCTCCATGCAGTGAACTGACCTGTTTTCTCACTCTGGCTTGCCTGGAAGGCTTCCTGGGATATAAACAAAAATCAAGGCCGCCCAAAAACTGGCTTTCAGGGTAAAGCTCTTTTGGCAAGCCCATTTCTCAGGCAGAGCTGGGAGGATACAAATCACCTTCCATTAGTGGCTCCTTCACAGTCACTAACTCAGCTGTCCACATAATACGGCCCCACTGATTCAGGCTTGGCTTTCCTGAATCTGTGGTTTAGTGTCTGTCATTGACTTTGGAACATCCCTAGCCATTACTATTTCACATATTTCTTCTGCTCATGTATGTCTTCCTTCTCCTTTTGGAATTCTAATTGTGTGTGTGTTATACCTTTTGTTTCACCAGATCAGTGGTTCTCAGAGTATGGTCCCTGAACCAGTAATATCAGTATCACTTGGAAAGTCATTTAAAATGCAATTATCAGGCTCCATTCCAACCCAGACCCATTTATTCAGAAACTCTGGCGTGGAAGATATATGTGTTTAATCAAGATCTCTAGATGACTCTTTTGCATGCCAAAGTTTAAGAACCTCTTCACTAAAGCAAGAAAAGGACCATCAGGACATCTAAAAGGAGTGATACAGAGGAAAGTGCAACAGGTAGAAATAGTTAGTGTTTCTCAGAATCTTGTCCTTAATATTCTAGTTTGAATATCAGCGGTGCACTTTTTGGAGAATTTCATGACTTAAAGGAGGCCTAAAGGAAAACATGAGACTAACCCCAAGTCAGCTGCCAGCTTCTTGGCCTCCTTCAACTCAGCTCCCAGTGGTGGCTCCCAAATCAGGCAGCATCTCACCCTGAGAGTTCGTTTGAAATGAACTCTAGACCAATGAACCAGAAACTCCCAGGTTTGAAGCCCACGAAGCTATACCTAGCATGATTCCCTGGGTTTTCTGACTCAGTTAGTCCATGACCTGGCCATAGAGGACCACTGCTAGAGCTCTGTAACTGGACCCATTGGCTACTCTTCACGAACACTGTTTCCACCCCCAAACCAGTACTGATATGTCTTGGGCCATATTTAAACAGACTCTGCCTCTCTGTCTCTCCTCCCCTCTATGTCGCCTTTCTTCAGGTTGACCACACCCTGAGAGATGGCTCCAGAGAGGAGGGGTGGGGTTCATGTAACACCCCTACTCTCCTTTGGTGTGATCAGACACAGGGCCTAGTGTTCTCGGCACATAGGCTGACTGTCCTCACTGTCCCCACTCCCACCAGGATGTAATTCTTTCTGTCCCTTCTTCCCCACTCAATCCCACTGAGGCTGGCCCATGGAAACATGGAGTGACTCATAAATTCTAATTAATTAACCTCAAGTCCCTGATCTAACCTTAGACCCCAGTCACTACTTAGGGGCCCTGCTGGTTCATATGCTTTTACTGGCTCTACATCTTAAGACTTTTACCTGGTGCCATGCCCCAACCCACAGCTGGTACCTTGCTCCCTTAGAGGGGCGTCACATGAGGGCTGTCATCTTATCGGTCTCTGGAGTGTTCCAAGCATCAGTCATTCCAGGATCCCTAGGCTCTCCCATCTGTTGGGAACCTATCACTCTCCTGGAGCCAGTAGGCTCTGGAATCACACTGGGAGTTCTGTGCCCCGTGGACATGTGCTCATTTTGATCTCTTCAGTGTCTGTGAGAGGAGGAACTGGACTCTGGAATCTGGCCTGTCCCTGTACATGGACTCATTCTAGATTCCAAGACTTCTCCAATCCCTCCCTGCTGCCAGATCTCAGACTAGGGTCAGGCAAGGGAGGCACCTAGGAGATGCTCACTGCCAGCATCAGGCCAGTGCAGGGTGGGTGTCTGAGGGTTCATGCTTTCTTTCGTTAACATGCTTTCCTACATTTTGCACCTTAGGCTCCTCACTCACTCTGGTCCTAGCTCTGCCTTCTGATCCGAGTTGCCATAACTGTGCCATGCAGGTCCCCGTGAGAGACTGAAAGTAGGACGCCATCCATCCCAAGGCCTCAAAATGACATTTAGTGTTTATTGTACATCCCTAGGTTCCAAGCACAAAGAAAGCAGAGTGCCTGCCTGTAAGGAGCTCAGAGCATGGGAGGGAAGGGAAGCATGTGAGCGAAGTTGGCTAGAACAAGGGCCCAGCTGAGGGGTAGGTGGAAGGGCAGAGAGCCTGGGCTGAATGACAGTGAGACAGAAGAGACAGCTTCAAGGAGGCAGTAGTCTCCCACGACCGTGGGAAATGTGCAGACTACATATCAGGGGAGAAAGTGAGAGGCTGACAGCAGGTAGAAAATAGTTGACTCAAGCTGGGGTGTGTTCTGAGACTCGCAAGTGCTCAGCACCATCAGAGGGTCAGAGACTCGGAAAAAAGGATGAGAGATGAGGGCAGGAAGAGGATTGCAGAGAGCCCTGCAGAGCCTGTGAAGGCGTGCTGGCCTCCTCAGGTGGCACCAGTGGTCAAGAACCCACCTGCTGATGCAGGCAGACCTGAGACACAGATTCAATCCCTGGGTTGGGAAGATTCCCTGGAGGAGGGCATGGCAACCCACTCCAGTATTCTCACCTGGAGAATCCCATGGACAGAGGGGCCTGGAGGGCTATGGTCCACAGGGTCACACAGAGTCGGAAATAACTGAAGCAACTTAGAATGCATGCGTGCATGGGCTTCCATCTGTGGAACATGGGGCATCTGGGAAGATTTTGAGGTGGGGGTGGAGAGTAACTAGATTTCAGCATCATGAAGGATCAGGGACTGGGGCCCGTGCACAAAATCTTCACTGGGGGAACCAGTTGGGAGACTATGTTAAGGACAGCAGCCAAGTAGTGGCTGAATTTCTACATCAGGGCCATCAACTTACTGAGGAAGTAAGACTGTGGGCTGGAGATGGAGGCAGCACCAAGGAGCCAGGAGCTCTTAATAGGCACCTGGCAATTCCCAAGCATCCACCAAACGCTGACCTCTGCAGAAAGAGGACCGAGTGGGGCCCAGCTGTTCGGGGGGCTGCAGCCTCCAGAGCCACCTCTTAGAGGTGCGTGCAGCCTGTTTTCCAGGATTCTCACGCAGCTGCCGCTTTGACAAACCTCTCTTGGGAAGAAAACCTTCTCTCTCCTACCCAGGAAGCAGCCACCTACCTGTTGTAGAGTTCTTCAGGTTCGGGACTAAACAGCTTCATGCTATCAGAAGGTTTAAAGAAGAATGGCCAGATAACTTCCAAGCTACCTTCTTGCCCCCATCAGTCTGTGATTTTAGGATTCCACGTGTATCAGATGCAAACACTGAAGACTTCGTTTCCTGTAGAGTTCCTTACTGACGTGATTCTGTGTCTGTCCTACGTATACTAATACTTCCTTTTCTCTAGCCACTCCGGGAACCCCCAAGCCCAGCCACTGACTTCTCTCATCTGGATCACAGCTAGAACCTTCTTCATGGCCTTCCTGCTGTCAGTTTTGCCTCCGCTGCTTATTCCATTTTCCATGAAGAAGCCAGACGAGAATTTCTAAAGCATGTCAACCTGTTCAAGGCCTGCATGCATGCTAAATCACTTCAGTCACGTTCAACTCTTTGCAACACTATGGACTGTAGCCCTCCAGGCTCCTCTGTCTGTGGGATTTTCTGGTCAAGAATACTGGAGTGGGCTGCCATGCTCTCCTCCAGGGGATCTTTCCGATTCAGGGATCGAGCCCACATCTCCTGCTTTGCAGGCAGATTCTTTACTGATGAGCCTCCAGGGTAGTCCATTCAAGGCATATTCCCACTTAAAATCCTTCCTGTTGAGACTTCCCTGGTGGTCCAGTGGTTGAGAATCCACCTTTTAATGCAGGGGATATGGGTTCAGTCCCTGGCCAGGAAACTAAGATCCCACATGCTACAGGGCAACTAAACCTGCATGTCACACATGAGAGCCCACAGGCCATAATGAAGACCCTGTGCAGCAAAATAAAAAATCCTCCCTGTTGCCTTCAATGATGCTTTTGGGGTGGGGGTGGGGGCTATGCCATGCGGCATGAAAGATCTTAGTTCCCCAAGCAGGGGGATCGAACCTGCGATCCCTGTGGTGGAAACACGGGGTCTTAACCATTGGACCACCAGGGAACTCTCCACCAGTGATACCTTTAAAGGGCTCACTGGACCCTTCATGTTGCAGCTGGCCCGTAACCTCTCCCACTCTCACCAGCTCTTTCCCCACCCCCAATTTGAGCAATGAGAAATCTCTTCCAGTTCTCTAAACCCCTTGAACCTCTGCACAGACCACAGAACCTCTGAGTCTCTGCACAAACCACTCTTTTTGCCTAGAGCAGTGCTGGCCAGTAGAAAAATGCCAGAAGAACTCAAGCAATTTACACCATCTTAAATTTTCTAGCGGTCACATTAAAAAAAAAAAAAAAAAAAAAAAAGTAGAGACAGGTGACCTTATCATTAATAGTACACTTTATTTAATTCAATCTATCCAAAATGTTGGGCTTTCCTGGTGGCTCAGTGGTAAAGAATTTGCCTGCCAATACAGAAGACACAGGTTCGATCCCTAGGTGGGGAAGATCCCCCTGGAGAAGAAAAATGGCAACCCGCTTCACTCTTCTTGCCTGGAAAACTCCATGGACAGAGGAGTCCAGTGGGCTACAGTCCTTGGGATGGTGGAGTCAGACACGACTGAGCAACTAAACAACATCCAAGATGTATCACACATTCAACATGCAATTAAGATAATAGAATATTGAGATAACTTGCATTCTTTTTCACACCAAGCCTTCAGAACTAGTACATATTTTACACCTGTAGCGCATGTCAATTTGGACGTGTCGTATTTCCAAGCGCTCAGCAGCCACATTTAGCTGGTAGTGTTGCTAGTGGTAAAGAACTCTCCTGCCAGTGCAGGAGGCTTATCCCTGGGTCAGGACGATCCCCTGGAGGAGCGCATGGCAACCCACTCGAGTAGTCTTGCCTGGAGAATCCCATGGACAGAGGAGCCTGGGGGGGCCACAGTCCATGGGGTTGCAAAGGATCAGACACGACTGAAGCGACTGAGCACGGCCGAGCATAGTGGACAGGCCGCCCCCGCCCCCGCCCCAGAGCATCCTGCCTCTGCTCTGTCCAGGACGGGCCACTCTTCAGGCTCAGCAGGAAGGGCGCTGTCTCTAGCCGCACCCAGGGGCCCTCCGCTGATCCAACAGTCCCTAACAGCCCCTCTGGTCACTCTCACATGGAAGCACTGAAGCCTGTGTTCTAATCTGAATCCAAGACCAGAGGCTCCATGAGGACGAGAACCGCGGGAGCCTGATGTAGCACTGAGCCCCTGCTCTGGGCCCAGCAGCAGACATATATTGGAGGTACCAATCAGCGTCTGTTGAAGGAAGTAGAGTAATCTCATGCGTCCTCACCCACTACTGGGAGGTACTAAGATGATTTGAAATCCCTTGTTCAGTTCAGTTCAGTCATTCAGTCGTGTCCGACTCTTTGCGACCCCATGGACTGCAGCACGCCAGGCTTCCCTATCCATCAGCGGCTCCCAGAACTTCACAACTTCCCTGTCTTTCACCAACTCCCGAATCTCTCAGAATCCCTTGAGAGATTCCCTTTCGCCTCACCTTTCCTTTCCACACCATCTGCATGTACACACACACACATACACATACACTCATCACACACACAACTTCACACTTACAAACACTGTTGCACTGAAACACATATACACTCACACACACACATACACACACACACACACACACATGCATGCCACACACTCTCAAACTCATGCTCAGACACACATCCACGCACTCATACACTCACATGCATTGCAAACTCACACATGCTCACCCCCAGGCATGCCACAGAGGTTGGTGGGACGTCCAGAGAGGTGTTTTACCTGCTCTAGGTCACATAGCACCCCTGGGGCAGGCCTGGGACCATATCCCCAGGTGACCACCCCCATCCAGGCAACCAGGCTGTCTCTCACTGGACAAGCAGGACCACAAGCAGCACAAGTGTGTCTGGGCGTGTCAATAATGGTTCCTGTTTGCTGCCAGCCAGCAACTGATGCCAGAACCAACCATCAGTTAGGGACATTCCTGGACTCCTATGCTGTTAGGACCGGTCTCCCTGGCGGCACTGCCTCCGAGAGAATGCTGATTCCGAGGGCAAGCAGACGGACACAGCTGGGGATTTGGTTCCGCTCGCCAAGACCGGGCAGCTTATCATCCTCGCAAGGTGAGGGGCCGAACATCTCAACAACCCGATCACCCCCAGTCTCCTAGAAGACAAGCCGGGCTTGTAGCCTAGGCGAGGGGAGTTATAGATGGTGTCTTAGAAAAGAAGTCTGAGAGCTGCAGCACACAATTTGCTGCGTGGTGGTGGTGCTGGTTGAGTCGCTCTGTCGGGTCTGACTCTTTGCGACCCCATGGACAGCAGTCCGCCAGGCTCCTCCATCCATGGGATTCTCCAGGCAGGAGCACTGGAGTGGGTTGCCGTTTCCTTCTCCATGTGCTGTGTGACCTAAGGCAATTAAAAGACCTCTCTGGGCCTAGAACCAACCTCTATACTTTGTGTGACTGTAGGTGTGTGCAGATGTATGTGAGTATGTAAGTCAGCACGAGTGACCGTGAGTATATATGGATTTTTCTGCGTTTGTGAGTCTGTGAGTCTATATGCGTGTGAGTACAACAGTATGTGTAAGTGTGAAGGTGTGTGAGAGAATGTTTGGGAGTATGCAGTGGATGTGAGCTTATAAGGGTGTGTGCATGTGTATGTGTATACATATGCATTTAGATGTTGGAAAAAGACATTCAACATGTATGGACTTTCCTAGGGGTCTACAGATATGGTTAATTTTATCAATTGCAAGTCCTCAAATTTCTGGTTCCCTTTTTTCATCCTTCCCCATTTTAATCACCCTTCTCTCATTTTATAAGAGAAAAATGTTTCCTTCACCCATTCCCAACTCTATCATGGTGTTCTCTCCAGGATGTAAAATCCTTCGGCACAGCAAACTAAAAGGACAATTAAAGATATTATATTGGTGAAGTAAGGCCCAGTAACCCCACCTTGGGACGTCCATTCCTTCCCTGTTTCATCCATTCTTTAGGTAAAAGAAAGCCACATTCTACATGGTGGATCCTTATAGAAGTGCCTTTTTAAAAAAATTTTATTGGAGGATAATTGCTTTACAATAAATATCATGCTGGTTTCTGCCACGCATCAACATGAATCAGCCACAGGAATACATATATTCTGTCCTTCTTGAGCCTCCCTCCCACCCATCCCGCCCCTCTAAGTTGTCACAGAGCACCAGTTTGAGCTCGCTGCGCCATACAGCGAATGTCCCCTGGCTATCTGTTTTACACACGGTAATGTGTATGTTTCCACGCTACTGTCTCAATTTGTCCCCCCCTTTCTTCCCCCCACTGTGTCCACAAGTCTGCTCTCTGTGTCTGTGTCTCTGCTGCTGCCTGCAGACAGGTTCACCAGTAGCATTAGTCAGGTGTATTATGGAGTACAGGCGGTGGGTATGTTGGCGTTTGGGGCAAGGACAGCAGTTCTGCATTCCTTAAGTCTTGTCAAAAATGCATGGCTTTGACAGAGTCTGGGGAGAATGAAGGAAAGACAACATCATAAGCATTAATGAAGGCTAAAAATGGCTCTCCCTCACCCACCATAGCAAAGAAAAGTGATCCTTCTCAACTTCTCTCAGTACTCAATTCTAGGATGAGCCAAAACCAAAACAGCAAAGAACGACAAAACCTTTGAACAGCCACACCAGCCCAGGTTTGTCAGACTGATTATTTTAAACACAGCTGAAGCATTTTCAGGGGCTGCTAAAGTTGAGAAGTTGTACTGGATATAACCCACAGATAAAAGTTTTATGTGATTTCTTTTGAATGCAGTGTGCATTATTTAGTAGGTTGTTAAAATCTATTTTATCAAGTAATATAGTGAGATATATATTCCAATTACAATCAATCCTGAGATTACTTCATCTTATAAAATGTTTAAATAGTTTCCCTCCTACAACTCCTATTAATCAAGAAAGAAAATTAAATGCTAGCTGTTGGACAAACTCATTTTTAGAAATATATACCTTTTCCTCTCATTAAATGTGTTAGAAAATTTATCTCAATGTCTATGAAATTAAAAGAGTTATTTCTGTGTTTTCATATAAGATTCTTATTTATTTCCAAAAACTAATTCTAAAGTTCAGTACATACAGAATTACTCAAAAGAAGCGCCACACTTTTTTATCATGCTTTTTGTTTCATAAATAACTTAAATTTGGGCAAAAAACATTGAATTATGACAAACTGATGAAAAAGAGCGTATGGGTATATTCTTGTTTCTACAACTTCTCAGGAAATAGATTAATTATATTCTTCATGACCTTCATCTTGTCTGCTTTAAATAATCATTTTTACAAGATTAGAAATGGTGTTTTTTATGGTAGGTTTCATAAAATCCCCCAAAATGTACTATAATGTTAATTTGAGTTAAAAATTTGTCAGACTTTTTCTTAGAGAAAGTAAATTTCTTTTGCAGATTGGTTTGACAAGAAACACTAGTGTTGCTAAAAAGATTATGCATTTTCCGTAAGTCAAAAGGGCTAAATCTGAGCTCTAAGGTTTTAACCAAAAGATATTTAAACATGTTATAAAATAGAAGTATTTTATTTCTTAAAATTGCATTGGGAAAAGTGGATTAAAATTAACAAATTTTAATTTTCCAATTTTTATAAATAAGTTGAACTAGACAAGGTGAAAAAATAGCAGATGTAATTAATAGTCATTGAATAAATTTTAGAAAAGTCTTTAGGGTAGTCTCAGAAGTTGAAAAAGTGAATGGTTCTAATGATGGATAACAAATGCCTTAGGAAGCTCTTTTCTTTTTCAACAAAATTGAAGGAGAAAATAATTTTTGAAGATGGATCACTGTGTGATTTGGGACATTTAACCCAAAAAGATTTCAAATAATTAATGAAGTTATTAAAATATCTCCTGTTCCTATCCACTTACTCATGTTAGTAAGATTTGTCAGTATTCACATCTAAGAAAAACAAAGCAAATAGTCTTCGGAAAAGAATAGAATTTAAAAAAAAAAAAGAATAGCATTGATGTGGCTCCCTTTTTCATTATAGCAATATACAATATTTGTTATCCAACTAGGACAATCCCATTAACCTCATTAAGAAATGTAGCCACAATGAATTTTTGTCATTTAATTTAGTATTGACAAAATGTATGTTATATATACTATATTTTGATTTTTGGTACACTGATAATAATTATAATGATCACTCATTATATATATAATATACTCATGATAATTATATATATATATATACACTCATGATAATTATAATTCAAGAAACAATTTTAATATTTAGAACTTTATGGGAATATTTTAGATATTAAAAACATTATATACAACAATGTGTATATATTTAACACTACTTAAAAATGGTTAAGGTTGTAAGTTTTATGTGTTTTTTTAACGACAATTAAAAATAAGTTTTTTAAAAAATTTCTGACACATATATATTATATAACACATACATAATATTTCAGAAATGCATATTCAATAGTCAATAAAGGATTATCCAACACAAAAACTTACTACATTAGAATAAAATTCTGAGAGAGAATAGAAAGACAAGTATAAGAAGGAGAATGAAATAAAGTTCTCACTGTTAAAAAGTTTACTCACAGTCTTTTTAAATGGATGAAAGTGAAGTCACTCAGTCATGTCTGACTCCTTGCGACCCCGTGGACTGTATGTAGCCCGCCAGGTTCCTCTGTCCATGGGATTCTCCAGGCAAGAACACTGGAGTGGGTTGCCATTTCCTTCTCCAGGGGATCTTCCTGACCCAGGGATCATGGATATAAAATGATTAAGGTATTTCGATTCTAAAGAATATATTTAACAAGTGATGATAGTTTCGTTTAAAGAGTCCATATTTATGATACGCTGAAATCATATCCTCTGAAATGATTTCAGCTTAAGGAGAAAACTGTAAATCTTTACTTCAGGATGTCGGAGGCACCACCCAGGTTTTAGGATGCGTTTTTGGAAGGCACGTGAGCAGAACGGAAGGGCGCTGCCTCTGAGTCTGGGTGGGGAGGGCTCCTGGCTCTAGGTTTCCTGTGGTGTCGTGATGTCTACCTTGTTCTTGCCCAATTCCTGAAGGGCGTTTCTTTTCTCTAAAGAAAGCAGTGACCCTGTGTACTAGAGCTTTCAAAGGCTTGGGACCCCCTCCAGTTCTGTCCCTTGTTACAGCAGTCTTTCTGTTCAGCTGGACCCCTCTGAGCCAGGTTTTTAATGCATAGACTGATTTATCCATTTAGGAAGGAGAGAATGTGGGGACTTTGATTTATTGAACATCTACATGTGCCAGGTACTGTGCAGGATGTTTATATATGTGTGATTTCATATATTAATAGGAATAATTAAGGTTACGATGTATAGTTATTGTTATTATGCTGAATACTTACTCTGTACAAGACACTAAAGGGCTTCCCAGGTAGCACGGTGGTAAAGAATATACCTGCTAATGCAAGAGACCCTGGTTCGATCCCTGGGTCTGGAAGATTCCCTGGAGAAGGAAATGGCAACCCACTCCAGTATTCTTGCCTGGGAAATTCCACGAGCAGAGGAGCCTGGTAGGCTACTGTCCATAGCGTCGCAGAGTTGGACATGACTGACATGAACACACAGACACACCAGACACTAAACTGTAAATTTTACAGGAGTGATCATAATCAGCCTTTACAATAATCCTACAAGGCAAGAATTATGATCATCCCAATTTTACAGATGAGAAAAATAAGGCTTAAATAAATCTTCCAATACTAATCAACAGCTAGTAAGTGAGAAAGCCTGATCTTGACATCAAAGTCCACACTGCTGACCTTAAGAGTTGTCATGCCCACTTAAAGCAAAGCTCAGAGGGGTTAAACTTGGTCAGACAGAAATCGGTAAGTCCCAGGTCAATCTGATTGACTGAGTCACTCCCTATTTTGTTCCAGAAAAGCAAACAGGCACTTCCTGATGACTACAAATACTCATTTTTTTCTAGAATTCTCCGAATACATTATTCATCCTGCGCCCCTGCCAATTTCATAATGTGGACAGAATTTATTTTATTATAATTATTCTTTTTTATAATTGATTTTTAAATTATCATCATTCTATAATTATTACCCCTCACTGTTTTTTTCTTCCTGCAAATGAGAAAACTAAACCACCCAGAATTCTTCCCTGAAACTTGCCCCGACCCCCAGCGTCTGGCAGACTCCAGATCAGAGCACATCTGACACTGTGAAAACGAAGCCAAGGCGGCTGATGGGTCGCGGGGCCCCCGAAGCACGCAGGGCTGCGCAGCCGAGCCGGGCGGGAAGCCCTTCACGCTCTCTGCTCTTGGACAGCAGTGCAGGCGAGGGCTCCCAACTGACCCGCCCCGTCCGGGGCGCCTCTCTGTCCACAGTCTCACTCACACTTTTAATCGGGGAGCCTTCCGTCCCCTGGCCAAGAATGGATACAGAGGGGCGTGCCTATAGGTCTTGAGAAAAGAGAGGAGCTGGGACTCACCCCTCGCTGTCATTGCCTTAACAGGGCTACTTGGTTTGTTGCTTTAGAAAGGAAGCGTCTTCATCAGACTCTGCAAAAGGGCCTTTTCTCCCCCCACTAATTATGCCCCAGGCAATAGCTGCGAGGTGGGGGGGCGGGAGGAACATTTAAACCTAATGTAATCCACGCAAAAGGCCAAACCCAGATTTGACCCTGGGGGAGCCGGAGCTGTGGAGGGGCATGCTCGCAGGGCAGAGAGGTAGCAAGACTAGACTTCTCTGGGGTTTGCCTACGGATATTCCCAGAATTCCCCTGCCTACCTGAGAACGTGCATCGCAGGGAGAAATAAATGGTCTCATACTGGAGCTTTTTTTTTTTTTTTTTTTTTTTAAGGATTAGAAGAGAAGAAATAGCTTTGTTTTCTTTTTTTCCCAGTTGGTTAACCATGACATTCGACCTACAGGCTTAGAAAACAACTTGAGTAGCAGTGTGAGTGATTAGACAAGACAACAGCCTGGGGTATTCTCTTTTGGAAGGGGGGAAGCCCAGGCTGTCTTTTCTTCTAAAACGTGTGGCAATCATCAGAAAAGAGCAGCTGTCAAACTCGCCTCCTGCCCCAGTGGGGCTGCGAGGTGGCTGCCATCTTTATTTAATTGGTTTATTAATCTTATAACGCAATACAAACCTCTGTCTCTCTGCTCCCCTAGTTAAGCAGGCTTGGGTTTTGTAAATATGTTTAAATAAGCTCCAAACCCCACAAGCCTTCTCTCCTCATGGTTACAGTCTCCCGCCAGGCCAGACCCCAGCCAGAACTGAAATGAATAAACGGCTGTCCCTCCCAGTCCATCTGCTCCCTTTGGGGGGTGGTAATGTGAGGGCAGGACGTTTGGAGGGAAGAAATGTCCTTCACCTCATCGGAAGTTACTGCGCTCCTTGATGGGAGGGCTGCTGTTCCATGCAGAAGCGTGAATTAAGAAGTTGAGAGGAAGAAGAGAGAAAAAGACACCATTCAAACCTTTATATATAAATCGCTCCTTCTCCCAGCCTCCCGTACTTGTTGGGGAGGAGATCTAGTTAACAAAGGAGCAGCCCTTTTCTAGGACTCTGTGAACTCCTGAAGACAATGCCCAATCCGGGAAAAAAGAGGAAATGTGAGGCCAAAGGGAGACAGATAGATGGTGGGATTGTCCAGAGACGGATCTGGGTAAAAATGTGCATGCTCTACAACCGTGTGTTAGCAGCTGTATGCACATCTGCCTCACCCGATACGCTGTGAGTCCTAGCAGGCTAGGACTAGCACCACGTACAATGCAAAGAACATAGTCTTGAAGGGGGAAAATAAGGGAGGAAGGCAGGAAGCATAAAAGTAGAGAGGAGAGAAAAGTAGGAAGTACGTGGATTAGATGGATAGATGGATGGATGAAGGGATGGAGAGGGGATGGATGAGTAGACGAGTGGATGGGTGGATGGGTGGATGAGGTGATAAGGATTTGGATGAGAAACTGCACTCTTTACAGCCTCTGTGGCTCCAGAAAACCAAGCAGTTGTGTTTCTTTCAGATTGTTCTATTGGAAGACTCTCTTTTCTAGGAGAATTCCCAGAAAGTGTGGTCAGAGACCACTTAGGTGACATATAGCACCCAAACAATGCCAGCAAGAAGGAAAAATTCCCCATCTGTCTCCCAGTTATTTTGGAAACAAGATGCTAAACAAGTCACTGCTTGGGTTATAGAGGTTATCTTATTCATCTATTTGTTTTACCGAATTGTGTCCAAAGGGCTTCAGGCACCCAGAGAAAGCAAAACTGCAAAACTTAAATCTACCGTCTGGACACTTCTAAACATCTGGACGTTTGGCATCACGCCGACCACAACTCGGAGTCCTATGACTGTGGAGTTATAGCCCAGAGCAGCAGTAGGACACAGGAGGAAGCATAAATTAGAGTGTCTAGAGGGATCATGTGTGCAGACGTGAGAGCTGGACCACAACGAAGGCTGAGCGCCGAGGAGTTGATGCTTTTGAACTGTGGTGTTGGAGAAGACTCTTGTGAGTCCCTTGGACTGCAAGGAGAGCCAACCAGTCCATCCTGAAGGAGATCAGTCTGAATATTCCTTGGAAGGACTAATGCTGAAGCTGAAACTCCAATACTTTGGCCACCTCATGCGAAGAACTGACTCTTTGGAAAAGACCCTGATACTGGGAAAGGTTGAAGGCAGGAGGAGAAGGGGACGACAGAAGATGAGATGGTTGGATGGCATCACTGACTCAAGGGACATGAGTTTGATCAAGCTCCGGGAGTTGGTGACGGACAGGGAAGCCTGGCGTGCTGCGGTCCACGGGGTCTCGAAGAGTCAGACACAACTGAGCGACTGAACAGCAGCAACAGACTGATCGCACATCCTAGGATGCCCCGAATGTCCAGGTTTCAGCTGCTCTGAACCATGGTCAAGCCATATCTCAACTTCCATTTGAAAAATGCGGTTGCACAGATAAGGGCGTTAAAGAGAGAGTATGAGGGAGAAGGGAGAGGAAGAGGAAGAAAGGACAGGGAAGGAAAGCGAGCAGCCGGAAAGGAGCTGGTTGGGGGCACATCTCTGAGCAGTGAGATGCGGTAGCCGCAGACCGCACAGGGTGCTCCCGACGGGGTGCTTTTTCCAGAGCGTGAGCTGTTCCCCCACCTCAATTCCAAGATCCAGATGGAAACAGCCAGAGCACCAGGTCTTCTGGAGTTTACCTCACCAGTGTTAGTCACAGCCCTCCTCTTTCTCAGCCCAGCAATGTGGGCCTCCCCGTTCTACAGGGAAGAAAGTTAAGGCTCAGGAGGGAACAGAATCTATCCAGTTACGAGCGAGAAGGCAGAGGTAAGGGGAAGTTCCTTGCCTCCAGGGCATCTTCACCAGAGGGAGGAGGACAAAGAAGCCTTACCTGAAGTCCTCACTTCCTGCTGCCCACACACGCATCAGAGAAGAGGCCAGACAGCAGGGAGAGCTAGAGACCGCTTCAGTTCAGTTCAGTTCAGTCGCGAAGTTGTGTCCGACTCTTCGAGACCCCATGGACCGCAGCACGCCAGGCCTCCCTGTCCATCACCAGCTCCTGGAGTTTGCTCAAACTCACGTCCATAGAGTTGGTGATGCCATCCAACCATCTCATCCTCTGTCGTCCCCTTCTCCTCCCGCCTTCAATCCTTCCCAGCATCAGGGTCTTTTCCAATGAGTCAGTTCTTCACATCAGGTGGCCAAAGTATTGGAGCTTCAGCTTCAGTGTCAGTCCTTCCAATGAATATTCAGGACTGATTTCCTTTAGGATGGATTGCTTAGAAGTCTGAAAAAGATCAGCACGGAAACACGCACACATGCACACACCCATACACACACACAAGAACACATATACCAAATGTCCCTAAGAGTCATTTTACTTTAAACCCATTAAAAGAAAAATCTCCCCCCCCCCCGCCTGCCAACCTTGCCTCCACAGGGTCGCCCTCCCTGCCTGCCGACCTTGCCTGCTCTCAGCCATTCCCGGCTTGCTGTGATGTGTTTTTGTTTTCTGTCCAGGGTGATGGATTACAGAAGAGCAAATTAGCTCCCACTGCTTTTAAGATGCATTTCCTCTCTTAAAGAGAAGACGGTGTGAGCATCACTTCTGTCTCCCCTCTGCCTGCCTGGCTGCTGGCCGCAGTCACTGCAACGTCAGGGGGGCATTCTCAGCAGGGGGGAGGGCCACGGGCTCTCGGAGAATCCACAGCCCTCCCTGATGCCCAGTCCTGCACCCACCCTGCCTCCCCCGTCTCCTCTCCTTAGACCCCAGGGCATCACCCTGCTTACTCCAGGCTTTTACCTACCTCTGTGCTTGGACCTGTGCATCCATCTGCCTCGCACAAAGTGGGCAGTGCTGAATGAACAAATAAATGATGGAAGAAGGATAAACACTAAGATCTCAGCTTAATGAAATAGACGTTCTCCCTTGCCACCCCCCTCCCCCAGATGCCATTCTACTCAAAGTGCCCGACCTGGACCAGAAACATCGGGAATCACCCGGGAGCAAGGTTTCCAGGATCCCAGGTCATCTAGACCCAGATCCGACCTTGAGAAGCGTCGCTACGTGCTCCTAAGTGGAGGCGGGCCGGTGGACAAGATGACCTCTTAGAGACCCTCATTGCCCTATGTGTGCCTCCAATCAACATGGCAGGTATCAGATGGCTGTGATCAGGGAAGGTTTAGCTTGGGGTCGTGACAGCCACGTGCTGGCCTAGGAGGGGGAAGGTGGAATTTCAGCTCTTCCTCTCTGTCTAGCCCTTCCTGCTGTTCTGCTCCTTTGGGGGTCCCAGCTGACAGATCCGAAGCACAGCATGGCTTTGCTCTAACTAATTGCCAACAGTTGGCTGTAGCTACACTCCTTATTCAAAAAGCCTCATTAATCTCCTAATGCCAGTGTAGCCACAGCTGCTAATGGTGCGCTCACCTCCCAGCACCCAGTTCCCGGGGGGGCAGGGGGACATCCTGGCAGCAGAACAGCAGGAAACAGCTTCCTTCTCAGAGGCCTCAGCCAGTGCCTGGGGACAGGGAGCCAGGCTGATGTGGAACCAAGCTAAGCCCTGCCTCTGGCCTGGAGTGGTCCTTGGAGTGGACAGGCTAGGAGGCCTGTCCCAATTCTAGGCCATCTGTGGGTCAGGGAGC